>NC_081793.1:23595313-23912052 GCF_963082965.1 Carassius carassius
ACAAAATGTTTTCAGTCATGAATTATAAAAATGTAGTGGTTGGTTAGGGTGCTATTGCAGTAAACATAATCCTTTTCATATGTCCATATATTTGTTAGTGTATATAAACAACAACTTCTTTACATCTCAAGAATGCATGTGAATTGAACTCTAGATTCCCGTGTATGTGTTTTTCTACTTCTCTATACAAAAAACGTGAAGCATATCAAGATAAAATCAAAATATGGAAAATTTAGGTGGATGTCCTAAACATCATAATGGAGCAGTGTCCAATAACAATATAGTACTATGTACATGCATGTGTGTGTGTGTGTGTGTGTAACTTTTCAATGAACCCATACATTTTTTTCATCTATTAAACTCCTGAGGCTTTAACATGCCTTGTATTAAATTTTTATTTTAAAAAGGACACTTTTCATTAAAATACAATTTTTAGAATAATTAAATATTGCACTTCCTGTAGAAAATATAGTTTCTGATTTAAGGTTAAATGTATGCCTCTATGATTGCAGAACAGTGGTACTCAAAATAGCAAGGTAACACAAACATTAACATTAAAAAAATGTCATTGAAACCAGGAACTGGTTGAAATCATAAAAGAGCCACACAGTTTTCAGATGTTATTATTGACTACAATTACAACCTGTTTTTCCTGTTAACCCCTCCACGGGCCTGAGGCCTCATAGACACAGATATAAAGTGTGAACAAACAGATGGAAATAGAGGGAAGATATGAAGACACCCACCAAATCAACCAATAGAATCTCCTTTCACACCCATAAAAATTCTGTCAAACATGATATATACACCGATATATATCATGATATAATGATATGATATGATATTTCATGATATATTCACCGATATATCATGTATATCCGTTTGCTTTAACAATAGAGACACTTGTTGATACACAGTCAGCAAGCAAGTGAGAGCAGGATAAAGACCCTAACACTTCTAGCGAAGTGCTTATGTATAAAAAGCAAACATTTTGAACACTGTTCTGGTTACTCTGTGTCACACAATCACAATGAAGGTCAATTGGAACTTTCGAGGATCAAAAAACATACACAAAGCAGCATTAAACTGTCTTTAATTTAAAGTTTGGTTAACAAATCAGAGAAGAAAAGGGTGGATGTCTGGATATTTACACTATTTTATTACTATTACTATTTTATGGCTTCTGAAGACAGTGGAAACATAACAATATGTCTCCGTACTCGCCTACATCTTATGAACCACTTTCTTGGCACTTTTTGTAAAATCATTTTTAAGTTGAAAAGCACCAGTTCTCATCCACTTACATAATACTGAAAAGAATGACCAAGATATAGAAAAAAAGTCACCTTCTGTGTTCAAAAGGAAGAAGGAAAGGTTAGAAGTGACATGAGAGTGAATAAATGATGACTGTATTTAAATGGTTTAGTTAAACTACAGTACCATTAACAGATTATAACTCCAACAAGCTGAAGGACAAAGAAACACTCACAAAACAACTTGAGTTCAACCACAGTGCAGAGTAATACTATTAGCTTATTCGGCATTCAGCAGCCAGCGGGGTAAACAGATATACTGTGTGTGTGTGTGTTTGTGCTTTGAGTTTCTCTGACAAACATGCTGAAACGAACCACAAGGAATACACACTAGAAGGCAGAAAACACTAAAAACCGTGTTTAAACCAGCAAGGCCTCATATGCCACACACAAACACACCTTAAATTCTTTTAACCGTTTAGTCTGACTTAACATTTAACAATATACCTCTAGAAGCTTTAGGTTTTCCTCAAAGCAACTATTATGGCTCACGTTTTACTTTGTCACTCACTTTTCTGCAAGGTGAAGGTCGCAGCTCTGTAATCATGGACAAAATGTGCCCTACAAATCAAGTAGATGATTAGCTTTCCAGATCCTTTCCACTCCACATTCCTGATTTCTTCAGATTCAGATTCAGCCAGCAATCCTCTCCCAGCTGTGCAATTCCGCATATACAAACAGAAAATGTCAAACACAGGCTCAGAAGAGAGCAAATGATAACTTATTTTGAAAATACAAACATCAAAATCTGGTTTGAACCACTAAGTCTGCTCAGAATTTAGGCCCATAACCCTTTCCAAACGGCACAGAAAACAATGAGATGGGTGTTGCAGGCAGTCTTGGGCCTGAGTGTCTGGGACCATAGCATGAGAGTGTTGAAGAAAAGCAGACACACATCGGCTGGTGCCATCTTGGCAGAGGCGATACATGACGGTGCACCAGCAGGCTGGCCACAGTCCTCGTAGAGCATTTCCAGCCAACATCTCATTAAACAGAGAGAAAATTAGGTCAATGTTACGTGTCTCTGAACACTTTTGATGGAGAGAGTGGGTAAGTTCTTAATCTAACCAACTGCGCGGTAATTATGTCACATGACCACTTTTGAAAAAAATACTCTTATTAATACTCAAAATGAAAAAAAAAAAAGAATACAAATTCAATAAAAAAAATAAATTATATATATATATATATATATATATATATATATATATATATATATATATATATATATATATATATATATATATATAAGTACTCTTCTCTGCGATTTCTTTCTCTTTGCTCTTGGCATAAACGCTGTCAAAACGGCAACAACCAATCAGATATAGGCTTCAACGACTGACCAATGAAAACGCTACATCGTACATGGAATCTTATTGGTTGATATTGAACCGCACATGGATTTATTTTATTTTATCAAATTTTTTATTGAACATCATTAACAACCAAAATCGGCCTGGTACAACAAAAATTGTCTTCACAGACAACAGACAAGCATCTTACATAGGGTAGAAAATACAAATAAATAAGGTAAATAAAGAGGTGAAAAAAGTACACCTAGGGGTTTTCAGAAAGTTTCTCATCCTCAATCAAAGTAGATAAGATTAAATCATTCTTTTTCTTCATTAACTTAAGTGATGAAAAATAATGGCACAGTTCTTTATGAAAAGCATTAAAGTTTGGAAGTGTTTTCAGGAATCTATTCTTGTGTAAAAAGAATTGCGTTTCATCTTTCATAAACATACCAAATATTATTTTTTCCTTTGTTAATACAGGTAAATCTTCAAATTTAGGAAATAGAGAGAGAAAATTCTTACAAGAACAACGTGTATCTGAGAGCGTGGCCCCAGTTCCCGCGTGCGAGCAGAGAGATTCGCGCTCGTGCATTATATTAATGTACTTTCACGCTACAATAATGCGCTCTCGACATTTGACAGGGAAATAACACCATAGTCTTTTCTGTCTGGGTTCAGAAGTTTAACCAGTTTAGACTAGATGAAGTACTGCTGAAATCTGAAAACAGATTTTCACCAATCGTGCCATTTCTGTGGGATTCTCTACATGATGTGTGTGCCAATAAACGTGTCTACAGCATGATTCATTGATGAAGGATGCTCAGGGTGTTTGTTTTATACATTACAGACATTATAAAGCCTGTCTTTCAAAACTATTTTCTTCACAGGAACACAAGACAACACCAGTTGAGCAGCATTTTTCAAGACGACACCATGAAAAGAAATGTCTATAATTTACAACGTTCTGTTTCATCATCAGCATCAAAACAACACAAGACGACCTCGAGAAATGCGCACCATTTAATTATTAATGACTGACACTGTTCACATCCTACTGAGAAAGATCTAAGACTGGTCTCAAAGACGAAACCAGATTATACATCTACAGAGAAACCACTGAATACTCGTATATAGTTTTCAGTTGAAACAATTCAGTCTGAATGGCCTAAACATACAATCTCAAAGCCCACGACAATACTTCCCATAATCCTTTGCACCTGAAACACACATAAACTTACTGAGAACATCACACATATACAACATCGCTGCTGTGTGAGTTTTACACACACACACAAGGAGCAATTGTTTTCCTTTAAAGCATACATAATACAGCATATCTCTCAAGTCATCATGCTGAACTTAAATGAAAGCTGGTGCTTAGTTTAATATTTTTATTAGATTGTTAAATAAATTAATAGTTATTAGTCTGGTGTGCATTCATGTAAAAATTACTATATTAATGATTTCTTTGCACCAAACAAATCCATGTGCAGCTCAGTTGCTCGGTTGACAGAAAAATATTTAATCTCCACATTTATTCATTTCTATATTCTTCACCAAAGCAAAACCCTTAAAAAAAAGGAAAACTGCTTAATAAAAGGCATGGCAAGGCATCAAAAAAATATGTATAATAACCACCTTAAACATTTAAAACATGAAATTTGAGTTTTTTTTTATTCTTTCTACCTAATTATTAAAAGAATGAAAAAGACTTCAAGTTTTACTAGTCAGAAACTCATAATTATAGTCATTTTGTCTACAAATCATTAGACATTAACAACTGTCTTGCAATAACGAAATACCAATTAACTATTGTTAACATATAGCTGTCAGTGCAGTTCAGCTCCTTCAGGTCTAAAAAGAGCCAAGTCTCTCTTTACACCCTTAAACCAGATGTTCCAGCTCACAAGAGAAGAAAATCCATAAATCTGAGCATTCAGTGACTAAGAACTATTTCTCAAAGCAGGATCAAATGCTCAGTCACCATCACAAACATTTATCTTGGTTGCCAAGAAAACAATGGTGGTTAATACATATTAACACAACACTACTGTATTTTGGTTTTTAGCATGATAGTACAGGCAGTGCTTTTTGTAAATGTAGTTTCAACATCATCACCATGACATTATTTTCCAAACTAGCAATCGTGTTAAATGCTGCCTAAATCACTTAATCTGAAATCAACAACACTTAAAGACCATGACTGATTCCTGTCGTTTAAAAATAGGAAGCATGTCTGAATCAATCAATACAACACTCTACCTTCAACACACATGCTGACCTACAGTCTGAGTTTACTGAAGCATATAAAAGTGATCTTCCACAGGACAAGGCCTCTGGAAACGCCCAACTGTCTGCCCTCAGAGACACTGAAACTGTGGAAGTAAAGTCACAGCGATCACAATAGACTTAAATAAACAGGCCACAGAAATAGAGCTTAACGAAAAAACAATCTGAAGTTTGAGTCAATCCATTTACACAAACAAAATGAGTAGAAATGTATCTAATATGGCCATAGCTACAAAATAAACCTTAAATGATATTCTCTTTGAAACTGTAAAAGTTTGCTCATTTTGTGAAAGCCTGCCTACATCTTAAACTAATACGATAAAATAATAATAAAACAAAACAAAGGTTTCCTTATGACCCTGTATGAACAAGCAGTTAGTATTACACAAGTCGGAAGGGAAGTCGTGGCCTAATGGTTAGAGAGTTGGACTGGCAATCGAAAGGTTGTGAGTTCGAGTCTCGGGCCGGCAGGAATTGTGGGTGGGGGGAGTGCATGTACAGTGCTCTCTCCACCTTCAATACCATGACTTAGGTTCCCTTGAGCAAGGCACCGAACCCCCAACTGCTCCCCGGGTGCCGCAGCATAAATGGCTGCCCACTGCTCTGGGTGTGTGTTCACAGTGTGTGTGTGTTTGTTCACTGCTCTGTGAGTGCACTTTGGATGGGTTAAATGCAGAACACAAATTCTGAGTATGGGTCACCATACTTGGCTGAATGTCACGTCAATTTCACTTTCTATGGCAAGTTTAACTAGAAGGTGGACGGAGCTTAGTGAAAGGTCAATTATTGGTCTATTTTGAAAGAAACACAACTGCTAAATTGCTAGTAAAATAAACATTCAGGAGACCACACATGAAAATTCCACATATGCATGGGTAATGCATCCATGAGTTCAGGCCACAATTGTGGGTTATTTTGTGCATAATGACACAGAGTGACAGAGGGCATATGTTATGGATCTAGATGGATATTGGATTACTCAAGTGAGGCCAAGAGCATATGGAATGGGAATGGACACTAAATGAGAAAAAAAAAATCCTCCTTTTCCCTTTTCACCAGCCACAAGCTTGAGGGAGACCACCTGTTGCTCTATTCAAGAGAAAGAAGGAAACTGATTGAAAATGAGTGATGGAGAGAGATATGAGCATGAATAGCATAGAGACAGTCAGAAACATAAGGAATGGTTGTTCCTTTCTCACTGTGTTGAAAACAATTACCACAAGCAAGTGTCCACAAAAAATGGCATTGGAAATTATGGTGATTATCATCATTGGATCTGGTGTTATTTAGTTCAGGATAAACACAAGCATTGTTATTGACCAACACTGATAAACTATCAGGAAATATTTGGGGTCAATAAATGCGATGAACACTCTAATGGTATCATTACAAGGTTAGATGCAATACAAAAGAGCAAAAGGCTAAATCACACAGAAAATGGCTACTAAATTACAAGGAAATCTTTGTAAAATGTGGCCTAACTAGTTTTTGGGTTTAGCCAATCAAAGAAATAATGTGCTTAGAGGTTTGCACTTAAAGAGAAACAAGAAAAGTTGAGAGCCTCTTTGACAGGGAGTGATGCCAATACCGATACAGTTACTCCAAAATGTTCAGCTCAACCTTTAGAAAAATTACTTGGCTTCAGCTCAAAGGAGTATCTTTTAGCTGCAACACAATTAAACCAGTTTTAAACCTTTCAACACTATCCAAAAAAAAAAAAAAACCCACAGTGATTATGATTTTGTCATCTCAAAAATGAGGGTGGCTGAAATCAGGTAAACAAAGAATCTCAGTCTGAAACTTGACAGTCCTCATCTTTAAACCAAAGGTTATTTAAGCACATGGGTTACTTCAGGCTGGTGTATGTGACTACTGACTAGTTCCTTATCAGTGATCATCAACATGAGTTTAGCACATAGAAAATGATTAGTCTACCTATAATTTTTGCTATAATAATATCAACAGTTAGTTTACATTATTTCTAATGCCTAATGTTAAAGTTATCAAAGTCTCGCATGTCAAGTCCGGTCCACTCTACATTACAACTTATTCTCTTCTAGAATTGGAAAAGACCGTGACCAACCACAGTTTTTTTTGGTTTTATGAGCCGTTTAGATGCAGGTTTATCTGAAACATGTGGTCAACTGACCAAAATGGAAAAACAAATTACTAGGAAATCAGATTGCAGCTGCAACACAAGCACCCCCCCCCCCACCCCCCCCACCCCGGACAACGGTTTTGGTCAGTGAATGAGCTGTGGGTGGTCTGTGAGTGTGCCATCTAAAGCTATTATGTCTACATGATCTCAGTCAACTTTTAACCACTGGTCGAGATTTTATTCAAAATCTTGAGTTTGAAAGTGAATAATTTTCCAGGAATGCATATATATATATAGCTTACTTAGTTGTGAAAACACATCTGCAGCAAAGAATGATATCACTTGAGTTAATAAAGACTGCAAGCTACACTATAGTTAATAGAAAGTTAAACAAGGTCGTATGACAGAGTACCTAGTTCTTATACGAACTAGACGCTTCAGGGCTTTGGTCTTCTTGGAATCAGGAGAATTGGCTCAGGGAAATACGCTTCTGTGCCTCTAGTGTGTCAGATTCCTGAGGCCTCAGCTGGGCTTGATGCAAAGAGCTTGGGTTTCTTATTCAAGTTCACGAGGAGAGAGGACAGTGCAAAAATATTGACTCTTGGCAAGAGCTGTGGTTAAAATAGTTTTACTCTCCCTTGAGTTCTGATATGAAGGCAATACAATTCTCCCCAGTTCAAAGTCTTCTAAATAAAAGCTAACAATATCTCACAGCCATTTCCTGTCATTGTATAATAAACAGCATGCTGTGCTGCTCAAAAGTAATTTTGCATCACAATAATATTAAACCTAATATAAAAACAAAGCCTAATCATAATTAAAGAAATGTAACATGTATTTTTAAAGAAAATTATACTATAATATTTTTATTCAGCAAGAATGCGTTATATTGATCAAAAGATATTAAAGACATTTATAATGTTACAAATAATTTCAGTTTCAAATAAATGCTGTTCTTTTGAACTTTCTATTTATTACTGATCGTGGTTCATGTTACACTGACGACTGGAGTAACAGCTGCTGAAAATCAAGTTTTGCATCACAGGAATAAATTATATTTTCAAATATATTAAAATAAAAAGGTAATTTTAAACAGAGGCAATATTTTACAATATTACTTTTGTTTATTTTTTTATTTACTGGATTCAATCTTTTATTTACTAGTTCAACGATGGTTTGAAAGGATAACCAGTATTATAAAACCAGTACCGGTATTATACATTTTATTCTTCCAGCCTATAGCTTTGGCCTAACATGTTTTAACTTCAGTGATAAAGTAATGCCAAACATCTATGACACAGACCGGATGGGTGGGTGTTGAAGTTTAGATATCTAGAAAGGCCAGGAACACCCATGATTAACTAACCACCATAACGGAAAATGTACACATGAACCTGTGGGCTAAATTTAGGAAGATTAAGCTTTCAAAGCCCGCCTGGTTGAATGAAGACATCCGACCTCCTGTATAGAGTGTGTCGACAGGTGGGCTGATTACATCACATGGGCATGAGGCTGTCTGACAGCACAACTGACTCATGTTGCTGAGTCACAAGAGGGTCACAGTGATGTCCGTACACTGAGAATCATTCATACTATCGGTGCGAGTCTCTAACACACACACACACACACACCTCATTGTGCAGCAGATAAATCACATCAGCAGTGGACGGGAAGGCAGCCAGCAGAAAATCCATACACACTTACTCAAAAATCAAAAATCAATGTATACTTAAACAAATACTGTTGTTTTTTTTGTGTGGATAGTTTTAAAGCTTAACAGCTAGGGTGCTTGTTTGAAAAATAAATAAATAAAATAACAGCATACAGGTATGGTGATATGGTTTAGTGCAATAATCAAATCTCTGAAATTTAATTTATTAAATGCATCTGCTTAGTGTTTCAGAGTGAAACATGCCACTGTGCTCCTTCATAAGATGAATCCATGATCCAGTGTCTAAGAAATTAAGTATTGTCATTTTTTAGCTATATTATAAGATAAATTAGTATAATTTACAACTATTTATTTTGAAATATTACAGTAGAAATATTCCTAATTCATTTACTACCAAAACTACTATCATTATTTTATAGCCATTATTTAATAGTGTTTTAAAACACAATTGCAATTTTTATCAGAAAAAGTGACGTGACATACAGCCAAGTATGGTGACCCATACTCAGAATTCGTGCTCTGCATTTAACCCATCCAAAGTGCACATACACAGCAGTGAACACACACACACCGAGAACACACACCTGGAGCAGTGGGCAGCCATTTTTTATGCTGCGGCGCCCGGGGAGCTATAAATAAAAATAAATAAATTAAATAATATTACAATTAGCCTTTTCCCCAAATTGTGCAGCCTTATATAAATCACATATTGGAATAACATCAGATGACTAATAATGACTAAAAAAAAGTTTTTAATTTTGGGGTAAACACACTTTCACTCTTTATCACAGTATCTGTGTAAAGTGCTGAAAAACAAATGAAACCTCCTTTTAAAAGAGACAGAAAAGAGGGAGTGGGGCTGCAAAGTGAGAGGGGCAGAGAATTTGGAGGACAGAGAAAATAAGGGAAAAAAAAGAGTGGAAAAAGAACACACTGCATTTATCCATTCATCTAGCAGGCTGGCCTTAAAACACACACACACTCACACACACAGTGCGACCTTGGCCTACATCTCCCATGCGACAATTTATACCAGAAAAGTCTCTCTGCCTGCCTCCTCTAAGTGGAATGTTAAAATGAGCTCAGGATATTAACCAGGCAGCTCTGACTCCAGGTATACAGCATATCACTTTGTGTCTCCGGGCAGATACTGACCTTAGAGTTCTGGCAGAAGGATTTCTCAGAGACACTAATGCACCTTTTCACAAATATTGATACCAACAATAACAAAAATGTCAAAGGTTAAGGGTCAAATCTTTGCAACACACAACAAGTTTTGGTGTTACTTATTTGCTCAGATGAATTGAGAGGTTTAGATGAAAAAATTAAAACTAATTTTCTTCTTTGAGCAACAGATTACATTCATACTTGTATACAAAAAATAAAAGTTAACCCAGGATACCCAAAAGTATTGTGCTGTTGTGTCAACCCATTATGGTCAATCAAATTCACTCTGAACCTTTTACAATACCAAAGTGCTTGCCAGTTTTGTGCAAACAACAGTTTGGGCCGTTAGTGTAACGAACTGTGAAAATGCAGCTGTCTGAACAATATGTATTATGCAAGAAATGTGACCAATAGGTTCTGGACAACGTATGGGAAATGCATCTGGAAATTCACAAGAGGTTTTTGGAAGACTTCACTGGATTCCTGTTTTATTGCAAAGCAGATACATAACACTTTGTTTAAAGTGAAACAATTCTTCCACTTTTTTTTTCAATTGACGCAAGTAGCAGGCTAACAGCCTAACATCAGCTCCAAGCTCCAACCTGCCATTTAACACCATTATATGAATGACTCAAAATTACAAGCTCCTCATATCCCGTGTTTGCAATCCCAACAGTCTGCATGTAAAAGACCCCCATTAGCAATCACTGCTAACTCATTTTCACACTTGTGTTTATTGGTAGCATACAAAACTTCCAATCTGAAAGGTGAAATGCAAATACCGGTAAGTTTGGTAAAATACTTTTGGCTGTAAACCAAAAAAAGCTGTAATTAACTGATTTAATAGGAACAATGACAAACTTGCATATATGAAGTATAAAATAAGTCAAAAGGTCAGTGTACCACAAATAGCTGATAAAAAGCCACAAGAAAGACAAATGCACATTTCAAATAACAAATTATATAAAATAAGCCCAATAATAATTAAATCAACTGTTATAGCTATTAATAAACATTAAAAAAAAATCATATTATATATATATATATATTTTTTTTTTCCTAGAAATACACTTCTAACAATGTATATGCAGTTAATTATTTAATGCATAAACTGTAAGGTAAAAATAAGCCTAAAATATAGAAACTCTATGGTCATAGAATCATCACACAGCAAACACACAGTAGAGGAATGTCTGAGCACTGACGCATTAAAATAGAGAAACTCTCTTTGGGACCACCTAGAGTTGTGAAGCAAATTTAATTCAAATGAATGAGATACCTGTCTGACTGGCCATTGATTTAAACTGCAGGAGAAGAAAGGTCTGTATGAAGACTCTTGAAGAGAAAATACATCTTCATTGTAACTCTAGTTCTGGTGGGACCTTCTGGAACATGTAGCACAAAGAAAATAATTTATGTAAAGTGTAAAGTCTTACCACAGTTTGCTCCGTAGTATTGGATACCAGAAGCCTCAATGCCAAGGTGAGCTTCTCATCCAACAACAATAGTCCAAGTTCAATGGAATCACATTTCAAACAAACGAGAGGTGAATAATAACAAAACACAGGCTCAGCTTGACAAATGTTGGCAATATCCTATAAACTTTAACAGCTTTATGTTGCGATCACTCGATTATAGATAATCAAAAGTAGTTAAACAGGACCACCAAAGCGGAATCCTTACGAACTCGTTTTCACGTACTGACTGTTCTAAGCGCGATGGCGCATTAATGCAGCTCGAGCGTCCAGACTGTCCTCTGACCGTGTGTTGCGAGGCCCCGCCCATAACCCCGCCCCCGCGGGAATGCATCAGGGACAGCGCCCCGCCTCCTTGCATCAGCATGAGCGATTGTGCTCCGCCCCGTTCCAATGTAAACTCAGTCTCCCATTGCCCCTTAAAGGACCAGTATGAAATTTACATTACATTATATTATATAATTTATATTAATAGTAAGCAAAGATGGTGATATTTAAAGAAATATAAATAATTTCACAAATTGGTTTGTTTGACTTTGTTTCATTTTATTTAGAAAATAATATGATTCTGTCATCAGGTCATCTTATTCTTTTTGTTATTTATTTTTTTTTTCCTCCAAAGACAAATAATTTTAGCCAATGCCAGTTGATCATTGACAGTTTAAGAGCTCATTTAAGTGATTGTTTCTTTTCTATATATTGTCTAGTACAGAATATACATATTTGATCACATAGTACACTCTTGGCACTAAACACTCATTATAATACAATATATCCCATTTAGGCATTTTAAAATTCCTTAGATTCAGCACTGGTATATAATATTGATGAAGTAATCCACACCACATGAAAACACAAAAATAAATGTTTTAAAAGAACAAATATTATATGTTAAAAAATAAATACAATAATAAAAAAAGGCTAACAGTAACAATCACCTTTTGTCTGAGAATAAAAAAAAAACAACAACTACATTTCTGTTTGATTGCAATTCTGTGGTTACACTTACCAAGTGGATTGATGTTGATGCAATAACCACACTAAACAAATGTGACAAACCCAACCACATACATCCTCTTCAGCCGGGTGATTCACAGTGACATACAACTCCAGTGGTCATATTTGCAAACTGGCATACAATGAAAAGTGGGCCCTTTAAACAGCTTATGCAATAAAAAAAATGCATGTCTGAATAGACCTTTATATTTTTCCGCTCTCTATTTCCAAAACACATCTTTTGGTTTAAGTTCTACACAGATTTGAAAGGCATGTGTTAAAATTCCCACTATCACACACAAAACAAAACAAACAGCGTATTTTGTACAATATATTTTGCATACCAAATCTCCCTCATCCTAACAGTGAAGAATAAAATATAGTGCATCTAAACATTCATCATTCACACTTTCTCATTGCATCCTACACACAATAACAAAACAGAATATGTATGTTTTGTATATAATAGAGCTGTAAAACTACCACTTATTTTCAGTTTTAATAGTCTAACCAGTCAAACCTGCTTATAAAAACAACAAAGTGGTTCAAAAACTTGCCATAACCTCTGAAAAAGGTGATTACTTCCTGACATGCTCTTTATGGTGTTAGCAAATGGACTGATCAATGGGCTCATATCCAGTGGTAAAACCCTACTATATAATTACCATCAAAAGCATTCCCAGCCGTTTGATCTCAACATGGTGCATATTACTCTTCTGTGAAAGAGGGAAATAATATAATTTAATAATTAATCTAAAATTCTAAGAAGTAACCTCAAACAGGAAGTGACTGCAGATGCATGGTTTACACAAGAATCGCAGCTGCAGAGCTTCACTAGCACCTTTAAATAATACACAAAGAATTTTCCCCTGCATTTTGAAACACATCCCTCCACTGAAAATCTTAGGATCATTTTTAGTACCCAACATTTGCCATTATACTGTGTTAAATTAGTTCATCTGCTCCATTTAATCACAAAAAATTACTTTAAGCAGGGAATAAGGTTTAATAGGACACAAAATGGACTTACACTGGAATGAGTATGATGTGGAATCTCCCTCCATTTATACACATTCCTGTCCTGTTCTGCCCACGACATCAAAAATGTATAAATACAGGGGTTACTGTCTCATTCTTGCCATGATAAGGATGAAAAAACTGGCATTTGGAAAGGGAGAAGCAAGAGTTCATACCATTTTTGCAGTTGTCACCACAAAAGAAAAGGAGATTAATAATAATAATAATAATAATAATGGAAATGGGGAAAAAAATGGTCCTTCTCTTTTAAGATAATCAGAAAGTATAAATTGAATCATGGCTGATTGGCTTTATTCTGTCTGAATTTGAGGGGAATCAGTTTGACTGCTGGCTGGAGGCAACAGATGCTTCCGACATAACAGGATTTCACAGGTCTGCTGATCCAATTTATCGACACTCATTAACCCAATGAGATCAACAGGATGGAAAACTTTGAGTGAAAGGCCACATGTATGTCCATCAAAGGGTTAAGGTGGATTTTCATTGTAACATCTATAAAGTATGACAGAATGAAATAATCACACACATTCTGTGATGGTTATATTGCCAAGTAGGACATCCTTGTTGGTCCTAGAACAACAATCTTAGCAGACTTTAGGATTAGGGTAAAGTTAGAAATGTTTTTGCAAATATGCAATAGCAGACTTGAACACTTGACTAAGGTTAGTCCAGTTAGACAGAGTTGAATATGTTTACTGGACCTGAATATTGTTCCAGATCCAACAAATGTTTTAGGAACTCCCAGGAACACCATCTACCTGCAAAACCTGTCACCACATTTATTCATTTTTTTTAGCTGATGCTTTTATCCAAAGCGACTTACAATTGCTATATATGTCAGAGGTCGCACGCCTCTGGAGCAACTAGGGGTTAAGTGTCTTGCTCAGGGACACATTGGTGCCTCACAGTGGATTCGAACCCGGGTCTCTCACACCAAGTGCATTTGTCTTATCCACTGCGCCAACACCACCCACACATCCACTAATAAAGAGCTGTTCCAATACTCATAAGTTCCTTTGTTCAATAAAGAGAGATATAAGCCTGAAAAATAATCAACTATAATAAATTCTATGCATATTTATCCTTATCTGTCTGAAGCATTACTTACGCTGAAGGTGGTCCACATGGAATTATTCCAAAAATGGTGAACTAATGTGTTTGTTGTGTGTGTGTTTTTTTTTTTTGCAATATATGGCCAACTCTGTTGCTCTCAATGCCAAATGACTCTGTCTTAACCAGGTGCAACAAGTTTCCCACTACAAATTTGCCCACACTAACCAAAGAGTTTCGATTCCCATTGACTTCCATTATATATATATTTTTGTCCACATGAACGTTATTGTAAACTGATTTTGAAATTGAAACTTGGCAACTAACATTCTTTGAAATACCTTCTTTAATGTTCTGCAAAAGAAAGAATTTCATACAGGTTTGCAATAACACGATTATGATTAAATTATGACAATGTCCATTTTTAACCAGCAAGACTTACTTGGTCAACCAGTTTCATTGGAAAGCTAATGGTGGTCCAGCTTCACGTGGCTATTATGGTTGACCAGCTGAACTAGCACCAATAAAATAGGGTTGGTTAGGACAAAAACTCAGATCTATATAGAAATGGAACCTTTAAATTGCTTTTTGCTTCTGGTAAATATGTAGTCATAGTATCTGTGGTTATGTCTCAACAGCTAATGTAATCATAAGGACAGTTTCACTTAGATTTACCTCTTTTATGTTAGTCATTCATGACCCCTGAATGCTCACTTCTCACAGAGCCAAATACCCATTTTCAATGTTCAAACCAGTAACGTTTGCAGAAAACATAATTTATTTAGGAATATACTGTGTTCAGGCAGACTGAGCATGTGATAGACCTTGTTTATACAGACAGTAAAATCACTTCACGGAAAAGAAAGAGCAAACAACATCATTTAACCTCACAAGTAAGCTGCGCAAGTGCCATTTAGTTCTCTGCTGTGGCTGTGTTGGGTCCCTTTGTCCATTTTCTTTTATCTTCAGTAACTTTGAATAGCCGCGTCAAAGCGAAGTGGAGAAAAATCTGAAGTTCACAGGTACAATACATTTGCTTGGCTGCACAATATTTGAAATGTCATCAGGTTCTATGATGTTATGTCTGGCCAGATGATCAGGAAAGGGAAAATCGGAGAGGTTTTTGAACAGGAAATCTTTGATGGGTATGTTTGACATCCAGCTCCACCTGAGATGCTGGCAAATATCTGATATCCGCTGCTGTTTATTGACTTTTGTGTCCGACGTTACCGTTTGCACGGCGGAAGTGCAACCTGAAGCTCAGGATGACATCATAGAGTCAAATCAAAAGGAGCAACAAATGACCTCGCACCACACACATACACACCTGCTGCTAACATAAATTACTCTGAATCTGAAATAATCCAGAGCACTAGTATAATAATATCATAGTGAATCAGACTCTTACATATTTGGCCTTCCATAAGTTCCACGAGGGAAAATTTACTTGTGTTCAACTTTACGAACAATCTATATTTCACCTCCGGAAAAACATTCAAAACACAGATTAGCGAGAAGCACTTAATTTGGCCTTTTCAGAGCCCTGGTGAAAAGTGACCTGTGACATCAATAAATGATGCTTTCCAACTCAAACATGTGCTAAGTGCACAGTGCCTAGTTAAATGAAATTTAACCTCTCATAATCACTGCAGTACTTTGTCATCTGTGTAAGAACAAAAATACCACAGTACAAATCACTATTTAGCATTTTTCTCGATGTGGTCCAAGTGCTGAGATTTTCTCTATAGCCATTTCTTTTTCATGAGTCAGTGCCTTTGTCCAGCAATCATGAGTCAGTGTTGGTGTTATACTCTTTTGTGGAACTCAATAAAACAGAAGTACCAATGAAATCTAAATGAAAAAGCAAACTAAAATATTTGTTTGAACAACAACAAAGTCATGCAGTTTTTTCAAGCAGCACAAAAAACCTCAAACCAAAAGAAACAAAGCTCACCGACGTGTTTAAATGTCTTTCCAAGTGATTATCTTTCATTTTGAGTGAAAGGCTTTGAACACACAAGCAGAGAAACAAAACAAAAACCTAAATGAAAGAAAACAAAATGTGTGATCAAAGAAAGTTTATAAAAATAAAAATCTGCTCGCAATGACAAGTAAAGCACAACAAATCCAGGGCTGATGTTTTTCAATAGATGTGAGTTTGATCAGGCATTGGGGAAAGTAAGCGATCCCTTGCCTTTGTTTTGTTTTTCCATGTACCGGTGTCTTCATCCAATCAAACAAAGGAGGAGAAGCCAGCGATGGGGGCCCGGGAACCTGGGGCCAAGCTGCTAGGGGGCCGATAAAGTGTGCCGTGCTGACTGGGTGAGTTGGAGCTCTGCTGGGAAGGAGTGGGAGTCCGGCTGCCTTTGGGTCTAAAAAGGCTGCCAGCCTGGGACTGGCTCTGGGGTGTAGGGGAACTGAGCTGTGGGGGGAATGGGGGTAGAGGGGGTAGAGGTGGTGGAGGAGCACAGGGTTCGGGCTCTCCGGACTCCGACTCGGTATAGTTGTAGGCCTGTGCTCGGGAGATTCCCTTCTGCTGTCTGCGCCAGGAGTTGTAGTAGGTGGGGTCACTGATGTAGTGGTTGACGAATGAATGCGTCTTCTGGCGGTTGGGTTCCACCTCGTATTCGCTGTCACTGCCCTGGTGGTTGAGAAAGAGAGAAAAAATGAGTGATGGAGACAGAATCACTTCAACAAACTCAATTTTAAGGAAGGATGATGTGAGTAGGTGTCCGGGCTCAATCCACGGAATCAGAGGCTGCACTAGAAATAATCATTATTTGTCACTTTGACACTAAAGTTCAGAGTGTGTGTCAGGAAAAATGCATTAATTTAATTTGTTGATGCTGTTCTTTTAAACTAAAATGGGTGTTAATTAAAGATTAAAAGAACAGAAAACATGGCTGACAAGTGTGAGTTTGGTGAAAATGATTGATTTGAAACATTTGATTTAATCCGATTATCACTGCATCTAGGTAAAACAAACATCAAGATACCACTTCAATGTTCAGTAAAACACTGTAAAGCTTTACAGTATTTATAATCTAAAGGGACACTGACAAGCTCTCAAGACCATTAGAACTTTTTTAGCAAGAGCTCATTTAGTTTTATCAAACAACAGACACGATGGTAACCTGATTAAATTAACAAAATCCAATTAATTATTCTTAAGATTATTCTTGCAATCTCTATTTCTTTCCACAAACCATCAAAGCTTTATTTACTGTAGGAAAGAAGTGTTGGAATGCAGCAGACCACACACCTTCCTTTTGAATCTGTCAAAAATTACCCAAGAAAAGAAAAGGCAAAAAAAGGGAAGAACCAAAAAAGCCTCTATCTATCATTTATAAAATAACCTCATTGATTATACCACTTCACCCTCTGGTACCAATCGCACGTTGCGTGTAGGGGGTCACATATCCATGTGGTAGGGTTTTGACCATGTATGCATGAACCTAATGGAGAAGATAGGAATGGACAAGAACTAAGAGGCGACTTCCTGTCACTCAACGCACAATGCATATCCTCACCATTTGAGTTGGAAGAGTATGGAGGCCCCCAGTCTTAAAGGAGAAAACAAGCGCCTCCTAGAGGTAAACAGAGACATGGGGTTTAAAGCAGTGCAGTATGGGCCCTAAGTCATATTTCATGGGACAAACAATGGCTTCTTTTTAAAAATGGTGCATTACCGTTACAAAAATAGTACTGTAATATCAGAACTGTATGCAATTTATTTCATAACAAACCCATATTATCAGAATAATAATTTGATAAACATTCAATAAAAAAATAATACCCAGTATTAACATTCAGATTTTGTAATGTCTTTCTTTTACTTATATAATATATATTCCTATTTTATGCCTTAAACTTTTTTTACGTTTTAAATTTTTTATGATAATAATAATAATAAACAAATCAAGACTATTGTTCCCTACTGTATACCATTGTAAAGTTTGATCAGCAGGCCGGTACCATTATACTTTTTTGTAAGGGTAATGCATGTTGAGATTACTTCTCAATACTTTCTTTGACATTTTAATGTATTTCTTGGAACAATCTTGAGAAGGTTCCTCATGGCAGCCTCCTACACTCTTTGCTGAGACAGCTATCTGCATGAGAACGATGGCCAACTGTATAAGGATCTGCTCTCCATCAATTTTTGTCTTCCACCGCCACATTTATTACAACACCTTCGCTCTCCTCATTCTGGCATATATGGCTCACACTTCTAGAGCTGGCTGATGAAGTTCACCACAGCTGAATGCTAAAGTACCAAGCAACTGCCAGTTGCCAACTGGAGAGGAAAAAGATGAAAATAAGAACCATCTTAGCTCAGGCTTTTAGCGTTTGCATATCATTTTAAGAAGACTCATCTATCCTCACCACCACTTTCTGCAATCCCCCATCAGAAATTCAATTGATTCTGATCTTTCTGAATAGCTAGACTCCTGCTCCATTGTTTGACGCAATCTTTGAGTATGTTATATAATAATATAAAAAATATAATAATATAAAAATAATAATAAAACTAATTGAATCAAGTTTAATCCACCCTGTTAAAGAGAAAAACTGTCATTTGAAGTCTTTCATCGTGTGACAATGTGAAATGAATGAAAACAAACGGAATCTACAGAATTGTCTTACACTTCTACCTCTCACTGAATGATTGCAAAACACATAGATGATAAGATCACTACATTGAATATATATTTTGGCAAAAAAGTTCAACATTTCTCTGTCTTTCTCTGTTATTGTGAAGAGACTAACAATGCTCAGATCTCTCCAGTCCATCATCTTTGTAACATACACACATATGTGACACATGCCTCTGTTCAAATTCTGGAGAGGAAAGCAGTTTCCCCCAAACCAGCCCCACATCCCCTTAAAATCAGAGCTAACTACTGTACATCTACATAAGAGAAAATTCATTAAAAATCTCAAGATTTAGATTTTTTTATTCAATGATCAAGATACATATAACGCCTATAATTATACACACAGAATTACAGTTTCCCATTAACACTGCTACCATGAATTTTTATAATAACTTATATATTTTATGATTATTTATAATAGAAAAGGGGAATTTTTATCATATATTAATCATACATACATTTAATCAAATGCATATATACACACACATATAAATGTAAAAAGCACAAAATATTATTGAATTGATCATGGATTTTTGTAGCATCATGCCTCTATTATTGAGCATGTGCTGATTTTAGCTTCTCAAATGACTGCAGTGTTTTAATGAGAGACATTCCAGTCATACAAGCAAATACAACAACTCAATAAGTAGCAAACAAAAGCCCTGCAATCTGTAATTCAGCTTTGAAAGCTTTCTCTATTCGGCGAGACCTCACAACAAAGACAAGCTCTAAAACTAAAGCTGCATGCTGACACATTGTGTGTGCGTGTGTGTGTGTGTGTGTGTGTGTGTGTGTGTGTGTGTGTGTGTGTGGTCATCAAAACATGTCGCTTGACACAGAGTGCCATGACCTACTCCTGCCCTCCCCTGCTGACACATGCAGGACGTGGCAGCTGTTCTCTCCTCCAAAAAATGTTTGTTTGCATTCATCCACTCCTCTGTTATTGTATCTACTCCATCCAGTCCAATACTCTTTTCAATCTTGGTTGACAAAAAAAAAAAAAAATGTCTCTAATATAGTATAATGTGTTACATTTAACATACAGCAGAAAACTGAAATACCACAAAAATCTGTTTGATGAAAATAATCAAATCAGAGCACATCAGCCATGATATTAGTGCTGTAAAGGGCAGCTATGCCAAACCACCTGGAGGAAGAATCCAGATGAAACTTAAAACCAGCTCAGCTGCTGATTTTTACACATGTGACAGGAAAACTGTAAAGAAGAATTTTTAAAACACAGTTGGCACATTCAGTGCTGTCGTTTCACTCAAACAAACACACTAAAGAAATCGCATACTTCACTAAATACATGTAAAAATGTACTAAATTATAATGGCTTTTTAAAAATAAGCCATTATAAAAAAATTTAAAAAAATAGTGTTTGGTGGCTGTTAGGGTGTTTGCTTATCTTTCAGAACATCTCATTATAAGTATGAACAATAGTATGTAAGCATCACTAATAAAAAATAACAAATTTACTAAAGGCCATAGTGATTCATGCCTTCATGAAGTTGGACTAAAATAAGTTTCAGGCCACAAAATTCCAAAACAACTGGATATGCCAAGATATTCAACAAAACCCCAAACAATAATAACAAAATAAAAGCTGATGACAGATTGTGATGGGTCTGGTTAATGACTCCTCAGTGATCTTACTGGAAATGGCTGTTTGGCACGTATGTTTTGTCTCCAGCAAGGGAGAGAAAGTGGGGCAAGATGTTCCCTCCCGGAAAATCCTGGTTTCAGTGTGAACCCTGCCCTACAGAAATCCCTTTAACGTGTATGAAACTTCACTTTCTCTGTGGAACTACATTTAAATAGAGACACTGCGCCTGACCTTGTGATAGAAATACATGGAGTCTATGTTTTACAAAAGAGTATGGGTTGTTTTCTATCAGCAGCAGATGACAGTGCTGGTGCATCACTAAAGAGCCATTACAAGTGTTATATTTCTGTCTAATCTGCACAAAAATAAAACCTTAGAAAGTTAACACAGGCCTTTAGATTTAGGTTTCAAGGCTGCCAAAATGAACCCACCCCCACTCATATCTCTACAGAGACGGATGGAGAACAGGAGAGGAAGAAATCCCATTGCAGCACAGATCTGGATGGATTAACTGAAGGAGAGGAGTGTGTAAGTTTCTATGTCTCCCATTGCACCAATCCATTAGAATATTAAGCACAGCAGGCAATCGGACAGACAAAGACGCACTGTTATAGGGCTGAGTAATATAGCCAAACATGATATCTTTATACCGTTCAAAAGTCTTTAAGAAGTACTTTTATTACACAGTGTTACATTGATCAAAACTGAAAGACATTCATATGTTAAAAAATATTTATATATATTTCAAATAAATGCTGTTCTTTTTAACTTTCTATTCATCGATGAAAAGAGAAATGTTTCTTGTGCAGAAAATCAGCATATAAGAATGATTTCTGAAGGATCATGTGACACTGAAGACTGGAGTAATGTTTCTGAAAACTCAGCTTTGCCATTACAGGAATAAATTACTATTTAAAATATATCAAAATAGAAAACATTTATTTAAAATTTTAACAATATTATCACTTTTACTGTATTTTTGATCAAATAAATGCAGCCTCAGTGAACCTCTTTCAAAAACATTAAAAAAATCTTATCAACCCAAATCTTTAGAACAGTACTGTGTTTTTATTTTATTTTATTTTTTTACACGGTATTCTGTATTTGCTCTGAAATTACTTCAAAGGGTGATATTTTTCCCCCAGTCAGAGGGATCATTTCCAAATTGCATATAAATCAAGAAGTTTCAAAAGATTAAAGTTCCTCTTCAGGAACTCGAGCTGCATCGAGAACGAATGGGGAACGCGTCCAGCGTGACGTCTCTGAATAACGTGTATAATCAGTCCAATGGATGGGCGAGACGTCATAGGCAGGTGACATGGAAGCATAAAAGCATGAGCGGCGAAGCCGGTAATCAGCCTTGTGTCTTCAGCAAGCACTCTGTGTGTGTGTGTGTCAGTCAATCTGTTTGTGAGTCTTATTTAGTGTCGTTAGTCCACTGATAAACTCCTTTTTCAAAGCTTTCAATCAAGAGAAGTTTTGGGCGAGAGCAGGCAGCGTTCAGGCTGTGTGTTTTCCCTGCCAAAAAAAAAAAAAAAAGGTAGGGCCACACGCAGCTCATGTGTTGTCTGCTTGAGAGTGAAGCACACAGTGTCAGCTCTCGAGGGAGTTGTAGGCTGCGATGCGAGCCTTTGCTTCACTCTCAGAAGGCTCTCTTTGAGGAGAGAGCTTTCACTGGTGTTTTCTCGCGGTGCCAGCCCCGCTTTCGCCGAGGCGGAGCAGTGGTTGTGCTCGCGGGATTCACTTTTGGATCTGCTGGAAGGAATGTAAGACGGGCAAGTCCTTATCTTCTTTCTTAGCCACCAGATCCAGCGCCCGCTCTCGGGGGTCGGAAGCCCACGTTTGCGGGTACTTTCTCCCCGAAGAGAGGGCGCGACGCACTGCCTGTCTTTCTCTGAGGAGATTGATGTGGAAAGGCGTCGATGAGCTCGCCAGTTGCACAAGCACCAGTCACACAAGCATATTATGCCTAATATTAACATAAGCAGCATCAAAGAAGAGTGGCGCTCGCGCAGTCAGCTCTCGGGGGGCTGATTGTCCTTTTCTTGCTGTTAAGCGCTCCTCTCTCGCCGGGCACGCTCCGAGGAGTGTGTCCATGCATGCGATCTTGCGGTCTCGCTGGTGCTGAGGTACGGTGGCGACTGCGATAGCGGGAATCGCACATGATCTGGGGAACGGGTTGGAGACGGCTCGTCCTATCTCCACCCGTGTTCACTAGATCTAGAGCTCGTTCTCGAGGCTTGGAAACCTCGTCCTCGGTTTCCTCGTCCTCGGAGGCAGAGCTCGCTGCAGCATCCATCTTTCTCTGAGGAGATTGATGTTGTTTGTGTGACTGAGTAGCATAAAATAATATATATATATATATATATATATATATATATATATATATATATAAAAGACAGGCGCGCTGCTGAGGCAACACGTGTATTACATGGTTTCATTTTTATGTGAGTTTTTTTCTACACCAGACCGTGTGTTGACTAGTCTGGTTGCTGACTACATTTAATTCTAAGGAATAAAATGACATATTTATCTGACTATGTGACGTTAGATGTACAGGGGCTCTAGGGATGTAATTTCTTGTGTGAGAACATGTGTGTACCGCTCTCCCTCTGAGGAGGTTGAGGCGGTCAGGGGCTGCTGGGTGGAGCAGTCCCAACTGTGTTCCAGCCCCTCGTGCCGGGGGTGTCACTTTTGTACTCCGCAGACGCTAGAGTCAGAGTGGCGCTCCCAGGCCGAAGGCTTCTAGTGGAAAGCAGTTCTACGGACCGTTGTTTTCACTGGATAGCCTTCATCATAACGTCCTGACACCTAAGGCCTAGGACGTTTTGAGGGCCCTCAGGAGTTCTGCCAACCCTGCCGGTGTACCAGGGCGCAGCGATCTCCGGCGAGCGCTTCTCTCAGTTACCGACCGGAAACGTAGCGGTGCTGAGAGGCTCGCTACCTCTACGGAGGTCTCTAGAGCAGCTAATACGGTTGTCCCCTGCCGCTCCGCCGCTTCAGGGCACCGAGCTAGTGGCTCTAGGCGCACCAGAGGCCAGTCTCGCAAAATTGGTTCCCTTAGGAGGTCACATGGCGGTGTGGGAGCCCCTGCCAAGTGTACTTCACGGGGTCCTGCCCCGAGCAGGCTCTGGTCTAGTCATCCTAGCAGACGATGTGGGTCTGAGGACCGTCGTTTTTAGGAGACTTCAGCTACGAGAGTCCTGATGCTGCGGCTCAGGACCTCGGAGGGCATGCCCCTCTGGGGAAGAGCGGAGTACACCGCATTACACGGTGCCCGTCTCTCCTCAGTGCCCTCAGGAGATCGATCTGCCAACCCTGCCGGTGGTCCAGGGTGCAGCGGTCTCCAGCGAGCGCTTCTCTCAGTTACCGCCCGGAAGCGTAGCGGTGCAAAGAGGTTCGTGACCTCCTGGGAGGTTTCCAGAGCAGCTAGTTCGGCCGTCTCCTGCCGGTGCGCCGCTTCAGGGCACCAAGCTAATTGCTCTGATGCCACCAAAGATCAGTCTTGAGAGGCTAATTCCCTTAGTAGACTATTTCGCAGCGTGAAAACCACTGTCAAATGTGTCTCATTGGGTCCTGCACACTGTAGTGAGTTCTGGTGGGCCCCAAGCAGGCTCTAGTAATGGAACAGAAGTAGACTCTCTCTGAGGACGGAGACCATCGAGGTGGTCCCTCCTTGGGTTGCAGAGTCCGGGTCCTACAGCCGGTACTTCACTGTTCCGAGGAAGGATGAGGTGTTGTGTCCTTTTCTAGATCTGTGCTTTTTGAACCGCTCAGTCAGGGGACTGAAGTTTAGCACGCCTACACAGGCCAAGTCCGAGGACTGGTGTGTCACGATCTATCAAAAGATGCACTTATCTCCATCCTTCTTCATCAGAAGTTCCTGAGGTTTGCTTTTGGGGGCAAAAGCCTACCAATACGGATCTTCCACTGGCCTTGCACTCTCACCCCACACTTTCACGACTCAACCACATTGACGATTGGTTGATATCAGCTCAATCTGAGCAGATGACGGTTCGGCACCGAGGTGTCGTTCTCGCTCACATGAAAGAGCTGGGGTTAAGACTTAACGCCAAGAAAAGTGTGCTTTCTCCAGTTCAGAGAACCACTTATCTGGGCATGGTGTGGGATTCGACCACGATGCAGGCACATATGTCACCTGCTCGGATCGAGTCAATCCTCACTGCAGTCGCGAGAGTGAGAGAAGGCCGGTCACTCACTGTCAAGCAGTCACGGAGATTGCTGGGTCTGCGTCCAACGTGAATACTATTGGCCTGCTGTACATGAGACCCCTACAGTGGTGGCTCAAGACCAAGGGTTTCTCCCTGAGGGGAAACCCACTTTGCATGCTAAAGGTCACGCGGCGCTGCCTACGTGCCTTGGATATGTGGAGGAAGCCTTGGTTCTTGTCTCAGGGCCCGGTGCTGGGAGCTCCTTGTCGCCGTGTGATGCTAGCGACGGACGCGTCCCTCACCGGCTGGGGTGCGGTCAGGAGTGGCCACCCTGCCCGTGGTCTGTGGAGTGGTCGCCATCTGACATGGCACATCAACTGCCTGGAGATGCCTGGTCACCATGTGTTGGTGCGCACCGACAACACAGCGGTGGTCTCTTACATCAACCACCAAGGAGGTCTGCACTCACGCCATTTATACAACTAGCATACCAGATCCTTGTGTGGGCCCAGGACGAATTCCTCTCGCTCAGAGCAGTTCACATTCCTGGGCATCTTAATATGGGAGCAGACATTCTGTTGAGGCAGGGGCCGAGGCCCGGGGAATGGCGGCTTCACACTGAGGTGATGAAGCAGAGTTGGAGAGGTTGGCCAAACTCAGGTGGATCTTTTGCTAGTCGAGAGACATCACACTGTCCCCTCTGGCTTCCTCTGACTCATCCAGCTCCACTGGGGCTGGTACAGACATGGTACATGGTACTGACATGGCCAAGGCTTCATCTGTACATTTTTCCCCCGACTGCTCTGCTCCCGGGAGTTCTGGAGAGAGTGCGCCGGGACGGAGTCTGGCTGCTGTTAGTAGCACCGTTCGTGACGGGCCGGGTATGGTTCCTGGGCCTGATTTCTCTTTTTGACGGCACTCCATGGGAGGTTCCTGTCAGGAGAGATCTCCTCTCGCAAGCGGAGGGTGCTCCCCCGCATGGAGCTTAGAGGCTGTAGGTGTTGTCTCTGAGGAGGCACAACTCTTAGCTTCCGGTCTCTCAACCGAGGTTGTAAGACCGTCCTCCAATCCAGAGTAGAGCTTAGATTCTCTGCCCGAGCCTGAGCTCGGGCTCGACCCGACCCCACCCGACCCGCGGGCTGGGTCGGGCCGATATTTCCCGCCACCGTCCTGCCAACTGCGCTGCTCCCCCGTAGCCTAAATGATCTAGCACAGCAGCACCTGCCATAAAAAATAAATAAAATCTGGCGCCGCCCCTGGTTATAACGGCCCACATATTAAAATGGTCGGGTTTAAATCGGGCTTGGGCTCATAATGACAGTGAACGTGTCGGGGCCGGGCTGGGCTCGGACACAGCGTGCTCGGGCTCGGGTAGGGTCGGGCTTGATTTGTTGGGCCCGATCTAAGCTCTAATCCAGAGCTCCCTAAATGAGGAAACTGTATGCCTTGAAGTGGAAGCTTTTCAATTCTTGGTGTGGAGAACGCCAGCTCGACCCAGTCAACTGCCCAGATGGTACAGTGCTGGAGTTCCTGCAGGCTCTCCGCAGGGTTGACCCACTCCACCCTGAAGGTCTACGTGGCGGCCATGGTGGCCTACCGCACCCCTCTCGGTGGCCAGTCAGTGGGCAGAAACCCTCTGGTTACATGTTTCCTCCATGGTGCGCTGAGGCCTCCGGCCAGAAGAAGCTATGCTAAGCGGTGATTAGGTTGCTATCCTGCTATTTTTTTTTTTTCATTTTACAAATTTTATGTTTAAGGATATTTAATCATTAAAAAATAATTATTTTAATGTATGACTAATAATAATAATAAAACACCTGCCAAATTGCAAATTTTCAAGTTAATTTCACTTAGTTAATGTTTTTAGGTTTATATTGTGCAAAACAAAGAAGATTAAAAAGTTAGACCAAATAAGAAGCATATTAAATTAGAAGTAGCTTGATTTTAAATCACCAACAAAATCAGTACAAATCTACAGTTTTGTTAATACTTATATACGGTCCAGCCCAAGTGTTATGCCATTTTTTTTATAAATTAAATATTGTCAAAATGCACATCTCCAAATTAAATCTAAATGCTCACTATGACATACGAGTAACTGATGATTAGCAAAAACTTTCCATGAGCTATTTCAGGCTCTCACTGAGAAGATTCTCACAGAGTTGATGCTGGGATGATCATCAGAGAGCCAATTAAAACAAAGATGCTTTGACATGGAAAGCTGCCCTAACAATCCCTGCTGTTAGCTGCAGCTGTAGCCCCAGCGTTTCCAAAAAAACAAAAGCAGCTCAATACCAGATTTAAATAAACTTTGTGTCCAACACACTCAAATGACTAGAGAATTACACCTGTCCAACATCTCATTCATGTCCCATGTGTTAATTTAAAGGCAGAGCTGGCTCAGCTAGGTGCTCAGGTTTGTGGCCTTGCCAAATGAATTTGAGCTGTCTTTAAGAGTTCCTGAACAATGACTGCATTATATATCTCTGTGGCGGCTCTGGCTCTTTTGGAGACAGCTCAATGGATCTGCAATAGCCTGGAGTTATCCACTCAATAAATCTTCAAAGAGAGATTCCAGCCTCTCTCCTCACTCTGCCTGATGCTGATGACACCAGACTTTAGCAGGAGCAGAAGGGGAACAGGAGATGCTCTGTTTCCAACCACGAGTCAAAGGTGGCCGGATGCCAGCAGTCTAGAAGGTGGTGGCAGGAGGTGTCAGCGAAGGGCGAGGAGGAGACGAAAAGTTTACAGCTTCTGTTTGACATGATGTGCATTTTGGGAGTTCTGACACGGTGATGGTGATAGCACATTAACAATTTAAATGAAACAAAATGCTTGAAATCCTTTGGGAAATACACTATTCCCCACTATTAAGTATATTTTATTTGAATTTTGTTAGTAATAATAACAGGAAAGAAATATATATATAAAAAATACTGCTATGAAATATATTTTATAGTAGTATTTTTTATAATCAATTGAGGGATGTGGTGAGAGTCCAACCAAAGCTTCCAGTTCTCACACTTTAATCTTTGTGTATTTATGTATTTTGTTTAATCACAGTTCCTGTGTGTTGCACACTGTTTTCATCTCAAGTCCACAGATATTCCAACCTGTGCCTCAGGACACAAAGTCTGGAGAGAATGAACTAGGATGCAACAGAATGTTCTGGACATGATAATAAAACCATCCACAGGACCCAACCTGGATTGAAGCCATGCTTAAGTAAGACAGGAAAAATCTCAAGTAGGGTATAACAGACCTTTCCTGCAGGGCTGTATCCTACTTTTGAGAAAGTTTCAGCACAGCAAGTCCTAGTCCTAATAAAAGTGTGTGATAAGGGAATTTCAACAGGTCCTGTTCTAAATGAATGCACCAAATGAAAGCACCATAATCAGAAAAGTACAATAAAAGTTGTAAATAAAAGTCTTTATGCACAATGCTTTTACATCCTTTTTAAAGCTTCAAATCCTCTTGAAATGAAATGAGGGTGAGTAATTGAGGACAGAAATAGTGGGTGAACTGTCCCTCTAACATATATCACACACAGACTGATAACATCTCATGACAGAATGCATGTTACCTGTGAATCTGAGATCTCTGAGGGCTTCTCTGTGAGACTGCTGCTCTCTGCTGGGATCAGGTCATTGTACTTGGTGCTGACATCCTCATCTGAGTAGTTCAGACTGCCTGGACTGGGTCGAGGAGGTGACCTGAGCAAAAGATGTGGCACGACACAATTTTTTTAGCACAGGATGAATACTGTCTGAATGTCTTACATTCAATATATTACTTACTTACTTACTTCACACACACACACACACACACACACACACACACACACACACACACACACACACACACACACACACACACACACAAAGCAATATCTGAGTGAAGCATGAAGCATCTTTAGAAAAGATTTGGCAGTAGTTCCAACTGCAGACACTTGTGTCTTTGTTAGGTGAATGAAGCACAGTGTGTGTTTGTATTGAGAGGCGATTCTTTATAAGCATCATGGGACCACTGTAAGATGCCAGCTTCAAGGGGTTTCTGCATAATTAAGTCTCTGTGATGCAGCAGTGGAGAGCAGCTCAGAGAAAAAAACCCTGTGAATTCTAGATTATGTATCGGCTATTACAAATATAAAAACCTCTTTTACTGACTGCGGTTTTCAGCCTGAAAACCTGAAATATTTCTGTTACTCTCTGAGAAACCTTTAAAAAATTATTTTACTTTAAGTGTTTTGTACAAGTTTCACTATGCTTTTAAAGATAGTTCATACAGTAGACAACAAATATAACAAAATTACTGAGTACGTGTTATTTTTGTTTTCCAAAAACTCTACATAAAGCACCTGTGTTTTGCCCGATGTTTGCAGTCTATTTGTGTCTAAGTTGTTTGCACTTTTCCTTCATTAATACTGTTGATTTCAAACCTGCATTCACGATTCCAAGCGAACACAAACCTAGTTGCTAAATTCATAAATATAAAGTATTCATTCAGCTACAGCATCAGCAATATGTGATCTAACTTTTTATGATTATTTATAAAAAAAAAAAAAAATAATTGGAAAATGCATTAAATTCTTATTTCTACAGCTGTATGACCTACCACCATAAACACACACATACACAGAAGATTTTTAATCTCCTGGCTTCTCTTTCCATAAAATAAAAGTGAATGGGAACTGTCAAGACAAAAAGCACTAAAAAGTAGCACAAACTATCTTATTTTGTGATTCACAGAAGAAAGAATGTCATTTCCTGGAACGAAATAAGGGCATGGAAATAATGACAAAATGCGAATTTTTTGTGTGAACTACTGAGTCAATGGGAAACAAATGCTATACACTGTACCCATACCGCAGACACGCCATGACAGTCAGTCAGAAGAATCTTAACAGAAACACCCGCTTTTCTCAAATCCCAGACCACTTTCTCAGCAGGCAGTCTTTGAATCCTGCCAGTATCCCGAGAAGAGAATCTGTATTGTGTTACTTGAGCTATACAATGTCACAACTATTGAGTTTATAACAGCAAGACAGCACGCTTGAACCAGCTCTCTGCAGTGGGCAGACATCAACGGTTCTCGATTCTTTCCACCTTGATGCTTGTGACGAGTGGGGCGGGGCCGAGGGACATGGGAGCGAGGCCGGTGGAGTGATTGGAGATGAACTACACCTGTTCGACCCACCGGTCTCGAGGCCCATGAAGGAGATGGAAGGATATAAAACTGGAGCGACGACAGTGAAGGACGAGAGAGGACCAGGCCTGGGATTTTAGTTGTGTTTTGGGTTTTATTTGCGCGCACCAGTCGTCCGTGAGGGGCTGGTGAGCTGTTTTGTGTTTATTTTAAATTATTAAATGTTATTTGATTGTCTGCCGGTTCCCGCCTCCTTCTTCCGGATGAATATGAAAGGTTTTATCATTACACTGGTGCCGAAGCCCGGGAGAAGGAGGGACGCGCTGCTGAAGATCCCTCGCCGCTGTGGTGAATCCGCGGTGCCATCGAGCTGGCGAGGAGTGTGCCGCCATGGACGGTCGAGGCGGTGGGCTGGAGCGAGTTGCCGGGGACGGGCGAGCTCGCTACCGGCCGCCCACGATGTGGAGAGACGGCTGCCGTCCGTGAGGGAGCGGAGGAGTCGGCGCCATTCGCCAGGTGGCCGGAGCCTGCTGCCATCCGCCGGAACGGGGAGGAGCAGGGAACGGGGGACTCCTGCCGGCTGCCCAAAACCGGAGGAGCCGTCGCCGTCCACCGGGCGGCGGAGGAGTGTCGTGCCGTCCGCCGAGGGCCGTCCAGTGCCACCGCCAGGCACCGCGGAGGAGATCGCCCAGCTGGTGGAGGGCCGAGCAGCGGTGCGTCTGGGAACCGGAATTTTTATTTATTTTTTCCTCTCTCCCCTCTCTCGTCTCTGTCGCTCCTCCTTCCATCTCCTTTTCTCTCGCCTCGTCTGTCCTACCCCCAGGTTCCCGCAGGTCCCCGTGAGCGGCCCCCCCGGAGGGAGGGGGGGGGTGGGGGAGTAGAGCGCAGTCTCGGGAGTACCCCCCGGCCTGCGAGGGGCGATGGGGGTATGTGACGAGTGGGGCGGGGCCGAGGGACATGGGAGCGAGGCCGGTGGAGTGATTGGAGATGAACTACACCTGTTCGACCCACCGGTCTCGAGGCCCATGGAGGAGATGGAAGGATATAAAACTGGAGCAACTACAGTGAAGGACGAGAGAGGACCAGGCCTGGGCTTTTAGTTGTGTTTTGGGTTTTATTTGCGTGCACCAGTCGTCCGTGAGGGGCTGGTGCGCTGTTTTGTGTTTATTTTAAATTATTAAATGTTATTTGATTGTCCGCCGGTTCCCGCCTCCTTCTTCCGGATGAATATGAAAGGTTTTATCATTACAGTGGTGCCGAAGCCGGGGAGAAGGAGGGACGCGCTGCTGAAGATCCCTCGCCGCTGTGGTGAATCCGCGGTGCCATCGAGCTGGCGAGGAGTGTGCCGCCATGGACGCTCGAGGCGGTGGGCTGGAGCGAGTTGCCGGGGACGGGCGAGCTCGCTACCGGCCGCCCACGATGTGGAGAGAAGGCTGCCGTCCGTGAGGGAGCGGAGGAGTCGGCGCCGTTCGCCAGGTGGCCGGAGCCTGCTGCCATCCGCCGGAACGGGGAGGAGCAGGGAACGGGGGACTCCTGCCGGCTGCCCAAAACCGGAGGAGCCGTCGCCGTCCACCGGGCGGTGGAGGAGTGTCGTGCCGTCCGCCGAGGGCCGTCCAGTGCCACCGCCAGGCACCGCGGAGGAGATCGCCCAGCTGGTGGAGGGCCGAGCAGCGGTGCGTCTGGGAACCGGAATTTTTTTTTTTTTTTCCTCTCTCCCCTCTCTCGTCTCTGTCGCTCCTCCTTCCATCTCCTTTTCTCTCGCCTCGTCTGTCCTACCCCCAGGTTCCTGCAGGTCCCCGTGAGCGGCCCCCCCGGAGGGAGGGGGGGGGGGGTTGTGGGGGAGTAGAGCGCAGTCTCGGGAGTACCCCCCGGCCTGCGAGGGGCGATGGGGGTATGTGACGAGTGGGGCGGGGCCGAGGGACATGGGAGCGAGGCCGGTGGAGTGATTGGAGATGAACTACACCTGTTCGACCCACCGGTCTCGAGGCCCATGGAGGAGATGGAAGGTTATAAAACTGGAGCAACGACAGTGAAGGACGAGAGAGGACCAGGCCTGGGCTTTTAGTTGTGTTTTGGGTTTTATTTGCGCGCACCAGTCGTCCGTGAGGGGCTGGTGCGCTGTTTTTGTGTTTATTTTGTTATTAAAATGTTTTTGATTGTCCGCCGGTTCCCGAATATGAAGGTTTATATCATTACAATGCTCCTGTCACTTCTCTAAGATTTTCATGAAGTTCTTCTTTTACTTTCCTGATCCTCTCAGTCGGTGAGTCCACAATCTAACTCAGGCTCTGTAGACCTGGGAGAGAACAAAGCCTGTGGAACTACATCTGCACATTCCTCCCACACCTCTCCCTCAATCTGTGGCCAGAGGAAAGATCCTGGCATCCCCTCAAAGACCAGAGGACCTTTGATCCTCCTCAAGGTGACCCAGGATGAAAAGGAGCAGAGGCTGAGAGCTAAGGAGTGATAATAAGGCAGATTTCTCAAATGGGAATGGATCTACACACCTGGTGCGCCTGGATCTATTACTACAGGTGTGACCACTTATTCATGACATTGCTTGAATATTCTTAAAATATAACATATTGCAATATTTCAATTCTACGTGCAACTTAAAAATAACTGCTAATTTATAAAATGAAATAAAATAATTCTTAGTTTCAAATGCAGTACCTACACCACCCAATACCTATTTTCATTAGACATAGTTTTAGTAATAGATGTTTTGTGCATCTATTTTAAAAGAGTCCCATTTTAGAAAGAACAGTGGCAGTATAGGTGAGGTCATGAACCAGAATCTGTTATTGCACTTAGCCTGTGACTTGACAGAGAGAAATGCTCTGATTAGTGGAAAACAGAAACTTTTTATATTGAGTTTTATGATGGAAAGCAGGATTTTATGAAGGTAGGGCCATTTGGTAATCCCATCAGTCTTTCCATGATGAATGAGAAGCTCCTATATTTTGGGCGATTTTGGTCTTATAGTTGCCACATGGTTAGAGCTTTATGGGAGTTTAATAGTTCTATGTGCAAAATACAAAATAAGCACATATGATAATTAATTTACTACTTCAAATAAAATTACCCAAGCTACTGGGCAAAGTGACAGGTGGACATTAGCATGTTAAATTGCAGCTATTGCTGACTTAGACTGAGTAATTGTTGTTATGACCTTTCCATTTTTAATATAAAAACTCAGTAGCTGACATATTTCAGCTTGAAAACCTTCATGCTCATATTAAAAACCCTCAAAACCTGCATGCTCTTATTAAAAAGCTTGAAAAACTATCAATGAGAGAAACATCCACTGACCTGGTGTAGACACCATTTTTGCGGCAGAAGGAATTTTTGACGGACAGCCGTCGATTGTTCAGTTCCAAGGCAGGGAAGCGGCTCTCGTCCAGGCTGACCATCTCTCCATGTGTCAGTGCATTGCAGTTGGAATTGTTGCCTGTATGGATGAGATACGGAGATATTAAGAGATCATTTAGACATAGTTTGGAACAAAACTGAGATGTTAGAAATGTTGATCTGATGAAGGTGATGCTTTAGGTCTTACTAAATTAATTGAAACAGAAATTAATTTTGATATGGGGTCGATCATAATAAAATGACCCAATACCTCCAAAACCATATAATCTTACAATTATTGCTATTTTTGGAGCTCAACACCCTCATTAAAACAAAACGGTTCTGGGCTGGCAGGTGGAGTTGTGTGAATGGTGCATGTGTGTGTGTGTGTGTGTGTGTATGTGTGTGTTGTGCATTGGTGTGATGGAGTGTGTTTTTGTGTGGAAGCAAAAACTGGGCCTCTCATGCTCCCTCAGTTTGTTTAATATGTTTAGTGACCCACATGACTGTCCCACCCCTCAGTACTGGTTTGCCAGCTCTTACTACAGAAATGCTGACCACACGTTTACACACATTCCACACTGATGATGTCACACAAACAACACTGCTGTTTCATTCAACACACCTCTCCCTGAATGTCCCTTTGACATAAACAAATATACACACACAAACAGACAGATAGAATGGTAGAACAAGAAAGTGGATGGATGGATGGGTAGATAGGCACATACTTGAGTCAGATTTCTTAGCATATTTCTTGCTCTGGCCTCTGATGATGAGGATAAAAACTAGAAGCAGGATGAAAATGAGGCCGACCAGAGCAACCACCACCAGAAACCACCATTCCTCATAGAACGGAGACACTTTTTGTGCTGGAATTAAAAACAAATGTATATATTATTAGAAGAACTGACTTCGGTATGATTTCAGACTGATTTTCACTCTGAAGGTTTGAACTAACCTGATATGGATGGTGACGGTTGGCTTGGAGAGCCGTACCCATAATCATTCACCCCGATAACCCGGAAGTCATAGCTGACTCCCTGTTTCAAGATATCCATGTTGAAGGTATATGATGTCACTTCCTTGGGAATGTCCTTGATTAAGATGTCCCACAAGCCTTCATCTGGAACATTTATTTAAGATAGAAAAAAAGGCTAGTGATTTATTGTAGCAAAGTTTATACAAGTCATAAGTTCTATGAGTCTGATCACCTAAGAGAAACAGCACAAACAAATATGAAAACCATGTCATTATTTACTTACCTTCAAGTCATTCTAAATCCTTATACAAGTTTGAAACAACATGGGCTTGAAAAATGTTAATAATTACCTCATTTTTATTTAGGGATTTACAGTGCCTTTAAGAATGCACAGTTTTTGATGGTGTGTTTAACACTGTAGCAGCTGTCAGAGCTAATAATCTAGAGGTGAGACCTCAACAAAACAAATTTCATCACAATATAGATGATCAAATGTCATTTCAGCTTTGTCTAATGTATTTAATGTGCTACAGAGAACCCCAAGTGCCTCTAGGAGCAGTGAAGAGAGAGAAAAAGTAGAGCAGGTGTCATGTGGCACGCCTGGTAGAAAAATTACAGGGTTAGATCTTCAGGGCAGAGTGTGAAAATAATATTCCACCTCTACGGCACATGAACGGCATGCAAAGATGGCCTGGCACACATCACACTAATATATGGTTCTTTAAATCAATCCCATCTACTCCCTCTCACTCTTTTCTCAATCGAGTGCAGCTTCTCCTCAGTCACTGAGGAAATCTGATCTGCTTTGATTCAATTGGACCGCTCACATCGATAAATCTCCTTCATTGGACACAAGCTGCAGTCAGCATCCCTTTTTCCAGACTGAGGCATATGGAATCACTCTTCATTGTTTGGGAGAATTTGTTTGGAATTTGGTCGATGAATGTGCTGACAAATGGATCTCATGCTAAGCATGGGCCTTAAAGTCAGAGACAATTAATATTTGATTTAGGTTTACTCATTTCCTTGAATACAAGTCTTGATTTGGCTCTTCTAAAACAGAAAATATTGAGTTATTTTTCACTAAAATATACTGAATTTAGTTTAGCATATTTCAGTTCCACATCTATTTGGGTTTTATATTTGGACCAGCATTCACTTGAAACTGAGCTCCTCTGAGCGCTGAAAACACTGGATCATCAGCTGCTCGTGTGTAAATGCACAAAACATGTGACTATTTCTATTCTATATTTGTCATTTTGACACTTCTTAGACACACAAAAAGAAATGACAGGAAAGCTGAAGACAAGAGGAAAGTAAATGGTGCACACACAATGTGCAAAATGCAAATTTGTATCTTAAATAACCTCACCTGAGGGCCTGGCCTCTATAACATAGCGGGTGATAGGTGCTCGCCCGGGATCCCCATTGCTCCAGTGGATGGTAAGGGCGGAGCCATATCGGGAGATGAAGGGCTCACCGGGAGGTCCCGGGGCTCCTGATTACAAAAAAGCAATGGGGTTGCTGAATTTGCTTGGCTGAAATTGTACGGAGGGACAGCGAAAGCATGCAGACAGACCTTCTCCGGGTCCTGTGGTGATGTTGGCCTCCACCTCTGGACCGTAGGTGAAGGTTTTTGCACGAATGCGGAAGTTGTATGTGACGCCATCCGCCAGGTCTTTGATTTTCAGCCACAGAGGGGCGTTCCCCTTTACGTCCACCGTCACGATCTTACTGACGCCTGGGGGGGAGGGGGAGTGAAGACAGTCGACACAGGCCACTGAGGACTCTAGACAGACACACTACTTTTAGTTCAGGCAACAGGACCTCAACACACACTCTCACACGTGGGTTTAGATCTCATCTCAACACCTTTGTTGGCCCCTGAATAATGACTGCAAGGTCCAAAATGAACACCCATCAAGCTAAATGTGAGCAAAATGGCTTTTGCTAGATAAAAATTTGGCTAGTAATTTAGTTAGGTTTTAATTTGATAATTTAGGTAATTTTAGAATTTTTGTAGCATTTAAGTTGACTTGAAATTATGATAAATTGCAGATTGTAAACTTTTAAAGACTCCTAAAGTTTTCTCCAGAAATATGTCGAGACCAAGCCACTAAACGGCACCAAAATGAGTTGTGACAGGTGCTGTTTCAATAGAGAACAGTTTAACTACAGTATGTTAACTATGTTAATGTTAATTAAAACTATTAATAATATATAAATATTAGATGAAAAAGTTCAACTTAAAAATGTAATAACTTTTATTAAACAAAAACTAATATAAAATACAACAGCACATAACAAAATTACTAAATCAAACTAAATTAAAATAAATAAATTTTCTCATTTCTCTATTCTCATTCAGAAAAATAGCTAAATCATTTTAAACAACAGTTAAATTATTCAAAAATAATATTTTTAGAATAAAATTAATGCAAAATATGGATTAATAGGCAGCTTAAATATTTATGGACAGTATCTTTTCAATTAATCCACCATTGGCAAGTGTGGCTAATGTTAATTGTGGACCCTGACTGATTATAATATTCACAATTTGATATTCGCACGATTCTGGAAGGAAAGTGTCTTCCCGGGTCCAACACCCCTGCACTCACACAGAGTACACACACACACACACACACACACACACACACACACACACACACACACACACACACACACACACACAAACACACACAAACAAACAGAGTACACATACACTCTATGCTGTGACTACTAACTGGATATATCAGTTAAACTCTTTGCAATTTGAAGCTAAAAGTGTTGTGTTATACATGGAACCTATAGTCAAAAAAAGGAAAGGCACTGACCATCAACAGGCATGCAGGGCTCATAGATAAGTCTGTAACCCTCAAGGATGCCGTTAGGGAAGACAGGCTCGCCCCACGACACGTTGACAGAGGTGGTGGTTAGCTCACTGAAATGGATGAAACTAGGAGCACTGGGAGCTGAAAGAGAAAGCATCTGCTAATCAGGAGAGACCACAACCAACAGTCTCAACGGTTTAAACGTGTCTGCCTGAATCCCTTTCCAGGAATTGAGATTTTGAACCATTTTTGAAAAAAAAAAAACTAAAGATAAAAAAAAAAAAAAAAAAAAAAAACAGCAACTACAAAATGACAAGTCATTCTGTGCATGTTTCTATCTCTGGGGGAAAAAGACAAAGAGCAGACATGATCTTTTTAGACAAAGGAGAGGAAGACAGACACAGCTTGTGAGAAGATTGTCAGACTCTTGCGGATTTATTGTGCTGCATTCGCTATGTATTTCGGCTCCACAGCTTGAGACGAAACCATTTAATGTCAGTCAAAGTGTTTTCTGGAAGAGCATTTTAAGATATCGACAAAAGCTATTATATGTAGTTGAAACCACAAGCAAAAACAATACTCTTTAGTATGTGAACAGTACTTCAACCACGCATATTAAGTGGTCTTAACTCTAAACTAAACCAAACAATACATTTATTTATTTATTTTTGCATATTTTAATGTTTTTAATTTAACCATCTTACAAATCTCCAAATCCAGTCAGTAAGTTAAGTGTTATTTCATTGAATGGTCTGATGTATCAAAAACTAATCTGCTAGATTGTTTCAAGCCTATGACTTTTGAGTCTTTTTCACTGACTCTTTAAAAGAACCAGCTTACAAGAATCACTCGCTTCTGAATCAGTCTATACTAGTGGTGGATTCTGTCAAATGTGTCCCATCATCTTTTCTTCATAAGAAAAACAAAGAATAAACCTAGTATATGTTTCCACCATTCAATTTTAATGCTTCAGAATATCTTTTATTCAAACTACTTTGTTCCTCGTCTTTCCCCTTCTTGAATTTTATAAGCAAAGAAAGTGAAAAACCAAAACCCCACACATAGCGAAATAGCCTGGAAACCTATTTCATCCATCAACTCTTTCTGACACTGAAGCTCAACACGGCCAACTTTATAATATCAGTAGACAAAAACGGTCACTTCTTTGGCAATCGAATGAAAAGCATATTTCACTCAGACTCCAGGGAAACATCTCCTCCTGAAAGAGAGAACAGTCTGAAGACTGTGTGCCACAGACGCTCTGAGTTGTAAGCCAACTCAGGCATGCCGAATGTAAACCACAAGGCTGAATAAGGCAGAAATTTCTACGCTTCATCAGACCAAACTCTAGACACACAAACAAACACAGATAGCAGATTTACTGATTAGAAGCAAAGGATAACTTATGGAGTTTTCAATATTTTCTTGGCCTGTTGTCAGCAGCGGTTCACATTCCAGAAGTTCTTGGACACATAAATAATGAAATCATTTGAAATAGTTTCCATCATTACAAACTTCTGATTGACTGCCCATGTGCTTACAATAAAATAAGTTGCAGTCTTATGCCTGTGTTAGTTTAGAAAGCTATTCAAATTTAAATGACTCCATTCAGCTTTATCTCTCTAGCGCAGTTAGAGTGATCTTTGATACTTGGCACATCATATGCTTAGCAAATGACCTAGAACAAGCGTTTTTGTTAATTATTGTGATATGCATGAAGGTCCTGGACAAGATCGGTAAGGACAGAACTGTGTAAAGTTTCCTCACCAGCTTGTTGGGTTCTTCCTCTTGTCGGTAGGCTGCGTGGCCCATCGCCGGCCGCGTTGAAAGCAGCAACACTGATCATGTAGGTGGTGTAGCCCGTTAGATTCTTGAGCTTCACCCCTCCCTCCGGCAGGAAGAGAGTCCGCAGTTTCTCAGTCTCGTTTTTCCGCTGATATTCCCAAAAGAAAATCTGCAAGAAGAAAACAAAAAGTCACACTCATATTATTGTTCTGAATGTCTGTTTTAGGCATTTCTTTAGCTTCATGCACTTTTGTGTCCCAAGGTTTGATTAAAATAATAATAATAATATTTTTTACTTTCTTATTTAAAAGGTCACATTATAAAATTATAAAGGTCTTGGAAACATTTCCCAAGACTCATCATTTATTTTCGCAACCTTTTAAAAATGACCTTTACATACAGATTTAATCAAGTTACAGAGCAAATTACTGATTTCTCCACATAAATTGCACATGGAAGGCCAACAGATTACCATCATACAGAAAATGTACATGGGAGTCACACTAAAAGCATTTTGCACATAGTCATCAGAGTCTGACCTTATAACCCTGAATATCTCCATTCTGAGTCTCCAGCGGAGGCGGGTCCCATGTCACATCAAACTGTGTAGCAGTAGCTGATTGGATGACCACATTTTGAGGCGGGGCAGTGGGAACTGTGAGGGTACATCAATGTGAGGTGAAGTTTTGCTCCTTTTTGTTTGTAAGCTAAGAAAAACTCCACAAAGGTAATAAAGGTTTTTACCTGCTTCACCAACAAAGACTTCCTGTGGTGAGCTAGTTGGTCCCTCACCAACAGCATTATAGACACTCATTCTGATTTCATAGCGCTTGTGTTTCGTAAGTTCTACAGAAAAGTAAAAATCACAAATGGCAGTTTTTTTATTTAATACATGGTTGGCAAATGTTTAAAGTTTTATCTACTTAAAAAAATGACAAATTAAGATATAAATAAACTAAAAGCAGACAAACAACATGATTCACTTTATATTAAATGTGCCACTATCTCAACCATCTTTGTTTCATTAACTTTGACTCAGGCTTTCCCTGAAAACTGTGTCAGCTCACATCCTGAAAGATGGGTCAGTCTGCTTATCTGAACTTAGTTCACACACTGCTCTTCCAGCAGAGATCAACGGCAGAGAGAAACCAGATGCAGCTCTTAAATTCTAGACATAATGTGAGAACAGGACTGCTGACAGCAGCTAGCCCAAACATCTAGACTGCATATTCTCAACTCTTCAGTAAGACTTGACATGTACTGGATTAGACACAATCATATATCAGCTTTATGGACTGGGAAAGAGAAATATGAAAAAAATAGCAAGAAGAAACAGGAAGTGACTTACTGTCCAGCTCATACTGAGTGAGGGAGGGATCGCTGAGGTTCCGTACGCTGTATGGAGCTGCAGAAGAGGAAGTGAGGGAAGAGGAGAACATTAGCAAAGAAGATATGATCAGAACAATAATGAGAGTTGTAGCTGTAATGTTTAAAAATAGTTAATACTGAGTATAAAATGATGCTTTTGAACAAATAGGCCATTTTTGTATGAACATTTCATTCTTCATTTTGATTAACATCAATAGTAATTAACAGATTAATTGAACATTTATTTCATTTTCCTTACTTTAGAATACATTTTTCAAATGGATTTATTGTTTTGGGCTGTGAATCAATTAAAACATTAGTTAATATAAAAATAATGAGAGCTATAAATGAGCTTAACTATTTTAAAACAGTTCATACAGAACATACAATGAAGCTTGATTTAATGAATAATAATTATTATAATATATATATATATATATATATATATATATATATATATATATATATATATATATATATATATATATATATATATGTTTTTTTAAACATATGTGTGATTTGGGCTATGAATCAATTAAAACATTAGCTATTATAAAAGACAAATAATAATGAATATTAAAGATAAATGTTTTTGTTAGGTTCAAAAAAAAAAAAATAGTGATACTGTATGTTTTCTCCTTACATGTGAGTTCTGCCCAGCTGGTTGAAGGGCTGCTGATGGCATTAGCGCTGAAACTTCGGAGCTGATCGTAAAGCAACTCCCGATATCGAATTCGGAAACCCAAAGGGATCCCGTTAATCTTCTGCTCAGGAGGGGGCTAAGGAGGACAGGACAAGACATGCTCAGCGAATGTCACCACACATAATCAACACTGTCTTTAAAGGTGAAGTGTGAAATATCTGTGCCACTGATTTGAATTGCTCCTTTTGCTATTGGTCAGAAAAAACACATTCCCGCCCCCTTTAAGCTTTTGCCATTTGATTTGTGTCTACCATTGAGTCATGTTGAGTAGCTCCATGTAAGGTTGTGTAAAACATGTACATTGCTTATAGCTGGAGGGAAGACATCTTTATACACTTGATAAAAACAGTAAGAATTCTAAGCTCAAGTTTAATAAGTACATCAGGAAAATCCTTGCAGTAAAGCGTGAATGAACTGGTTCTGGGGTAAGAATTTTTCCACCTGAATGGATAAAGGACCAGAGGCCTGCGGCTTCCACATCCAGCCCTCTTTGAAAGGGTAATTCAGGAGTGACTTTGAGAATATGTGTTTAGGATACATACTGTGCCCTCTTGCTCTGTCATTACAAACCACTGATGGAAAAGCATGTAAGTGCTATAAGTGAAAAGTCCTGCTCACTTACCTGCCAGCATATCAGCACGGAGGTTGTGGTGTGTGGCGTGACAGTTAGGATTGTGGGAGATTCGTCAGGAGCTAGAGAAAGCAAGAGATACAATTAAATGGAGATAATTGATAATTGTGTACCTGGCATCTCATTGAATGTTTTGCTGCATTACAATGACTTACGCTACATAAACACTGCATTGCTAAACATGCAGCCTGATTTGTTGTGTTGGGTTTTAAACAGGCATTATGCATGGTCCGTCTCACTTCACTAAAGTTAACTCACAACAACCAGAGACACTGTATTATCTCACCTATTCTACTGCCTCCAGCAATGACATCATCGCTGGAACACAATAGTATCACCTGGGTTCACAATAAGAGCTTGGCTGCTATCATGACAGTGAAGTCAAGCTCTCATAATACAGGCTGAATAGCATCTGTGTGCTATATAATGGTCAATTCATGAAATGCACGTCACATACAGAATGATTTGGCTGTATATATTCAGAGAAAAGAAGAAGCGGGACCATGAAGAGAAGAATATGGTTTTTGATGGCTCTGCTCCAAAACCAAGTGAGCTGCAACACTGTCTATATATGACTAAGAATTTTTGAAAAACGTCTCTTATGCTCACCAAGGCTGCAATAATTTGATCAAAAAGACATTTATTATTACTATTAATATTACAATTCAGCATTTGTATTCATACATTTCATAAATTTTTTCATATATTTTAAAATGCAAAGCTGAATTTTTAGCATTATCACTCTTCATCTAGTCTTCAATGTCACATGACCCTTCAGAAATCATTTTAACATGCTGACTTTGTGCTAAAAACATTTATTATTATAATTTGTAAAAATTAATATGTTTTCTACTTTTTATGCAGTTTAATGCATACAAAATAAAATTATTAATTTCTATCAAAACAACTTTAATACATAGCACACACAAATATTGGGTGAAATAGTTCACTAAAATTATACTGAACTATTTATATCTATCTTTCGGAAACCACTAATTTATTACAGCTCTTTTCCAGTGTGCCAGAAGAACCAAATGAAGCTGCTAAGCTTTTTTTGTAAGAAGTAATTCATCTGTTCAGTTTTAAAATAATTTAACTGAGCGTCTCCAAAAAAAAATAATTTGCCACTCTGTTTACAGAACATATGAGATGTTGACGTCAATCTCGGCCATAACAACCCTGTTGAAAAAGGCAGTCTAAAACAGCCTACGGTAAGCTGGTTTTCACAGCTTAGAGGGGTTTTGAGCACTTTTTAGCTGATTAGGCTGAAAGACTATTAGTCTGACCTTCTAAAGACTAGTTTGGGCAGTCTTGGACACAAGGTAAGAACGTTTGAAATACTGGATGTACAGTCCACAATTAACCACTGATAAAGAGTACAAGAGGAGTGGAAAGAAGAGGAAAGGGTTAAATGTTCTAACCGTCCTGTAGTGTTGTAATAGCTTCACTCTCTTCGCTGTAGTCACTGTCTCCAATATCATTGGTGGCCTTCACTCTGAACTGATAGGAGGTGAAGGGCTTCAGTCTGAAAAAAAATAATAATAATCACACACAAGACGAAACACAGACTGCTGCTCCTTATATGCTTTGCGTAAAGCCAGTATAAAGTTACAAGTATCGTCACTTGTTGATGGAAAATCTGTGCTGTGAAGTACTATGAATTTATGCATCAAGGACTTTCAAGTCAAATCACACAAAACTTCCCAGCAGATGTCTTTTGTACCTGTCAACAATATAGGAGCTGGACTCGTGGCTAACAGAAGCAGAATGAACCGTCCAGATCTTCTCAGGCAGCTCTCTGAGCTGAACCGTGTAATACCGGACCGGAGATAAACCGTCACTGCCAGGTTCCCATGACAACAGCACGCTGCGTGCCTGGACGTTTTCCTGAGGGACTGTGGGACGGCTGGTGGGCTGGGGACGAGCTGGAGGTCAAAGGTCAAGCATGAGCACACTTAAAAACGTAAATGTTTTTGGCTCAAACCATTATGACTTTTCTTATTTAATACAGCCTATTGACTTTTATTAAAATTTATATATATATTTAAATATATTTAAATATAATATATTAAATATATTATTATAACTTTAACTGAGATCTTTGTTTTGTGCTCTGAAAGCGGAATTAAATGACATACATTTGAATTATATAAAATGAAACATGAAAATGAAAAAAATAAAATAATAATAATCTAAAGGTATATATATATATTTTTTTTCAATAAAATAATCTTTAGGAAGTGATTGTCCCCTTACCATGAGTGAATTTGAATTTAAAATGTGAATTTAAAAATCTTCAATGTAGTTTAATTTTTTAGTTCAGCTACTTTTGGTTAGCAGTTTTACTTAAGCTAGCTTTAAATTATCATTCCATCACTGGTTTTATATGTGCAGCCATACAATATTATCAATGCTTCACTGCAAACTTATAATCCTGGAGAACACTGTTAATATTTTAAAAAAATACATTCGACTACGGAGAATTTATGAAACTCATATTATAAGAACAATTTATGACTGAAAACCTCTGATATCTACACTGGATCAGTGCACTGGATAAATAATCCAAAGTCTGATTCGAATACTCTGTAAGAGGAATGTGCCTTTGCTTGAGTGGAACTCAGTGCAGCAAAACTTTCTCCAGATGTTTCAAACCACACCAAAGCGGGTCTGGCTAGAAGGGACTGATTTGTTTTGGACTTGACCTCTGAGGACCGTAGACGTCTCAGTTCAGAGACATGAACAAACAAACATGCACTTTAGATCTAACTACATGAACCTGTGACAATAAGATCATATGGATAGGGAAGGCACATGGTCCAATTGCTGTTTATTTTTTAACTGATTCTAATTTATTTCTTGCTTAATGTCACAGACGGTGATGTGATGCTCAGTTTGAGCTTGTCTTGTTGAAGTGTGACAGTAACATGCATTACCTCTCTTTTCGGTGGTGACCACCAAAGCCTCCGCTGCCTCTCCCCAACCCTTGCGTGTCTGCGCTCTGATACGGAACACATACACAGATTCCGGCCTCAGTCCGGTGACGGTGTACTGGCGTGCGCTGGAGTTCAAGACGTCAAACGTGGCTGTGTTGCTATTGGTGGAGTTCAGGCGGTATGTGATCTGATAGGCTGGAGAGGGAACCGGTGACATCACAGAGATCAGGACAGGACAAACTGTGCCTTTCCTTGCTTGCAGTTGAGGAAATGTAACGTATTTGGCTTGGTTTCTTGATTAGAGGAAATGCAAGCTAATGAACAAAGGCAAAACTAATTGGATTTTGTTTACAATAGGGCCACTTAGGAGTGGAAGCAATTACACTAGTTTATTTAGTTTCAGGTTTTTTTTTTTTTTTTAATGCTTTTATTCAGCAATAAAGCATTGCACTGTTTAAAAGTGACAGTAAAAAATATTTCTATTTAAAATAAATTCAGTTCTTTTCTCTTTCAGTCGGTCAAATAATCCCGAACAGCACAACTGTTTGCAAATTTGATAATAATATAAGAAATGTTTCTTTTCCATTGCATTTTTGGGTAACACTTTAGAATACTGTTTCTTACTTACTACATAACTAATAAGGAATTATTGAAGAACTAACAGGTAATTTTTCATTAACACTTAACTCACTACTGTTAACAACTAAGGAAGATATGTTAACTTATCAGTATGTAATTCAATTTTATGATTGTGTTAAGTAACAGTTAGCTAATCAATAACTAATGAATTCTGTCATACCTCCTGAAGAACTACTATTAGTTATCTACTAGTTAGGGTTCTAGAAAAATAACTATGAAGTAACTACTAATGAACAGTTGTACAAAATGACATTGAATTGTGAATTTAGACGACTCCAGTGCCTTGCGATAATTACCTTAGTTTTTATATTTTATATTTAGTACTGTTATGTGTGCCTCGAATCTGATTTCGAACCTGAAACAGTAGGCCTATACTAAAGTGAAAATATTGGGAACCCATTAGTAATTAATAAAGAATTATTAGATAATTCCTCAATAATTACTTAGAACCTGAAAAAGTATTCTAAAGTGAAAACATAGGGAACCCATTAGTAATTAATAAAGAATTATCAAATAATTCTGCAGGACTTATTTTGAACTTGAAACAGCAGGCCTATTCTAAAGTGAAATTATAGTCAACCCTTTAGTAATTAATAAAGAATTATCAGATAATTCATATTTTATTCCATTTTAAAATTTATACTGCCCACATTTAAGCTAATTTAACAAATTTTATAATCAAAACTTAAACATTTAGAAGCAAACTAAATGCATATTTCATTTCCATTATAGGCTAATAAGTGGACTTTAACAAAGCTGCTACTGTAGTAGTACTTTGTACTTGTCCTTTTACTCAAGTAATTTTGAAAATGAACAGTCCTACTTATAATTTTACTGGAGTAATATTTTATTGTGATATCTGTATTTTTACTCAAGTACTTGATTTGTGGACCACAGTCTGATTATTATAGTGACTATTTGTGTATTTTTCTAGAACCCTAACTAGTAGATAATTAATAGTAGTTCTTCAGTAGGTATGACAGAATTCATTAGTTATTGATTAGCACTGAAGTCGCACTTTTTTCATAGTTTGGCTGGTCCTGCGACTTATAGTCAGGTGCGACTTATTTATCAAAATTAATTTGACATGAACCAAAAGAAATGAACTAAGAGACATGAACCAAGAGAAAACATTACCGTCTTCAGCCGCGAGAGGGCGCTCTATGCTGGTCAGTGCTCCTGTAGCCTACACTGAAGACATAGAGCGCCCTCTCGCGGCTGTAGACGGTAATGTTTTCTCTTGGTTCTAAATAAATGCGACTTATAGTCCAATGCGACTTATATATGTTTTTTTCCTCATCATGACGTATTTTTGGACTGATGCGACTTATACTCAGGTGTACATACAGTAACTGTTACTTAACACAATCATAAAATTGTATTACATACTGATTAGTTAGCATCTTCCTTAGTAGTTAACAGTAGTGAGTTAAGTCTTAATGAATAATGACCTGTTAGTTCTGTGTATATTTGCATATGTAGTATATGTTAACAATCACTATTGAAATTATTCAGGGATGTTTATCCTCATGATAAAAAAAGCCTTTATTCAGAAGACAAGCATTTGAGAATAAAAAACAGAAAAAAGTACTGCATGTAGACTCAAATGCAGAGACAAGCATACAAACTCTTGTACCCAGTATGATGCCGTTGGGCTGGGAAGGTGGCTGCCAGATGAGTCTGACCGAGGTGGTCCGGACTTCAGGAAAAAGAATGACGACAGGCGGCCCAGGCACTGAAAAAGAACATCATGAACTTTTAAAGACACATCTGATTATTTAATAAGGCACTATTTATTTGTTGTGTACTGTCATGCTCACCGTCATCAAGGGTTCGCTCCAGGATTGAAGGAGAGCTGGGTCGGCCGTCTCCGATGCGGGTGAAGGCGAGCACCTGGATCTCGTACAGAACATACTTGCCTAGTCCGGTTAGCTGAACACTGTGACTGGCGTTTCCTTCCACTGTCCAGAACTGAAGAGGAGAGTCTGAATCCTTCTCCTTATACACCACCTGAAAATGAAAAAGAGATGGTATAAACCTTATTTTGCATCACAGAAATAAGCTACTTTCTTTGAATGAGCAAGACTTCCGATTCGTTAGGTAATTAACTAAATGAATAACAAGGTTCAGTAAATGGTAAAACTACTTGTGCTACAAACCAGTCTGATGATTATGATAATAAGTTCAATTGATATGATAACAAAATATCAGTTTGCAATATAAAGCAGCATCACAAACTGTTTTAGTACAATAAAAGAAGGATATATCAAAGTGAAAGTGGATGGGGACCAGAGACAGCCGTGGTCACTATTCATTTTCATTGCATGGAAAAAGCAGCTTTGTGTATTCAAGTATTCAAGTATTCAAATGCATTAATTTAATTAGTCATTTTTGCAGCTTAGGTTTAATGAATGGTGGGGTTTTTTTTCACTTGAATGTGCTCACAGACCTTATAGCCCAAGATGAGTCCATTCCGGTCGTGTTCGGGAACTTCAATCCAGCGGACCAGAATGCTGCTGGAGGTAGTGGCAAATGCAGAAACATTTGTGGGGCCACAAGAGGGGACTGCATTAAAACACAGGAAGACAGAAGGGTCCATACAAATAAATGTGTTGGTTAAAGGCATGTATGGCTAAATTAAAGGCATGTATGGCTAAATTAGCCTTTCTGAATACTTTCCAAGTCCTTAATGGGGTAGAAATATGTGCCTTACTTATTTGTGTGTGTGTGTGTGTGTGTGTGTGTGTGTGTGTGTGTCAGATGTGGGGGGATGGAGGGATTAGGGGTGTGCTGATAGCCGGACTCATATCACAAAGGATTTGAGGCCTGAAAGACACCAGATTTGAACCATTATTGGGGGAGTAACACTGAGAATCACTCTCCGGCACAAATCCCTGGACACAGAGTGCATGATTGCAGGAATATGATTGGCCAAAGAAACAACAGGGGAGTCGTGTACAGCCCCATGTGTTCCCAATTTCCTTAACTCTCATTTATAATCCCAAACCCGTTTCCTTGAATTCTGGTAACCATGGAGAAGAAAAAAACATGAGATCCAGAGGAAGTTGGGTTTACTTGTACAGTATGTGCAGATATGTGCCCATTTAAGCCAGTTTAAACAGGAAGTCCTGTGCTCACATACTACATATGATAAATGATTTATGACATGCATTATTCTTAACATGTGATCAATGCAAATTCTTTCCATTCCATATTAAATGGAAAAGTCCCAGCTCCAAAATCTGACATCTGAAGCTATAAAATAGCCAGTATATCAGTTTTAACAATATTTACTATTAGTATTAGTATTAACACTTTTTAATTAATTCACTGTGACTTGTGCACGTTTTTTATTGCAGTTCATTACTTTATTACTTACATTATGATACCAAACATGCCTATTGTTAAATACAACTAATAATAATTTATGTCCGTATCAAAACAACAAATCTAATAAATAAATACATACATACAAAATTACTGGCTTGTCCTTACCGGACTCTCTGGTTCTTCCCCGTACAGGTTGACTCCAGGGTCCTGCTCCAATGCCGTTGATGGCCTGAACTCTGACCTCATACTCCGTCCACTCCTCCAGGTCCTCGATGGTGAACTCTCTCTCCAGGCGGTCTGAGATGATGTGCAGCAGGGCTTTTGACTGAGCTCCAGTCCTGCTGTACTGCACACGGTAACCCACCGAATCTGAGTTCCCGTTATACTCCCATTCAGGAAGAGGCTGATCAACAGGTGAAAAAAAGAGAGATTGAGTTTGTGCCACAGTCTCAATGCCACACACTGTATGTGTCTATTGCTTTGATTTCAGAACATACCACCCATCTGAGCCAGAGGCTGGTTTCGCTGGCTGTCCGCAGGGTGACATTTGCAGGGGCCATATCAGGAGGAGCCTGCAGGGTCTGGATCTTTCTGGAAGGCTGGCTGGGAGGACTGGTGCCCACTATGTTCACCTGACGCATACGGAACCTGCAAATTCCATTATACACTCATCTCTATGGCCTGCTTCACATCACATAAACAGTGTTGATATTATTAACTAAAGCTACATTTAAAACTATTAGAAATAGTTTTAAGTAACGGAAATAAAGCTGAAAAAAAAAAATATATATATAGCCTTTATATATATTATTCATATAAATATAAGATTCAAATCCTAAGCTTAAAAAACTTCGTCTCTTCACTTCTTTCAAAACTTCTTTCAAAAACATTAAAAAAGTAATGTTTCCAAACTTTTGGTCTGTACTGTATATATATATATATATATATATATATATATATATATATATATATATATATATATATATATATATATACTAAAAATGGAAATAAAGTACAAAATTTAATACTGAAATATGTATTTAATCATTATAAATATGTGATATTATATGATTTAATATGATATAAATATGTACTAAAATCACTTAAACACTGAAATAAAAATGAATTAAATCTATATAGAAATACTAAAACAGGTCATTAAAAATGTATAAAATAATATATACGTTAGTGTGTGTAATCAAATTTTTGTCATTCAAAAATTCAAATTTTTTTCATCTAATATTTAATTTTATTTCAACATTATTTAAATTCATGAAAATTGGCTTTTGTACAGAAATATAATAATTTTTTTTTTTTAAATATTTTACTAAATATACTGCATATATAAATAATAATAAAATAGCATAATCGTCAAGCGAGACCAGTCACTGCTCAAATGTGTCTCCTCTGACCACTTATAATTTAATTTCAAGAAGACCTGTGAGACAGGAACTAACTCTTCTTTCACACCCTCTTGAGGCCTTATTTAATAATATAATAATGTAATTAAAAAAATAAACGCATATGTCACCTATAAAAGGTGTAGGGGTTGAGACCGGAGACCTCCAGAGAGCGAGCATCAGGCTCGTTGGCCAGCTGATGGACCATCACCCAATCCTCATTCTCTCCAGTGACACCCACCTGAGAGAGATCCATGCAAAGATCAAATCGAGAAATTAAAAGCTCCCGCTCATGAATAAAGAGTGACTCACCTGGGCCTCCACTTGCCAACGAGAAATTGAGGTCTTGCCATCGTATCCAGGCTTGAACTGTAAGGTTACTGATCGAGGGCCAATGTTTGAGATGGCCAAGTTTGTGGGAGGCCCGGGAAGCTCTGCATTGGGAGAGAGAAAAGTGTGTTTTAGGTCACAAAACATCTATTTTTTTTTTTCTTTTTAAATGTTGTTCTGAATATAATTTTGCAATAGATCCTGAGTAGAAGAGATGGTTTCAGGACTCAAACACTAAAGAACTGTTGAATTGAGTAAAAGTTCAGCTGTGTTATGGCGCCCCCTTTTGTTAAGACGAGACTGTGTATCCAGAGAAATAAATCAAATATAAATGACCGTTCTCACCTGTGAAAGTTTCTTATTTCTTCAGGAATTTCAATTCTGGCCAGTGGCTGCACAATGTTGTGGCATATTGGAAAATCGATTTTAGATTTTTACTGTGAGTTATGACATATTGATTGTTCCAAGATCTCATGAGCTGTCGAATGTGGCTGCTACCTATACATATCTATACTTGTTACACCGCAACCATAGAAAGCAGCTCTAAATATACTTTAAAAACCAACAGTTTTCCCACAGTTTAATGTCTGTGTGAAAGAAAGCAGTGAACGAGAATGTGGTACAAATCATTCCACAATCACAGCTGTTACCCAGTTTATTATCAGAAGATGAAACATGCCTCCAATAAAACGCTGTGGGAATGTCATGAAAGCAGCAGGGTCTGCATAACTTTGGGTGATAAGGGTAACATGGTGCGACACTTTGACCGTTCAGGATTCACACATCTTGAAATGTCTACATTTACTTTTGAATGTGTGCAGCTTGTACATGGTTTGAGTCTGAAAGCCACAGACAGTCTAATGAAGCAATAAAGAAGAACCGATCTCTGTCGTGGGAGTCGTAATCGTGAACTCCACGCAGCCAGGGCCTCCTGTCAGTTATTCTGGGGCTCTGGGCCACATGTGTTGGTGCTCCATCGGTGCAATAATGAGAGCTCAGATGTTTAACTTTATAACCCTCTGTAGTCCTTTTAATGGAGCTCTAAAACCAGTGTAGGTCTAGAGCTGGTTCAAGGGAACTCATGGAAAGAAAATGTATGTTTTCTCTTCTTCTATCAAGACTTTTCAGACCATGTTTAGCCTTTTCCCTGTCTGGCTGCAATCTATGGAATAATTTGCCATAACTGTTTTGACTGGTTTATTACTTATTACTTTACCTGGTGGTACACCTGAAGAGATTGTTGAAGACGACAGCTGACCCTGACCCTTGGAGGTCATTCCGGCCACCTCAATGGTGTAAGTGGTGAGAGCGGTCAGTCCAGTGACTCTGTATTCCAGAGTAACATTTGGCAGGTAGTGTGTAACCCGCGTGTTAGTACGGTTATACTCCTCCCATGATATACGATACCCTAGGAAACAGAAAGTGAATTAAACTATGGGTCTAGTCTAGGAATTGAAAATTAATAATAATTTTAACATTTAATTTAATTTAAATAAGAAAAAAATAAATAAATAAATAAATAAATATATATATATATATATATATATATATATATATATATATATATATATATATATATATATATATATATATATACTCATATCTTATACATATCCAATATAAGTAAAAAAAAAAAAAAACTATACATTATTATATGCAAGGCTAGTACATTATGTTTAGGTCCTCTAATTATATATATATATATATATATATATATATATATATGAACTTTTACAAAAGTTAAGGACAAAGATTCTATGAAATTCTTTATAACTGCAATCCCACAATCACATGCATTGTAAGTCTAGTGCACTGTTGGACCATCTAGCAAGTTACTTTGGACCATCTAGCAAACAAGATACAAATCCTATCTCATACGCTATGATAGATTTTGCAGAAGGCATCGGAGAAACTTCCGGAATTTGTAAATAACTGACCAGTCAGAACGCCGTTTTTCTCATTGGGATCTCTCCAGCTGACTTTGAGAGAAGTGTCCAAAATCTCAGTGAAGCTCAGGTGACCCACAGCACCAGGGGCTGAAAATACAAGACAGAGATCAGACAGAGGTAGAGTATACCTGGAGATATGAGTGTGATTTCCATTAAAACCAGGGTCAGAGGTTATTCTGCTTCCACCGGTTCTTGAAATTGAAAGCACTGAACATCAACAATATCCATGTAAAGTGTGAATGTGTGTGTGTTGGAACTGCACTTACTGTCTTCATGTGTGCGCAGTCGTCGTGGAGGACTGCGAGGACCGTCTCCTGGTGTGGTGAAGCAGAGCACAGAGGTGAAATACTCTGAAAACTTCTTTAAGCCGGTGATGTGGCCCACATGCACGCTGTCCTGGAAGTTTGGCCGAACGGTCACTATTGTCATCTCGTCTTCTTTTCCTGGCTCCCATGCTAACAGCTAAAAAGAGCAAGGGATAAATAATCAATCCAGTTTCTCTTTCTTTCTTTCTTTCTTCCTTCCTTCCTTCCTTCCTTCCTTCTTTTCTTTCTTTCTTTCTATTCATCATCAAAACGGAGGAGACCAATAATAATGGTTTATTCAATCTTTTTTGTTGTTGTTGTTGATTATGATTAAGTTGATTCTGATGTCTGAGTCACAACAGTGAACTAAAATAATAGCTAAATGGATGAATAAATAAATAAATAAGTCTAAATATTGCATCCTACAGAATGGAGAAGAGCAATATAATGGTTAATGTCTGGTTCACAATAGTGAAGTACAATAATAATTATATATATGGACTGAAGAGCCCTGTGCATTGACATACATTTTGTGGGTGTGTTTACACCATTACCTAATTTGCATAATGGTGTTCAAACAACACCATCAGAGCGCGTGATTCATTGTAAAGTAAATTCCTTACTGAGAATGGCTGAACGGTCACAGATTTCCTCTCTTTTCCCAATACTATCGTGGATTATTTGGCAATTCAGAGTTTATAGACACTTGAAACTCTCCTCTGAGGGCACTAAAGAGGGAATGAGAGTTATAAGATTGTTTTTGAACGAGTCCAGAGAGAGAAGAAACAGCAGGCTGACAAATATTCCCTCCAGTCCCAGCTGTTGTTGTCTGGGACCGAGCCTAAACCTGGCTAATAAGCTATTAAAACTAATGTGTCCGGCTGACTGTCTCAATTTTGTAATTGTTCTAAACAATTTTTTTCCAAAGACAGTCTGGCTATAAAGAACCAGAATGAAAGGAGGATCAATTTCGGACCGCTCAGCAAAAACAATGGAATGAAAGCAGGGAGGCTGGAAAAGGACTTCAGCTACCCTTGCATGAAATCTCATGCAAACTCAAAAAAACAAAAGCTGCGTTAAATGCATTTTCAGCAGCTCAGTTCTGAGTGCAGAATTATTCTCCTTCCTTCAGCGTTTACCTTGTAGCCTTGGTTGATGCCGTTGATGAACTGTGGGTTCGGGGCTGTCCAGGTGAAGTGGATTGTGGTGGAATTAACAGGCTCTGCTTTCACATTGCCTGGAGCGATGGTGGGAACTGGTAAAGGTAAAATGTAAAAAGGAAGACAGAGACAGAAACGAATGAGACAGAGACTTATTTTTTTGGTAACATATTTTGTCTGCTAAACCCCAGAAAACTGATGGAAAAGATTCTGTTCTCAATTCTGACTTCACAGCAGCATCCTCAAAACTAAGCAGTGGCATTTAAAAAAAAATACTTACTCAAATATGCCGAATTGTTCCAAACCCCTATACTGTAATTTTTCCTTTGGAAAAACAAAAGGGGATTTTCTTTCTTTCTTTTTTTTTTCTTTTTTTTTAAAGAGTCTAAACTGCTCTTTTTCATACAACAACAGTTCACAGCGACCTTAAACCTAAGTCTGATTTTCAGTAAATAACTATTTACATTTTGGTCTGCTACATAAAGCTTTTGTATAACTTCACAATACTTTGAATTTAGGGCACACGTTGTATGGAGTAGCTCATTTCAATTAAACCAACATTTAATTTGAAAGGAGCTATGTAAGACTGCGAAAAATATCTTTTCATAATATATATATATATATATATATATATATATATATATATATATATATATATATAAACTAGAGGTTTTACATAATGCAATTTATTATTATTTTGTACTGTAGTAATAACTATCTTGATTACCTATTCCTTAAAAAGCATTAAAAATCAGTAACATAATTATTGAGTCCATCAAATAAATAAATATCAAACTGATATGCAAATGAATAATCAAACAAACTACCTAACTAAACCGTTCAAAGGTTTGGGGTAAGTATGTTTTTTTGTGTGTGTTTTTTAAGAAGTCTAACATGTGCAGCTCACAGTTAAAACAGCAATATTATGAAATTATTGTAATATTAAGAAGTATTATTTAAAATAACTGTTTTTTATTTCATTATATTTAAAAGTATGATTTGTTCTTGTGATGGCAAAGTTGAATTTTAAGCAGCCATTATTGCAGTCTTCAGAGTCAAGTGATAATTCAGAAATCAGTCTGACATACTGATTTGGTGCTCAAGAACCATTTCATAATTTCCATGATTTTATTCCATGATTCTCTGATGAAAAGGAATTTCAAAAGAACTGAATTTATTATTAAGTTACTAATCCAAAACATCTGAATGGGATTTAACCCTCACCTCCCTGGAGTGTCCACTCTGTAACCTTATGGGAGTAAACGCCCAGTCCAGCTCCGTTATATGCCGCCACCTCAATTTCGTAATTCGTCCAGATGATAAGATCCTCCAGCAGCAGGTTGGTGACCTCAGGGTTCGAGATATTTTTATACTGGATATCCACAGGCAGACCGGTCAGACGATACCTGAGATAAGCAGATGGTCATATTGTTACTGTCAAGGACAGATGCAGAGATTTTCTGATCTTAACATACAGAGAGCTTTGACAGAGCGCAGAGTTGATCCAAGAGAACCCTCTATGAAGGGCTCTGAAGAGCATCTCTAAAAGTACACCCTGTCATCTACTCTTCATAATCAGATCTGTCTGTTGGTTTTTGCACAGCAGCTCCATCTATAAGCAAAAGAGGGCGACAAAGAACCACTCTAGAAATTTCATGGCATTCTGTATATTTTCCCTGAGCAGAGCTGATGACCATATGGGGCGACTAAGGTCAGGGACCATTACTTATGTTTGCAATACCAAAAATGGCCTTCAGCTTTCCTCAATGATGAACAGGAAAAAATATATATATATAAATAAATGAACAACAAGTCTATTTGACTGTCATCACTGTCTGCAAGGAAAATGCCCTGAAGTGCTAAAATCCTAGAGTAGCCTTGAAATAATACAATAAAATCAGATTCACCCATGAACCTGCTGTGGGCAAAGAAAATTTCGACCAGCTGGAAAAGAGGCATATTGGAATGACCTTGAAAAAAAAAAGAAAGAAAAGAAAGAAAAGAAAACCTTAATACAGAAGACAGAGAGTGAAACAAGCGTTTAAGATACTACGAGACCTCAGACATGAGTAGACATGTCTCACCGGATGATGTATCCCCTCAGTATGCCATTTTGGTGGCTTTCTGGTGGTGGCTGCCATTGAATCATGATGGACTGGTTGGTGCGGCCACTGGCAATCACGTTCTGAGGCGGAGCACTGGGCGGCTCCTCTGGAAGAGACACCCTGGTGGAGAAAGATAAACACCAGCAGTGGTTAACCAACATGGAGTTTTTCATGGCCGATATAAAGCCAATATATAATACTTTTTAGTTTAAAGATGGTAAATGACATTCTGCAAAGAAATGTATCCATCTTGTGCAGCAAAAACACAATTTTAAATCAGCATCATGGACATTAATAGAATAGAAAACTTTGTTTTTAGACTAAAATAACACTCAAAACTATTTTTTCTTTTTGTTTTCAGATCCAGTCCAGAACTGTCACAAATGCCAAACAATGAAACTGCTGACTAGCCATTGGCTTTTTTATTTGGAAGGAAGGACATTTTTCATTCTAGCCAGTTACTTCTATTCATTATACTGCAAAAGGTCTGTCTCTGCTACAGACATTCTAAGATCTAAAATAGTCATAATGTGATCTCTGTCTCTCTCTCTCTCTCTCTCTCTCTCTCTCTCTCTTTCATATAGGGTGATATAATCCTGTATATTCTCAGTTGGGATTGTCTTGGCTAGAAGAGGTTTTTCTCAAACCTCAGGAGAACTAGAGGGATTTGTATCCATTCTGATGGGGGGCATTTGCTGAATGTCTAATTTAAGTGTCGAAAAGCTTTCTTTACACGCCGAGGGCTTTGATTACACTGATCCTTGGAAGATACACTGACACACATAAACACATCCCAGAAAAATACAGCCGTATACACACACAGCATTCAGACAGATAAATCCTCCTATAGACACTGTCCCACGAGGGTGCAGGCAATTTTCAAATGCTGTGACAGAGTGATAGAGTTATCTTTATGATCAGACAGGGCACAGCTGTAATACTCGGCAGGCTTTAGGACTCTGTGATCAGCTCACCGGTCAGTCTCCTTGCTTAACTGGCCCTTGCCAACGTCGTTGACGGCACAGAGACGGAACTGGTATGAGCGCGCCGGGATCAGCCCGTTGACTGTTACAGCAGTCGACTCCGGCTCGATGCTGGCCAACAGGACTGTCCAAGGAGCGTCTGTAGAGCAGAATATGAAAAACATTTAATGAGCTAGGTGAAGAACTAAACCAACATCAAAAAAATATTTTGCATTGGACAATCTTCTTAAGGTCCATGAAGAACCTTCTTGAGCCACTGAAGAACCTTTCAAGTGCAATGGCTCCATGTGCTTCAAAAAACCCAGAAGGTAACACAAAGAACCATCAGTATGGTGATTTATAGAAAAATCTATACAATAGCATCAATTACTTTTTCATGTTTGTTTGATTGCTTGTTTTTTAATATACATTTATTTGTGATATTGTTATTTGCTAAACCCTATAATAAATAATAATATTAAATAGTTCAATAAATATTATGGTAATTGTTTGTTATTCGTATTATTATGAACAAACATATTTATTCATTTCACATTATTATTATTATTATTATTAATGGTGATGTTATTATAATAAATTAATTGTAGTTCATTTAATTTTGTTGACACTTAATAAAAATAATACTATTATCATTATAATAACAATAATTATTACATAATTACTTTACTTATTTGGTTTTAATAACAATAATAATCACATGTATTATTCTTATTATTTTATTGATGTTGTTGTTATTATTATAATAAACAAATTATTTTGTCCATATTATTTTTAATAATAATAATAATAATAATAATAAATTATAATTTTTAGTAGTAGTAATATTTATACTATTATTGTTATTATTCCTAACATATAAAATATATATATAAATTATTTTGTCAGTAATAATAATAATAATAATAATAATAATAATAATAATAATAATTATAATAACAATACCTCGCTCTATTTAACATTGTTACGCCTTTTAGAACACCATCTTGCCCAAGATTAATGATCCGCATATGAGGTCTTTACTCACTGTTTTCAGACACTTCCAGAATGTAACGGATGAGAGGGCTGTTCCCGTCAAAAGGTTTGGCCCACGTCAGGTTTATGGCTCTCTTCTCTGTGGTGCTTAACACTGCGCTGGGGTTCTCAGGGGTATGAGGCAACTGCCTGTGGGTGCCATGTTATTTAAAAAAGGGAAAGTGAGAGATAGTCTTGACTTTTCAGGGCCATTTAATGTGTCATATATATATATATATATATATATATATATATATATATATATATATATATATATATATATATATATATATATATATATATATATATTTATATATATAATGACTATGACTACTGTATCAATCGATATGAGACATGAACATAAAAAAAGAAAGAGACTAAGTGAATCACAATCTGTTTGATAGATAAAAGAGAAAGATGAAGATAAAAAAAATGAGGGCAGACAATAACTGCTGTGCTATTAAATACAAAAATAAAGGCAACGAGACAGAAAAAGAGGTATAATGAGTGCAGGGATATTGTTAATAAACAGGGATATCGAAAAACGGAAGGAGATATGCTTCAGAGAACAGGAAGAGAACAAAAAGAAATGATCAGAAGAGATGAAGGGAACAGAGCAGAGAGGATGATGGCAGTGCGTTTTCATCTCTGACCTCACGCGTAAGTGCGCACTACGGGAATCATTGCCGCCCACTGATGTCACTCTGCAGGTGTATGTGCCGATGTCACCTGACCAGGTCTGAGAGATGTGCAGCGTACCGTTGACATCCAGCCGCAGTCGAGGCAGAGACTGAGGAATGATCCCCTGACCATCCTTCTCCCAAACGAACCTGAATGCACACACAAACACCAACACTGACCACAAATACTCTACAAGTCTTCAAATATAGTTCATTTTGAGACCATCATTGTGGTTTGCTGTTTTCAAAACTATGTATTCTTTTATTCAATTACAGATAACATTAAATCCAATACAATGCACTTTCTAATGTGACATATTTACACATTAAGTGGAAAATTTGTACAGCGGGACTTGAATAGATCAATCTGACTTTGATGTTCAAGCATCCACCTAGTAACACCCTAGCAACCACCCAGACTGTTCTAGCATTTATTTAGTAAAACCCCTAGTCACACCCTAGCAATCAACCAGAACATTCCAACAATACACTAGAACAATACACTAGTACATTCTAGCAATCACCACGAACATTCCAGAATCCACCTAGTAACACCCTAGCAACTACCAAGAACATTCTAACATCCACCCAGTAACACCCAAGCGACCACCAGAACATTGTAGCATTCATCTAACAACACCCTAACAACCTAATACACTATTATCTACCTAATAAAGGCATAACTCCAACCTACAGTAGAATGTTCTAGCATCCACTTAGTAACACACAAGCAACCACCCAGACTGTTCTAGCATCCATCTAGTAAAACCCCTGAAACCACCCAGAACAATCAAAAACGTTCAGAACATGCTAACATCCAAAAAGAAACCCTAACCAGCATAACATCATACTAAAACCCTCAGAAAACCTTTGCAAACATTTCAGAAAGATAAAGTCATTACTTTTTAATGAAAGATTATGAAAAAAAAAAAAACATTTTAGGACTGATTAATTATTAAATTTATTATGTAAACAGGTTCAATTCAGATTTGATGTTGTCATATTAAAGTTAACCTTAAAACTAAAATACCTGTATTAAATGACAAATCAAACCGTTTAGAATAAAGAATGATATTTGATAGTATAACTGTATTAAGAATGACTCATTGTATAATTTTATTAAATTCCTTTGTGCCGCTGGTCTGGCAGCCTCCATAGTTACCGTATGACATGTGTGTGTATGAAGCAGTGTGTTTAACTGAGCAGTTCCACATATTACATTCATCACAAAGACACTGTACAGAATTCAGGGAACATCCAAGGTCATCAGAAGCTTCTAACAGATGTGTCCAAGATCTGTGTAATCAATAAGACTCTCTCACACATGCTGGAAACAGATACGCATTCACAAACACTCGTGATTAATTGCATCATGGCCTGGCTTGTTGGAAATCCTTTTACTGCTGCTATCAATTACTGCTTGCATCCAACACAATTATCCTTCTTTCTCATTCCTCATTCTTTACAAAATAAGCGAAAAGCCTCCACCGGTGTTTGGAAGAAGGTTAAAGAGGAAAAGATGGAAGAGGAACACAAAGAGGGAGCCTGACTGAATCACTGAATAAAACACTCAAAGTCATCACTAAATGGAGTTCAGGTTCTCAGTAGGAGCAAGTCTTTGGAAGTTTGCAGGTTTTTAATGAGAGTTTGAATCTTGCCATCAAATCACTCCTCAATGTCGGTCTGCTGTACAGGAGGACGGTTGAGGCTGTAGACTTCCAATTGAGTGCACTGGGATTGCAGGCAGATTCAAAGGATTCTGGGGAACTATACAGGCGTTGTAAATATCGAGATAATGTAATGGCTCATGATTTCATGCTGGTGTGGCATCATTAACACTAGATGATTTTATCCATCATGATTTGAATGTTGTGAAACATGGCAGGCTATGATATTGCTAGGGCATGCATCACTACCACTAGTGCTCATACTTAGGGTTAAGCATTTTAACAACCCTTGCATTCCGTTTCAAGTCGAGAGTGAGATATTCCTAAGATATTCATAGCTGCACCATAGACATAGGCAAACAAAAAATGGCAATTTTAACGCCAGCTTTGCAGTTGTTAAATTTCCAACAACATAGGTGTAGCTTGACATTTGAACTTTGTGGGGCGGGGTTGACAGTCCGAACAGATCTCGATTCCGGGTCAATTTGGTCAGTCACACTTTTTACATTTTTTAGTTTTGCTATAGTAAATCTACACATTCACACTCTGTGTACCATATTCAAGTTATTTTACTATGATTACATAGAGCAATAAGTGCATAAGGTTGTCATGGCAATCAGATACACTGCACTGCTGTGCTTCTATTTTGCCACAATAAACTTAGCAATAAACAATAATGTCCTAGCAAACACCCATAACACTCTAGAACTAGAGAGGAACCAGTCGACTGATGAATCTCTAGTTCTAGAGCATTTTGGCTTTTTACTTTTATTTTGAACTGACTGGCTTCAGGCATTTTCTTTTCCTCTTATCTCCATTTAATTCCTGTTAGTGTTTATAAGTGCAGCGTTGCTTTGTTTACAGCAGCAACCAAGGAAACGCTATATCGCTGCTGTTCCATAAGCACCACCTACTGTCAGAGAGTGAATTTGCATTTTAATTCAGTTTTTTTTTTTTTTTTGCAGGTCTTATGTAGAATAATTTCACAAATATAAAGTCTGACCATTCTGTTTTTGCTTTGAATTTTCAAAAAAAACAAAAAACAACTGCTCATGCTACATGGTGTGTAGCATCTTTGTTTGGACTGTGATTAAAATGTAATGGAATTGGCCATGAAAAATCATGATCGGTGCATCACTATCTAGAATCCACCTAGTGATGTCTTAGCAATCACCCAGAAGGTTTTAGCATCCATTAACCAAGCAATCACCAAAAACACCCTAGCAACCCACAATTTCAGAACTCTGATGAATCACTGCATTTCAAACATTAGGTGTGAGATAAGGTTAAATCTCAAGTTGGAAGTTTGATATAAAGTGGCATTTTAAACTTTAAGTGTATTTAGGGACTAAATAATATTATAGACATCTCAGAACTGGAAAGAAATGCACTAAAACCCCTTAGTAACTGCAAAGTAATGCCTTACATAGTATTTTGAAGGTGAAGCACTCATAATTTCTTCTAAAATGTATTCTAAGAATGTAAATACCTACCTAAATAATATTGGTTGCAGTAGCATAAAAGTAATTTTAAAAAATGCAAAACATTTTATGTTTACAACAATTATTTGCAGTCAAGTGAATGTGGGCTGCACCTGACTGAGACGCTGGGGTCATGCGTCACACCGCAGGTCATGGTGGCTTTTGTTCCTTTGATGACACTCTGATCCTGAGGAGGGTTAGTGATGCGTGTCCGTGCTATTCGATAAAACAAAAGAAATGCATATCAGTATATGCACAGAAATATGCACACAAACATGTAAACACACTTAAACATGGACATCATAAAGTACAAAGATATTATCCTGTGATCTATACACCTCAAAACATACACACTCACCCCAGACTACGAGGTCGGCCGAGGCCTCGTCTATGCCACGGGAGTTGCTGGCCATACAGGTGTAGGTGCCAGCGTCTGATATGTGGGAGGGGCTTATGAGTAAACTTCCTGACTCCAGGAGAGTGAACCGCGGGAGCTGAACCGAACCGCTTGCTAGCACTCGTTCTCCTGTGGAGAACACATACCCAGATATATAATATAATATAATATAATATAATATAATATAATATAATATAATATAATATAATATAATATAATATAATATAATATAATATAATATAATATAATATAATATAATATTTGGTACATAAAAATCAAGTTGCATGACACACATACTGTAAAGCATATATTAAAAACATGGAATTTTAATGAATTATAATAAAAAATTGTATGATTTATTAAATAAAACTATATCATAATATTAAATTGTTTTATTAGTTATCTTTTGTGTAGATTCGTGTGAGAAACCAGTGAGCTGTAACTGATTGATTGAAAAGATTTGACTCAAATGAATGATTTGTTTACATACTCTCTTATGAACACGCCAAAAGGCGATTTTTAATTGGAAAACATTGACTTTTATTTGGGTCTACTGCTCAATCAAAGCTGTTGTATGCTATCAGAGCACTTGGAATAAAGTTTAAGGAGTCATACAGACAACTTTTCATGCTGCTTTTGCATATTTGAAGCTTGACAGTCTCAGTTCCAATTCATTATATATGCGTGGACAAGAGTAACCAAAACAATTCCTTTAAACTTCTCTTGTGTTCCACAGATAAATTCATATGGGTTCAAAACAACAGACGGGTGAGTAAACAATAACAGAATTTTCAGTTTTGGGTGAACTAATCCTTTAAAGCCACAAGCACGCTTGTTTACTATCCTTCTGCTCTGGCATGAAATAAAAAGCACCGTGCTGGGGATGGACATTCTCCTCTAATTTGTCGGTCTTCTATACATTTATTTCCATACAAAATCATTATTTTAAGATGGTTCTGGTCAAAGATGTATTTGTAGCTTCTACAATGACTTCTACAATGACAATGACATAATGTAACAAAACATTTCTGTTTCAAATAAATGCTGTTCATTGAACTTTTTTACACAAAACCATTAAAAATAAGAACCATTATTAATAAATGAGCACCAATAATACTTGAAAATAGTTCAGCACCAAATCAGCATATTACAATTATAATTATTTTTTTTTCACAGCAATTAGTTTTAATTTACAATATATTCCATCACAATTGTAATAACATTACACAAAACTACTGGTTTTACTCTATATTTGATCAAATGAATGCAGTCTTGGCGAGACTTCTTTTTAAAATCTTGCAGACCCCAAATCTTTTAACTGTATTGCACGGACAGGAAATATATATATATATATATTTTTTTAATGCAGATTTGCATAATTATACCCTATGCTAAATAAAACAGTCAGTTTCATGCCTGATGACATCTGAAGAGTATAACACTTCAAGGCAACATTGCAGCGGTAGAGTGGCAGAAAATAACCAGCCAGAACAAGTAAAACAGAGGAACAGAGAGGCGCAGAGGTGAAGTGCAGCCTGGGAGCTGACACTTTACAGTTGTTCTTCAGAAGTGTGTGAGTGGAGAAAATAAAGGATGCGCTCTTCACCTTTCTGCCAGGTGATGGCAGGACGGGGCGCTCCTGAGGTCTCACAGTGAAGGATAACTGACATGCCGTCAATCACAGTGCTGTCGGAAGGCCCTGCAGTGATGTTCGGTGCTATACCTGTGAGAGAAGCACAGCAACTGCATGAGAAATAGAGATGTACAACAGCACACACAAGTTCAAACACCTCCTCACATTCGTAAGTGCTGGGAAATAACACAAAACTCGATTCACGCGGATCAAAGCGTGGCTTAGAAACCAAACAAGTAAAGAAAACAATGGAATGAAAGCAGGTATGAAACTAAACGTTGAACAACAGAAGAAAAATAATTCACTGGGAAACGTAGACAAGCAAGTTAAAATGGGATTTTGGAGGTACTTAATACTTACAGGAATAATTTCACCCCAAAATTAAAATTTCGTCATTATTGATTCACCCTCATTTCATTCCAAACCTATATAACATACTTTCTTCAATAAAGAACAAAACATAATATTTCATTGTTTGATGTTGTTTTGGACCCCATTGACTTTTTACAGTTTGGACAAAGATAGCTCCTCAAAATATCATCTTTTGTGTTCCACAGAGTAAAGCATATAGGTTTGGAATGACGTAAACTTGAGGTAAAGTACGATAAGATTTTCATTTTGGATAAACTCCCTTTAACTTTAGTACAGTCCATATCCAGTATCTATGTTCATTGTAAGCAGAGGTAAATAGTGGCTGGCTTTGGTGTTTAGTGTTTTAGAGAGCTCTATGTGTCTCTGAGCGGCAAGATAAGCTCAGTCAGTCCTCTATAAAAGCCCTCTTTATCTCTCCCTGTCTCTCTGTCGGTCTCTCTCCTCCTCACAACTCTTCCTTACAACAGGGAATTAATCAGAGCTTTAGCACACTGACAAAAAGCACATCAGCAACACGAGAGAGAATGGAGACTGGGAGAAAGAAAAAAAGAAAGGCATTGTTGGTATGGCATTCAAAGTCTTTTTGATTGCAAGAGAAAGAGACTAAGAGAGAGGTAGCAGAAAAAAACATCCACAAGTATTTGTGCATTAGTATAGAGCATGAGAGGCAGAACGAGGAAAGGTGTAATCTCGAGAGTGGGACGGGTGGATGAACTCACTCGTAACGGCGAGGTAGGTGTTGGTCTGCACCTCTCCGGCCTGGTTGCGAGCGAAGCACTGGAACATTCCTGTGTCGTCGGGTAAGAGGCCGTTAACCTGGAGACTACCTCCTGCTAGAACTCTGTAGCGCGGGGTCTTCACAGGGCTTATGGGTACTGCATCCTTGTACCACACAATATCAGGCTGTGGCACACCTGAGATGAACAGGAATATATGTAAAGATGAGCAACTGAATAAAGAAAGAACTAAATAATAAGATATCTCAAATAATATACATTGAACTATAAAATATTATAAATATTAAATAATATTATGTAGTAATAACAATAATAACAAAAATTATATTGAAATATTAGAATATATATATTACATTTATACATAAAAATAAATAAAGATATTATAATAATCATGTAAGAACAAATACTTTATTAATAATTATTAAATAAATGTATAAAAAATAAACATTGCATATAAATGATTTAGATATAATATAAATCAATGTATACAAATATATATTATATATATATTATTATAAAACATACTGTATACAATTTATAATACACACATATATAATAATGTATAATTTATGTATAATAATTTATTCATAAATAATAAATAAATTATCAAAAAATAAACACTATAACTATAAAATAAATAAATTAAATTAAAAACAAAAGCTAACAATTATATATAATTTATTTGATGTTATTCTAATTAATTTATTGTATTATATATATATATATATATATATATATATAATATACAAAAATCTTTTTTCATATAGCTGTATACTGAACATCTGATTGGCTGATCTGTTCAGTAAGGACAGAGCAAATGACTTGATGCTTGAAAAACCTCACTAGGAGGAGGAGTCAGGAGGTGTCTCACCTCTGGCCTGGCAGGGAATGTCCACTACTTTTTCCATCTCAGCTGTGATGTGTTTTTCTGGTTCCTTCACAAACTGAGGCGGTTCTAAAGGAAAGAAAGAGCAAAAGAGAGAAGGCTGTGACTTCTACATGTGCACTTGAGAGGGAAACACCACAGACAGATGACACAGGAAGCAAGATTGAACATTTTCAAATAAATAGGACTGTTGTTGGATTTTTGAGAACATCCTTTTCAGGTTTTTTGGCTTTACTCTGACAGACAGAACATTTCCATAGAGACAGAGATAGAAAAATGGCCTTAAAGGAAAAATATTCTATAAATAGTGACTATTTACAGCTAGTTAAATCAGCTTGTAAAATTTAGAAAGACGAAAAAACGAAGATTTATAAATAAGCAAAATTGCAACTGTTTTTAGTGCAAGAGACCTTGCATTAGTAATGCACTTGAATAAATTATTTACACTCAAATGTACCAGAACTGCTGTGTAACTGTGTATTACCGAGCACATGTAGGTAAGCTCCAGAGCTGACAGAGGGAACGCTGCTGCTGCGGAGGACAGCTTCACACTCGTAGAAGCCCGAGTCGCTGACCACTGGACTCAACACCGTCAGTCTACGGTTAAAATCACTCAGTCCACTCCTCACCGGAACACCGTCCTTCTTCCAGCTGATGCTCAGCTTTATTAAAGGCCTGACAGAGAATGGAGAATTTTATTTCTAGTTTCTAATTCTAGTTTTTAAAATAAATACATAATTAAAAAGCATATTATATTTAATTATGTTAATTGTTGGTTTTTTATTTCTTGAATGTGAATCTGTTTTTCTGTAAATATGTCTTTAAAGCTATTTGTAAATACTATTTTAAAAGCTGTGTTTTTTTTTTTGTCTTTATGTAATGGACAGCATGCCATGGATTCTATCAATAGAGTTTGACTCTGAAACATTCATCCACTTCTTTTGAAATTCACAGTGAGATGATCATGAAAAAACAAAACAAAAAAACAAGTTAATAAAAGACAAAAACATAAGACCAATTAAATAATTATGGAAAAGCAGTGAGAAAAATAATTCAAAGTATGAAAGTCTTCAATCCACTGCTGGCCTTGTAATCACCATAATTAAAATCATTGTCCTTTCATTCAAACTGTGAAGAAATCAGAGGTTGGTCACCTAGCGTTGGCCACACACTCCATGGTGATCTCAGAGGTGCCAGAGATGACGCTGGTGTTCCTCGGCGGGATGACAATGGTGGGAGCGATGGGGTCTGCAGGACCACCAACATCTACAGCAGAAGAGAAATGTGAGAGTGAGAAAACGATGTGTGCTATGACACACATTATCGAGTGAGTGTTTTTCATAGAACTCTGATCTGTCATCTTCAGGTGTGAGTGTGTCCAGATGTACAGTAGGAAGTGCCAGTCGATGTACTGTACATGTTACAGCAAGTGTGACAGGTTTGTGTTTGGAAGAGGAACTCATATCCCTGCTCTTCTGGCAGCTATGTGTGTGTGTGTGTGTGGAGCTCTGTCAGAGACAGTCTTTGTAAAGCACTGATATTCAACTACAGCTTCTGGGAAGGACTGTCCTCCACACACACACACACACACACACACACACACCTCCCACGATATCTAATCTCCCCGCTGTCTCTACACCAAACTTTAGTTCCTCCTGTACTAGACTCAGAAATATCATACCCTGGTTTGCCGGGAGAATCTGATATACTGAAACTCTTACAAAGCACAACCCATAACAATATTCTCAGTGTGGAAAAATATCTATTTATCTATAGCCTGTTTTTCTCAAGTGTATATGTTCATAATATAAACCATCATGCTTTCTGTAATAGAAAGACAAGATTTAAATCTTTGTTTCACTTACTTTCATTCTTTCGCATATGAATGTGGGAGATCAAGAACAGAAGTATATGCAAAAATATTTCATCTTACACTGTATACTAAGTCACGTTCAGAAATTACACACATCATTTAAAAATAAAAATATAAACAAATTTATTAGAATTAACATATTAGCACAATATTGGTGTTTTCTTTTATTCATTTAAAATATATTTGCAGTTAAATAAATTCTTTGAAAAACGTACAACAAACTTTAATGAGGTTACTTTGAAATATGGACTGAATTTATATTCATTTTATATTCATTTTCATAGCAGAAATGAAATAACAATATATAATAAAAAATAAAAATATATATTTTTTCTGTTTTAACTGTTTTAATTTTTAGTAGCTTTTAGTGCTTCTTTATATAAATAAGTGTGTTAATACAAATGTGTATATATATATATATACGCACAAACACACGCACCATTTCTATAAATATTTTTAAAAACAAAACAGTACTAATCTACAATAATAGTAAATTGGCAATAACAATATGGTGTTGGCCAGAATTTGGATATATGCACACCCCTAGCTGTAATACAGTAGCTGGCATCAGTAATATAATCAATCGTAAAACTTATAATTTAACTTATAATGTCTATAGGAGGAAGTCGAAGTCTAACTTTGTGTGTCCAAATTTCTACAGACTTACTTTCCACAGACAGCGTTATGGGCTGGCCAGTCTTGTTTTCACCATTCTTGTCATTCACGGCTTGTACGTAGTATCGTCCAGCATCTGGGGCCACAGTGGACAGGATGACCAGCGTATTGTCCAGAGTAATGGCTCTGTGAGAAAACAACAAGCAGAATCATGGTCAAAAATCTTCAGCTGTCATATATCACACACTAGCACTGATTTATAACACTGCATCAGTAATATCACCACAAACTACACACCAAATGCTCAGTGCTGCGCTTGAAAAGCTGATATTTACATGAAATATTCCCCACGGATGTTTCAGAGCCTGTGGAGTACTAATTCACTGCCATCTCATTATGCCTATACATATACATAAAGGGAAATGTATTTAAAATCACGACAGAATTTGCAAGGTTGTTTTTATTTTTTTCTCTTCTTTTTTTTTCTCAACCATTGACACAACGACTCATTTAGACATAATAAACAAACTTAATTTCTCCATCTGTCATTTCTCCTCCAGATCAACAACTCCATGAAATGACTTTGCCCCATAAATATAACATAAACTACTTCTGGTGTCAGGAAAATGCAACAGCTGGTATGATGGAAGAATTTTTTTCCATTAAAAAAAAAAAAGTACTACCATTATCCATTTATAGGCCCTTATTAAATTCAAGTACTTTGAAATATATTTGCTAAATAAAGTTTTCACATGAACGGGACATACATGCATACATACATTTACTCTGTTCTACTTTAATATATTTAAAAAAAGTAAATTATGATCAATGTTGAAAACAGTTTATCTTATTAATATTTTTAATAATTATATATGTGTGTGTGTTTGTGTGTGTATTTGTGTGTATATAATTTCATATATATATATATATATATATATATATATATACATATATATATATATATATATATATATATATATATATATATATATATATATATATATATATATATATATATATATATATACATATATATACATATATATATATATATATATATATATATATATATATATATATATATAATTTCATTGTTCAGGGACAATTTCACTGTAAAGGGACAAAAATATAAATTAAAACAACTTTTACTACAAATGTAACACTACTTCCTCTTTAATAGTACATTCACGCATCTGAAACTTACCCCATGTAGTCCCAATTACCGTGCCTCCTTTGTTTACAATCAATGTTTTCTCATTATGACTATGTGTTGGACAATTGAGGAAGAATTGTTCGTTCTGCATGGCTGCCCTCGACCCATCTCATACACCCACAGTATTTGAGCTGGCACCCACGTTCCCCCGGCCCGAGTCCTCTGGGGTGCGGAATGCTAATAGGAATCTGTCCGTCTCACTGTAAGAATACCAAATGTGTTCCAGAGCCCCAGAGAAGCTATTACAACAAGGCTGCAGATGCTTGCTGATAAAGTCAGCATATTTTAAGGCAAAACTTACAGATCTTTTGCTCATCTTTCATTATCTGACTGCAAGAAGACTATAACCCAGTTGATAAGCCAGCGATTGTACAGTATATTTTAACACCCTTTAATCTATTGTGTCTGTATACATAAAACCTTAGCAAACGACATGCAATATTTATAACTACAGCTGATAATGAAGTTTTAAATCACTATCTTTTATGCCAAAAATCATTAGCATATTAAGTAAAGATCATGTTCCATGAAGATATTTTGTAAATTTACTACTGTAAACATATTAAAACTTAATTTTTTATTAGTGATATGCATTTCTAAGAACTTAATTTGGACAACTTTAAAAGCGATTTTCTCAATATTTAGATTTTTTTTGCACCCTCGGATTCCAGATTTTCAAATAGTTGTATCTCGGCCAAATATTGTCATATCCTAACAAACCATATATCAATGGAAAGCTTATTTATTCAGCTATATTTAATAAAATGAGTCTGCCAATGTTGGACCCAAAGCCTTGTTTTAAACGCATCAGTGTTATTTTAGTAATATTTATACCATTATAGAATTTATTAATATTCTGAATTAGGTTTTATTTTATATCTTCAAGTTTCCATTTTTAAGTTTTAATCATTATGTGATTGTCTTTTTTTTGTATTTGACTTAATTAATTAATTTATTTTTTCTAGGATATCAACTTTCATTTTTGAATATGATTTAGTTTTTCACGTCTATGTTAAAAAAGGGGAGGGGGGGGTAACAGTAAAAATAAACTTCATTTCAGTTTATTTTTTATTTCATTTTTCAGCTTTATTTTAATAAACAAAAAATATATATTGATAGTTTTAATTAAAAATAACTCTGAAACTCACTAAGCTGTGATGCTTGTGTGGCTGACATGAGTTCAGGTCCAGTTTTCACAGTCTAAATTATTTTTCCCCATCATTCCCTTTTATTACACACATTCCTATTAATAAAAGAATCAACGAGGCCAAACATAACAAAAAATAACCAATAACATAAATGTTGTGAGTGAGTGCTGCAGAACAGCTTTTAGCAAACCAAATCATCAACAAAACAACTCAAATTCAAATATTCATGAGTATCTGCATATTTAAAATAAATTTAGTCCTTAAGCACTGATTACACCAATCGAAACACTTTCAATAAAGATAAAACACATACAATATTGATATTACTGATTGCATTTACTGAATTGTTAAGTGATATTAAGCTAACCATTTCAAAAGCACAGCTTGCTTTATTAAAAGTCTATTCCTACACTTTGCCTGAAGATAAACCTTAACAACAGCACGATAAAGACATTACGCTCGAGTGCAGCCGGCTGTCACAGGATATTACATCAACCTCCTGAAATGATTAATGACTATTGTATGATTAGAGCAGGTCAACATAGAAGGATGACATAAGAGCAGATGATTGATTTTAATATCTCCTCATGCACACACTTGGACTCAAATTTCTCCCGTTTTCAGCCCACGATGCATCGTTCCAGATGGATAAGGGGCCGGTTAATAAGGGTGAACGATCTGTAGTGAATATTTCACTCTGCCTGGGTCCTGGTGTGGCAGGTGTCAGGGAGAGAGCCTCACTGCTGCTGAATTATTGATTGGAAGAGGGACAGTGAGCAGCCCAAGACTGCAAATTAATCTCAGGTGATTCCCTAAACCTGAGCACATAAAACGAGAATAAAGACACAGCTAGCAAATCAAGCAGCTAATGAGGCATGAGAACACACACTCATTTATTTATTGGTTTACGCACATACATGGTTATTTCCTTATACTTTTATACACATTCACACACACACACACACACACACACACACACACACACACACACACACACACACACACACACACACACAAAATATGATTTACATTGCAAGCATACAACAACAAATTCCTTATTGACAGTGCACATATGATAAAGGTCATGCATAAACATGTCTCACAGTACTCATAAATATACATATACATGTTTCTGAAAGCACAGATGAATATGAAATAAGATAATGCCTATAAACCCATTTTATGTGGTAGCAACATGACAGAGGTAAATTATAAATTTTGAAATGCCAAAGAACATGTTATCCAGGCTTCCATCAGGGAATCTGACATTTTTGTCCTTAATGTCAGGAATCCTTGCGTAATACAACACAATTATTCAACCTCGTCGTGACCCGTGTCTGTAGCAATCTTTGAAAAACGCCAACATGTTGGCCGGCGACAGCCTCTGACGTCACTACCAGCGTGACTATAAATACGCGCCCGTAGGACTCGTCACTTATCTTCTTCGTGAAGCTTGCGTCCGAAGCATGGCAGGGAGCTAGAAGACGCAGTGTCTCGTTCCCTCTCAGGGAACCATGGTTACATTCGTAACCTGAGACGTTCCCTGTCAAGGGATATTTGAACTGCGTCCTCTAGGGGTCGCTTTGGGGAACAGTATACCCACGCCGCCATGCTGAGGGGAGTGCAGGCAGAATCATGGCAAACACTAAGTACCAACCAACCCATTTCACTGCGAGTCGCCCCTGGAATGGTTAGAAGGCTGTCCATGACATTATCCCTTACGGCCAAAGGCCTAAGCTACATACCCAACTTACCTGTAGGGCCTCGGCCCGGAGTAGAGCTGAAGACTTGGAATTAGGAAAGCTTCCTTTAAAGGGATACGGCTAAGAACCTAGCATGTTCTTTACCAAGTCTTGCTTGTGACACAGGGGCTACCGCTAGCTTTCGCAAAAACTTGCCCAAAGATCTGTCTCAACAGTTCTCTAGTAGCAACGCCCTGTTCTAGATAAGTATCAGAGGATACCTGGGTGGAGTGGCGCCCAAGATGAACGGGGCTTTAACCGACTCAAGAAAGGGCACGAAGCAACCGTGCGAAGCCCTCACCATATAGGATTTTAGAAAGAACGCAGAGTACTAGCGTGCGAACTTACCACAGTGTGGATTTCAGAAAGTGTGCAAAGACTTCACGTGCACACTTACCATAGCATGGATTTACAAATACTGTTTTAAGGAGGGGCTCTCATTGCACTCTGATAGAGCAGCTCATAGATGGAATGGCCCGGGAGCAGAGCAATTGGAGGAAGAAATGTACAGATGAAGCCTCGGGCACGCCTGTACCATGGCGTCCAGCCCCAGTGGAGCTGGATGAGTCAGAGGAAGCCAGAGGGGATAGTGCGATGCTCTCTCGAGTCGCAAACTGATCCACCCAAGTCTGGCCAACCGCTCCAACCCTGCTTCATCACCTTGGTGTGAAGGCGCCATTCCCCGAGCCTCAGCCCCTGCCTCAACAGGATGTCTGCTCTCACAGTGCATCTCAAAAACAGTATGTAGTACTGGAGCGCTCTGGTGAAAAAAACGAGAATTCAGTCTCAGAGTAGCACGCTCATAGGCGACCCTTTTTCTTTTGTAAAAGGGGAGCGCTGCTAAACTACCACGAGAATTGTCCAAACAGCCCCTCATGTTGAGGGAAGCGATGCTTGAGGTGTATAACAAATACACATTGGCTGAATGAAGCCCAAGGAACCCAGGGCTAATCATCTTAAGAAAGGGAACGAAGCGGAGCGCGTAACCCCTACCGTACAGGATTTCAGAAAGTGTGCAGTCTTGCGTGCACACTTACCACTTACATGGATTTCAGAAAGTGCGCAGAGTCTTGCGTGCACACTTACCACTTACATGGATTTCAGACAGTACATAGGCTTAGCGTGTGTACTGAAAGGTTCCTAAGCATCGCAGAGGCGCTGGATCGCATGGGAGAGGCCAGCTCCAATTTTCCAAAAACCTCAAGCGAGGGGAGCATCACCTGAGGCAGTACATACAGAAAGACTTCCATAACTACCACCTCCACCTTGCCATTGGACGTCGCTAAGCGGCCAGGAGGCCCCTCAGGGTGACCTGGCCGGACATCCTGCCGGATGCGCCAAGCGGCCAGGCGGCCCCTCAGGGTGACCTGCCCGGACATCCATGACATTCCCTGCAGTGCTGCAAGGAAACTCACAGAGTTTATTAGTAGACATATAACCACCAGCAATATAAGACCCATAAGCAGATAAAGAAAGGGTTACATACTCACCCACCCTCCTGTACCGGAGTCCCGCTTACGGGGCGCCCCCTTTTGGTCCGGACCATCAGTAAGGTGGTTACTATTAATATAGGACCAACCAAAAACATCATAGGTCCAGCATAGGAGACTGTTATGTGAGAAATTTTCCACCTAACCTCGATCAGGTGGAGAGCTGGTGGTTACAGGGGAATTAGGCAGGGGAGGATAAAAGCAGAAGTTAAAAACATCCAAAGGAAGTGAGTAACTACTTAGGTATCGCTCCGATCCGGAGAAGAACGCTGCCTCGTCTGAATCACATCCCTCAGGTCCTGCTTACCTCTTCGTGACCCACGATTCCTCTTGCCCCTGCGCTTAGGCGGGGGAGGAGTGCGAGCTGCGACACTAGCCTTCTGTGCCCGTCTTTGATCCTCAGATCAAGATGGGCCAGGACCCCTTTGTTGTTCGGGCTCAGACCTGGACCTTCGTGGAATGAAGGATTTAAAGGCAGCTGAGCGCGCCCTTGCCTCCCTGAACTTTTCGACCACCATCTCGACGGAGGTACCGAAAAGCTCAGAAGGCGAGACCGGAGCATCAAGAAGAAACCCCTCTTCTTCCCTCCCGATGTCTGCCAGGTTCACCCACAGACGTCTCTCCGTTACTACCATGGCCGCCATAGACCTACCCATGGCGGAGGCGGCCTGCTTGGTAGCACGGAGAGAGAGGTCTGTGGTGCGGCGCAGCTCAGCTACCTGGTCAGCTGAAAGGCCCTCGCCTGTATCCAGGTCCTTCAGCAGGTCAGCCTGGTAAGCCTGAAGCAATGCCATCGTGTGCAATGAAGCCACAGCCTGACCTGCTGCTGCGTATGCTTTACCATTTAAGCGGGATGTATCCTGGAGGGGCTTAGATGGCAAAGAGGGAGATTTAAGAGAGGATTTTTCCCCCACAGAGAGATAGCTAGCCAGCGTCTCTTCTACAGGGGGCATCCTCTCATCAGTGATGGAGTCACTATTCTTTGGACTCGAGTCCGACTCGAGACTCCATTCTCGGGACTCGTGACTCGACTTGGACTTGCGGACTGATGACTCGTACTTGGACTCGGACTCGAGTATATATAAAATCGGACTTGAGCATTCATCACGTTGTTTTTGACTAAAAACATTATATAAAAATATATATATATGGTGTTACACTTTTCCTGTTAGACCGGCCTGGATCTATTATTTTCCCTGACAGACACTGCTACCGCTCGCTCTCTTTGCTTGCCAACACACTCACTGACGTCACTCAATTTACTTTCACTTTACTTTTTCGGCATTCTGAAAAGTTGAGATGTTTTTAACTCGATGCGGTGCGGACGCGCCTGGAAAAAACGAGCGTGACGCTTCCATTATGAGCGTGCATACCGCGCGCCTACATTGGAAATAACGAACTTGAGCGCGCAAAAGACGCGATATGTGAACCGCCCTTATCGTTACACGTTGCTTTCTGACCAGTCGCGTGCCGTCACACACACACATTCACTTGAACACATACAAACGCACTCAGGCTAAATCACTCGGTCACACACACACAAACGCTCTCTCTCTCTCTCTCTCTCTCTCTTGGCATATCGTATTGATTTTTATGTTTTAAGTATCTTTAAAATACAGTGTCCTGTAAAATGCACGTTTCTTTTTTCGCCGAGTGTATTTCTGTAATACAGTGTTAAAGGATTAGTTCACACAAAAATGAAAATGTCCTAATCATTTACTCCTCCTAATGCCATCCAGGATATCCATGGCTTTTTTTCTTAAATTATGCTTTTAAGGAAAACATTTCAGGATGTTTTCTTCATATAATGGACTTCAATGCCTACCAACTCAGTTGGTTGCTATTGTTTCCTCAAAAATTTTTAAATTTTTTCCAATACGGGACTCGAGACTCGACTCGGACTCGAACTCTGGTAATGGGGACTCGACTTGGACTCGACTCGGACTCTTCTTTGGTGACTCGGACTTGGACTCGGACTCGAACACTGAGACTCGAGACTCGAACACTGAGACTCGAGACTCGACCTGGACTCGACAGTTGGTGACTCGACTACAACACTGCCTCTCATAGCCCTTTTCGTGCATGCCCTCGATATTAGCATAACTCGTATGCTGAAACTGATGGATGCGAAAGGAAAACGGCCTCTTCATTTCCTTTTCGACTTCTGCATGTAAGTCAGGCAATAATGGAAGGCTCACCTGGGCTGGAGGGCTATGGTCAGACAAATAACGCTCATCGAGGCGACCTCGCGGCGTCACTTTTATGGCACGCTTCCATGGCAAGTCTAATTTTGCCATGGCGCAATCCACAACCTCTAACAGCTCCCCATACGCAAGGCAGGAGGATTGAGAAGGCTCAGCCTCAGCTTCTTTGCCACTCTCAGATATCTCCTGCTCTTTCTGGGTAGAACCCAGCAGAGCACTAACTTCAGTATCAGAATGGGTTAATGACAACGCATCTTCCTCCTGAAGTTCACTCTGGTCTGCCGCCGAAGAGTGTGAAAGGAAAAGTCGCCCTCTACGACCTCTACACTCCTCAGCGAGATCCATCTGTGATCCCCATGAGCTCATTCTCCTCCGTGCCTCGGCAACGGCGGGTACTGAGTCGCGGGAACCAGATGGCTGTCCCTCTTTCCTCGAAAAGAGAGACAAACGAGAGCGGAGCATTTTCACAAAAAAACGCTCGCAGTGCACGCAGATTGCCCCCTCAAGGACATCACGCGCATGCTCTTCGCCCAAACAAGAGACACAAAGACTGTGTGTGTCATCAGGTGTCAAATAACGCTGACATGGATGCACACACTGTTTAAACGCCTTGCTAGTGGATGCCATGATAACAATGATAGATCGCTCTTACCGTTTTGGTCGTTTCTCAGATGTACGCTTCAAACAAAACAGTCAATGAAGACGAAGAAGATAAGTGGCGGGTCCTATGTGCGCGTATTTATAGTCGCGCCGGTAGTGACGTCAGAGGCTGTCGCCGGCCAACACGTTGGCGTTTTTCAAAGTATGCTTTAGACACGGGTCACGACGAAGTGTTCCCCAAAGCGACCCCTAGAGGACGCAGTTCGAAGTTCCCTTGACCGGGAACAGCAGTTTATGGTACTTATTTACATTTTTTAGGATTTTAACAAACATATTTTTGGTATAGACAAATGATGAGTCAAATCATACAGGTGGCTTATTAAGGAAAGATGCACTTTTGCTCTTCCAGTCAATTCCACAATACCAGAACATCATAGGGCCCTATTTTAACCATCTAAATGCAAAGTGTAAAGCACACGGTGCAGGTGCACTCAGGGCGTGTCCAAATCCACTTTTGCTATTTTAACGACGGAAAAACGGTTGGCGCGCCCGGGCGCATGGTCTAAACGGGTTGTCCCTACTCTCTTAATGAGTAATGGGTGTTTTTTGGCATAAGGTGCAATAAACCAATCAGAGTATCATCTTCTATTCCCTTTAAGAGCCAGTTGCGCTCGTGCCATGACGGATTTGCTATTTATATGGCAGAATTTGACAAGTGCAAAGAACGCGCCTTTAAAGCTGCTCGTGTGCCAGCAAAAAAATGTTATGCATTGCAATCCTTTAATTTGTAATATTTGGCATGTTTGTGTGCTGCTGTGCGTCCCTGTGTTTAATGAGCAGCGTGTACGCACGTTGTGGACCCGCCTATACTAACAAGCTCTAAATAACAAAGAAAAAACACTGCACTAGACTTTAGACCAGGTTTGAGTTGGTCTATGGTGCAGTCTATTTTCAGCTCCTTAAAATAGCAATGCGCCAGCAATGCGCCTGAACACACCTTTTTAGAACAGCACGCCCATGGGCGCAAAAATGAGCGAAAATGCATTTGCTAATTAAATGACGTGGCTCAGGACGGGAAAATGCGAACGGCGCTGGACTGAAACTAGCAAACACACTTGCGCTGCGCCTTGCGTCGCATTGCGCCAGGTGTATGATAGGGCCCATAGTCACCTTTTACTTGTAAAAATGCATACGGCCATTTGTAAACTCTGTGGGTCTGGCTTACAGTCTCATCTGTATTCATTCCATCCTGCTATTTTTAGCTGAACAAAACAGTTAGTTTCGCTGCTTGATATTGAAAGTTGGTATGTCTTATCACATTATTTTAATGTATTTTCTTAATTATGAACACGCTGGTTTGTAGTGCAAACAGTTTTACCATTTACTGCACATTGTTATTCTCCTTGTTATTTACCTATAGCGGCTAATGAACCGAAGTATAACTCAAAGGATTACTTCCGCGTTGAAGAAAAAGGTGGATAGGCAATAAGTAATCACCTACAGTAGCAACCAGCCGTGATACCTTAGGAACCACACAACAAATCACTGAAAATCATAAAGCCTTATAAGCTGCATAGCAACGTCCTAGCAACCAATCACAATACCTTAGTATCAGTATCTTATTTATTTGTGTGAAAGTTACTTTTTATCTTTTTGTCTCACTCTTTTCCTACCTTTACTCTCTCTGCATGTATTTGAGTGTACTCCCTCATAGTTGTGGAAATATTTCATGAAATCAGTGAACCATGACTGTTTCTTGTTGAATCACAGAGCTGAGAAATGAGTATCACTGTTGGTTTGTGTTTTCTCATCAGCATTCAGCATTCATCCTGCATTTAGGTCTGCCAAAGATTGGCATTCTGGGAGAATTCATACAGTTCAAGTGTGCATAAAACATGTCTGTAGAAGAGTTCCAAAAGTTAATGAGCTGGACAGCATTACAAGGCAACACGGGTTCCCTTTCGAGGGAACTTCAAGCTGCGTCCTCTAGGGGCTGCTTTGGGGAACACCTCGTCGTGACCCGTGTCTGAAGCATACATTGAAAAAACACCAACTTGTTGGCCGGCGACAGCCTCCGACGTCACTACTGGCTTGACTATAAATAAGCACCGGGAGAGCACGTCACTATCTTCTTCATCTTCACTGACTGTTTTGTTTGAAGTGTGCATCTGAAAGAACCGATAAGGGCGATCTTTCTCTGTTTATCATGGAGACAACTAGCAAGCGTTTAGAGGAAATGTGCATCCGTGTCGGCGTTATTTGACACCCGATGACACACGTGATCTTTGCGTCATTTGTTTGGGTGAAGAGCACGCACGCGATGTCTTTGAGGAGGCAATATGCGTGCATTGTGAGCGTTTTTTCAATGGAAAAAGCTCCGCTCTTGTTCGTCTCTCTTCTGAAAGAAAAGGGGAAAAAAAGGCAGCCATCTGCTTCCCGCGGTTCAGGACGTGTCCACACTGAGGTGGAAAAGAATGAGCTCGTGAGAATACAGGTGGATCTGTCTGAATGGTTTAAAGAGGGACTTTCCGTTTCACGCTCGTAAAAAAAGAAAAAAAAAAGAAAAAGGGCGGCGGACAAGAGAGAGCCTTGGGAAGATGATGTTATATCTTTAACACTTTCTGATACTGAGGTTAGTGCTCTGCTGGGTTTTTACCCAGGAAAAGCAGCAGATATTTGATGATGGTGAAAAAGCTGAAGCTGAACCTTCTCAATTCTCCTGCCCTGCGTATGTAGAGCTGTTGGGGGTTATTGAGCGAAAATTACCTTTTGACCATAACCCTCCAGCTCAGATGAGCCTTTTATTTCTGCATGATCTCCATACAGAAATTAAAAAGAAATGAAAGATGCCGTTTTCTTCTCACATCCATCGGTTTCGGCATGAAAGTAATCTGCTGACATCGAGGTGATGCGCAAAAGTGGCAATGAGGGAATGCCCATTGTAGAAAGAGCAACATTTTTATAAATAATTTATAAATAATTTTTATCTGTGAAATTTTTTTCTTTCTGCAGGGGAAACATCCTCTCTTAATCTCCCTCCTTGCCATTTAGGCCCCTTCAGAAAATCATCTCACTTAAATGGCAAGGCATACGCAGTAGCAGGTCAGGCTGTGGTTTTATTACACACAATGCTGGTGCTTCAAGCATATCAGACTGATCTGCTAAGAGACCTGGATAGAGGCAGAGGCCTTTTTCTGATCAGGTAGCTGAGCTGCGCCGCACCATGGATCTCTCTCTGTGCTACCAAGCAGGCCGCCTCTGCCATGGGCAGGACTATGGCGGCCATGGTGGCAGCGGAGAGACATCTGTGGATGAACCTGGCAGACATTGGGAGGAAAGAAAATGCTTTCTTCTCGATGCTCAGGTTTAGCCTTCTGAGCTTTTCGGTATTTCCGTTGAGACGGTGATTTGAGAAGTTCAGGTAGACGAAGGCGCTCTCTGCTGCTTTCAGATCCTTCGTTCCACGAAGGTCCAAGTCTGAGCCAGAACAACATATGGATCCTGGCCTGTCCTGATCTGAGGATCAAAGACAGGCACAGAAGGCTAGTGTCGCAACTCGCGCTCCTCCCCCACCTGCGGGCAAGGGTTAGAGGAATCGTGGGTCAAGAGGAGGTAAGCAGAACCTAAGGGGTATGATCTAGACGAGGCAACGTTCTCGTCCGAATCAGAGTGATACCAAGGTATCTACTCGTTCCCTTTGGGGATTTTTAACCCTCTGGAGTCTAAGAGGTTATCAGGAAAAAATTGCCTCATAACGCGTATATGCGTTAATCGACTTCAGAGGGTTAACTTCTGCTTTTATCCTCCCCTTCCTAATTCCCCTGTAACCACCAGCTCTCCACCTGATCGAGGTTAGGTGGAAACCTCTCGCATAACAGTCTCCTGTGCTTGACCTATAATGTTTTTATGGTTTCTATGTTCATAGCAACCACCTGACTGATGGTCCAGACTAAAAGCAAGCGCCCCTTGAGCAGGGCTCCAGCGCAGGAGGGTGGGTGAGTAAATGTAACCCTCTCTGTATATACTTATGTGTATTTAATTGCTGGTGGGTACGTGTCTACTAATAAACTCTGTGAGTTTCCTTTTGCAGTGCTCAGTTACAGTGTTTACTAAACACTCGCCAGCACCAGCCATCCTGCTTCATGTTCCGGTATTAGGCGGCTGAGATCACAGGTTTCTGAGGGAGCATCCTTGATCATCAGGCCTGGGACAGCACTGCAGGGAATTTCATGGATGTCCGACCAGGTCACCCCGAGGGGTCTCCTGGCCACTTAGGGGTGCTGTCGCATCTAGCGGGAAGTGGAGGTGGCAGTTACAGAAGTCTTCTTGTATATGCTGCATCAGGTGATGCTCCCATCGCCCGAGGTTTGTAAAATTGAGCTTGCCTCTCCCGTGAGATTCAGCGCCTCTGCGATGCTTAGGAACCTTTAACCCTCTGGAGTCTAAGTTGGGGCCTGGAGAAGTTTTGTCATGCCCTGACATTTGTGCTTTTTTCAGTTTCTTATAAATATCTAAATGGTTAAAGTCTAATCTCACTGTAATCAGCACAAATTGGGCTATAATAATATGTGAGCAGCAAGTATGTACATGATTGTGTTTTTGTGAAAAAAAATGTTATGCATGGTTAGTGAAAAACAAAAAATGTTATAGAAGTCTATTATGCTCAACAAGGCAGCATATATTTGATCAAACTTGCAGTAAAAAAAAACTACAAGTTTAATCAATTTCAATTTTAATTTATTCCTGTAATGGCAAAGCTGAATTTATACTCCTTTCTTCAGTGTCACATCTTTCAGAAATTATTATAATATTCTAAATGATGCTGAATTATCAGTATTGGATATTAAATTATGTTGTGGGATAATTAAATATATTCTAAATAAACTACAAACATAAAATTATATACATTTATTTTGTCCTTACATTCTTTCTTGTAACTCTTCCCTCTCAGTGACACAGCTGACTGAAAGGCTCATTATGCAGCTCATTATGCAGACCTTTGTCTTCTCAGGTGTAAATCACAATGATATTCATGATAGTTGACGCCTACTCGCATATGACTTTTACCAACAAAAAGTGTCTTAGAAAATTTAAATCAATATATTGTTTTCTGTGAGTGAGTAAACAAGATGATTTTCACATAATTCATAAAAGAAAAATTCCAGGCAACAAGCTCCAGTTATCAAAAGTCTTGCCAACCAATGTTCTGTATGTGTTTTATTGCCTTATTCAAGTGATTTAACATTTTTAGTTTTTCACTAACAGCGCATAATATTTTTTTTCTCAAAAACACAATAATGTACATACATGCTGCTCACATATTATTATAGCCCAGTTTGTGCTGATTACAGTGAGACTAGACTTTAGCCATTTAGATGTGTATAAGAAACTGAAAAAAGCACAAATGTCAGGGCATGATAAAACTTCTCCAGGCCCCCAAAATACCCTTGGACTCCAGAGGGTTAATGACAAACTAGCACACTGTTTTACATATGAAGATACAGTATTTTTTTAGTGCCAATATTGACTAGAAATTGATTTTCCATTTCTAGCCTACAATATGTATCCTAGTGTACAATGCTTATTTATTTTGAAGGTGACGAAGGAAGCAACAGTAGCACTAGTGCTGCTAGTGCTCCTGCTGTTAAACAAGAGAGGGTGGACAGTTCAGCTTTTGAGTCAGAGCAGGAACCTTCAGGTAAAGTTTAAGCTATTAGCAAAACTAAACATGCAGGCAGTGTTGGGGAGTAACTAGTTACATGTAACGGCGTTACGTAATTTAATTACAAAATTATTGTAACTGTAATTAGTTACAGTTACTAAGAAAAAATGAGTAATTAAATTACAGTTACTTATGAAATTTTTTACGATTACAAAGGGGATTACATTTGAATATTTACACACATCCACATACAGATTTAACTGATTTCTTTCCCAAATTGCACTGACTTTTCTTAGACATACCGCCCTAATAATTTCCGGGATGCGGAAATACAGTCTAATTCGTAGAATCCAGTCATAAAAACGGAATGCCTAACGCGGACGGAATATGCCACATTTTGGATCACTAAATCAAAAGTAGGTCAGTACACTTGAATCAAAACATGACATCGACTAGTGTCTGTGAATATAAAGCCCCAAAAATGCAATATATAACTTGCACATTCTGCGTGTCTGTGGAAATCAGGCGCGGACTGGACACCGGGAGAAATGGGACAATTCCCGCGGTGGCCTGGCAGCCGATTTTGCCCCACTATTTAATATCATTATTGTATAATTGCCTGCCGAATGTACTAAAGCGATCATTTGCGAATCCGTCATTTGATAATTAAATCTCTAATAAGTCATGACTCGCGCGCTCTCCGCGCCTCCGCCAAACGGTTTGGATCAGAGGTAGCCCCTAATCAATGCGAGAGAGAGAGAGAGAGAGAGAGAGAGAGAGAGAGAGAGAGAGAGAATAGAGTGAATTGCTGGAGCAGAGAAGCAGAACTCCTGTTCAGGGTTTCAGGTCAGTTTCATCTGTAAAGATGCTTTTTTGTCTTTGTTTTTTTATTTATTTAATCAAGCAGCAGCACGTTGCTCATCAGTCATCACTCAAAATACTATATAAAGGACATCATTATTATCTGTTGTAATGTTACAGTAGTAATTCAGCTGAAAAAAATCCAATTTTTTTTAATAGGTTTAGGGGGAGCTCCGACAGACAACAACACAACCCTTACGAAAATTAACATTTTAATATTTAACTATAAATCCAGAGAAAATGGTTACTATTGTTTAAATGTGATAACCAAAAATGTAAAATTATTTTACAAATGTATTTATTTAAAAATAAATACAAATCCATTTGCAAAAAACAAAAACAAAACAAGGTTATTTTACTTTTATATAGGCTAATAAAAGCATGGTAATTTTTTGTAAGGGAAAAACATGACTCGTGTACAGTATTAGGATTTTTCTATAAAGATATTGCAGTATTGTAGAGTATTGTATTGTAAAGTATAGTTTTGTTCAATCTTGAGTATTAAAGTCATGAGAGAGATGGATAACAGGGCAAAATAAAGAGACTGAAGAGAAAAATGGAAGTGAAGGTGCAGTTCAGGAGAGAACTTATAATTATTTTGCATGTCCCCAAATTAAAGATTTAAACCTTTTTTATGTCAGGTCCATCCAAAAAATAGTTTTGTCCATGAATTTGTTTGTATGAGTTTGAATTTTCCAGTCTGAATTTTTTTCCCAGTCCGCCCCTCCTGTAAATTAATGGCAAAGACATGGTTTCATTTACTACACATAGGCCTACTGAAGCTCGCAGTGTTTTCAACCTCTGCCGCCTCAATATAGAAGTACACGAACACATAAACATAATTTCTAGAACTGCTCTGTGTCACTTCATGTGCATTTTACTTATTTTGAGAAAACTATCATCATATACGGAGACAGCAGTTTCAAAAAAACACCAATGTTTCAGGAGTTTATTACACAGAATACATCACATGCTTATTAGATAACTGTATTTAAGTTTATGTATATGCTTTTATTTATTATTCTTTAATTTTCACAAATTTAGAAAAGTAATCAAAAAGTACTCAAAAGTAATTAGTTACATTACTTTAATAAAGTAATTGAAAAAGTTACACTACTATTACTTTTTAAACAGGGTAACTTGTAATCTGTAACCTATTACATTTCCAAAGTAACCTTCCCAACACTGCATGCAGGCTATACTCTTAGAAAAATATGTGTTTTTATGATTTATAAGGTCATCAGTAGTAGGACTGTGATCACTGGAACATACAATTGATGGCTGCATAATTAATATAGATTATTGAAAGTGCTTATTTGCATAGAAACTCAATGTGCAGAGTGAGAGAGGGAGGGGGGGGGGGGTAAGGAAAGATGATAGAGACAGTGTATGCCTTGATACTTGATACTTCATTTGAATATTCTGCCCGTCCACAGTCTAAGGATTTTGATGTATTTTTTAAGTATAACCCAATTCAAACAACTGAAAGAGCCAAAAAGTTTATCAGTCTGGTGGACACATGAATTGGGTGGTGGTGACTGCAGCAACAGAGGTGGCCTGGGGTGGAGTCAAATTCCTGCCTGATTTACTGTCCCAGTCCGCCACTGGTGCCGTGCATATTTGTCTAAATGTAATAAAGGTCATTGACTGCGGACTCTGCTGCTCCCTGGAGAGTACTGAAAGAGCACTGCACTGACAAATGCCAATCCACTCGCTATTGTGTACATATAGCTAACTGTTATAGTGCGTCAGCAAACACACACATTCGAACACAGGTGCACACAAGCCCTGTGAATGAAATTAACCTCATAATGTCATAATGTTTGCATTACAACAATTGGTTCCTGTAGAATTTGATGATAACATGTTGCTAAGCTAAAAGTCACATAATAAGTGAGGGAACATATAGAATCTTCTGGTGTGAAGAGGTTAAAACCTTTTAGTTGCACATTATCCCACTTATTACATTATATTTATATTTAAGTTATATGGTCATGAGATACTGATTTGAGTAAAAATATTTTTAAGTTATTTTTATTGTGAGAAAAAAAAGACTACAGTGTGCTTCGAGAGATGTGAAACCAGCACAGCTGTCGCCTCGCTTGGACAGTGGTCAAATATACAGTTTAGCAGTTATTATGCAAAAATATTTGACTGTGTAATGCCATGATCTACCCAGCAGAATCAGGTATTCTGTATAATAAGCATAAAAATGCTCACACACATAGAATATTCAATTAATTTGTGTTTATATATATATATATATATATATATATATATATATATACATGTGTGTGTGTGTGTGTGTGTGTACTTATGTATTAAATGAAATGTAAGTACGCTACTGTAAAAAAAAACAACAACATTTTTTTAAATAGGTTTAATCTGTTGTATGTTGCTTTGAATGAAAGCGTCCATCTGCCAAATGATTATGTAAATATTAGGGTGGAACAGTTCAACTTTTTCACAGTTTGGTTTGTTTCACGGTTTTAGAGTCAAGGCTTCGGTATAGTGGTATGTGCTATGTTTATGGAAAAACTATACTTTCAAAAAAAAAAATATATATATATATATATATTATCATATTATTAAGAATATTCTAACTACAAGCAACAGCACAAATAAATACAATAGAGTAAAGATACAAATAAAATAAACTGACTTTCAGGTTTTTTTTTAGGTAGCCTAGGTCTTGCATTAGTTTTTAGGTACAGAAATTAGAGTAATCAAAATGTAAAACAGCATTTCATTTTGGACTATAAATTAAAGATTATTCTTTATTAAAGTAAAAAAAGCTTTTTAATAAAGAGCAGTGAGTGATTTCTTTGTTGTTGCTGTTCGATTAATATAAAGACTGTCACTTTAAGAGAATGCACTGATACGGTGTTCGTATTAGTATTGAACAAGAGTCAATGATTTGTAGAGGTATTTTTCATTGCTGTTGTAATATCTGGGAATCCAGAATGCGCATGCATCAACAGAAACATATATTATTTGAACCCTGTTTGTTTTACGTGTTATTTATAGTAAACAATATTACAGATGCTTTGTCAGATTTAAGTTGAACAGTGGTCTCAGCGCGTGACGAATCGTGTGTGGAGAACTGAACGGTTCTTTTTTTCAGCGAACCATAGTAAATATAAATGTAATTCTGACTGACCTGCTCCCTTACTGGCGAATATGGCTGGGATTTTGCACCAACTTGCTGCGTCTGTGGCCAGGGCTTTTCTCCTTTCCGTCTCTGCTCCTCCTTTGCATTTACGCTCCATTTTTTGGAGATTTTCTGAGATAAAGCCTGCCTCTGGATATAGCCAATTAAGCAGTGCTTCGCTGATATTTGGTCATGTGGTGGTGTCATTTTCACTCCGCGATCGCCTGATTCATACATTCATAAGACCGTCAATTAATTCGCAGTTGCATACCAGCCTATTGCACGTCAGTCTGATCGACTGCACAGCAGCAGCAGGCAGGCCAGCATGACCGTCAGGCCACTGGGAAATGTCTCGGTGCTCCCGATGGCCAGTCCGCCCCTGCACGGCACAAGCCTTGGTCTCTTTAGAGGCAGGAGGATCTCGAGTGAATATCACATGCACACAGTCATGGTAATATATCTGGGAACACTTACAAATACAGACAGGACACACACAAGCAGATCTAGCGCGCACACACAGCACAAGCTGAATACAGGTGGTCAAATAAAACTGACAGAAAGAATGTGCTTGGATTTCCCAGGGAAATTCCGAGGACTGGAAAACCAGGAGATGAAGAACACGTTGTGCTCACATACACGCGAGCAACACCTGTCTAACAAACAAAAGCTACTGCTATTGCTGCAGCCAATATTGTAAGCTTTATGCTGTAGAACAACAGAAGTAGCACCTCTGAAACCATCAGCATCTGTTGAAAGGAAATCCTTTCTGACACTAATCAAATATATTTAAATAAAACCTCAATTTTACCACCCACTAACAGGATCCTGAGCCAGACCATGTGTCCTAAGAGTTTAGCATAACCATCCCTGCTGAAACTGCTATAAGCCTTGTCAGTGAAAAATAGATGCAATGCTAGTTTGGATCAAATCTGCTTGGGCTCTATACATCTGTTCTGGAATGATGGTATGAATATTACAATCCACTTATGGTACGATATAGTCAGTCAGTTTCTCACTGACCATGTTTACATGCACAGATGATATCAGCATCTAATTGGTTTGTTGATGGGTTTTTAACAGCAAAGCGTTTTCACTGTGTTTTGCTAACCTCACCATAGTGTGTCTGCAGGTGCAGATGGTTGAATTTATTTTTTACTTACACACCTCACTAAGGGTTGTGAACTATTTTTGGAGGGTGAGGAATCAGATTATTTTTAGAAATGCACATAAATCTACTGACAGGTAATGATTCTTATAACCTGTATTTTGTGCTCCTGGTTGTTATTGTGGAATCTGTTTATTCATTTATTTTGAAACATTATTAAAATGAATTATTAACAAGCACTTCCCATATTCCCAGAATAGAACAACAATTGAGTTTATTCAAAATGTGCTGATTACTGTGTTTACAGGAATAGTCTAGTGGCTGAAAAAAATAAATAAATAAAAAAAATAAAACCTTTTATCAGAAAATGATTTGCATGCAAACACACTTAATGCACTTTATTCCAGTGGTGGGTAAAACGCACTCACACCTGTGGTTATAAATTGCAGATCACACTGAATGAAGCTTGCAATATCAAATTTATAATACACCTGCATAAACATAAGCTCTTTGTTTCAGAGGCATGTCTGCACGCTATAGAAAGGCCATCACCTCTGTCCTGTCACCAATACACACTTTGCCCTGGAAATGACTGTCATTATGGATGGACTGGTTTGTCCTGGTGTGTGCCACAAGAGCTGCCTCAACCCTCAACAACCATGCATTTAAGGGTAGCCTGTCAGAAATTGTGTTCTGGAAAAGAGAAACTCAAAGAGGAGAGTGTTGAATGAGTAACAGTCATCCAAATGCTGAGGACTATTGGCCCCTCATCAAAACCGAATTCTTTAGGTCGGAATGCAAGGGACAAAATCTAAATAGAAAACGGAATAGCACTTTTCCTTTAACACTCGCTGGGAGAGGTGCAGCTCCTGGAATGTGTATACCATATGAGGTTCTGATTATACACAACATTAGCCCTCCCAAATAACACAACAAATCAAATGCAGTCAGTGGAAAAGGGCCTTTCAATTGCATTCCTATTCAATAATGAAAGACTAATGGCTATTGCAGTTAAATGACTCTCTCGCTCCCTGTAGGCAGGAAAGTAATGAAGGGAGACTGCCGTCTTCGACATGCAAGACTGCTGTGGGACACACCGACTGATGGTACCGGAGACATGAAATGTGTCCCTTTATGGACCTAATCTGAGTATCACTATATATGACAGAACCATAGGTAGATAATATGATAGAAAGATAGATAGAACAATATATAGTAAAATAAATGAAATTATAGATAGAACCATAAATAGAACACAGGAACAATAGAATGACAGACAGACAGACGATAGATAGTATTATAGAAGGATACAGATCTATACCACTATAGAAAAGATATAGAAAAAAGAAAATGATCACAGTCTGAAGTGACAATGGCATCAAGCTTCCCCGAGAGCAGCACAGCCAACAGGAGCAGCTGCAGAGCCGGGATGGAGTAGAGAAAGTCCCAGTTGCAGCATCTCAGCACAAAATTGTCTCATCAAGGGGAAACTAGAGTCAGGGGAGCGTGGAGAGAGAAAGAATGCTACTTCTGCTGGACAAGCTTTACCAATCTACAGCTCAATTTACAACAAAATCTGTTCATTTTCTTCTTGCACGACATGAGAAAAAGAAAGAAAGATAGAAAAATATATATAATTTAGTTGATGGACAAACGTTGGTCAGGCTTCAGTGGCTGCGCGCACACAAACACACAAGATGGATAAATGGTTTTTTGAGTTCCTATAACTGTTCTCAGCTCTCATGTGTTCATTAAAACCACCTCTGCATCACAGACATCTATATGAATGGCATAAAACTGCAATATGAATAAAAGTGTTTCTTTTGTAGGGAAAATTTTAAATGCCATGGGTAAATTACATTACACTATTACCTTCCATGAAAAGCAATAAGTGCAATTTCATTTAAGAGCGGTTGTTTGTTTACATACTCTATTGATTACAGCAGCAGTAAATCACTTAATGAGGATCAAATGATGTAGAAAAGCATCTTAATTGGGCATACATCAAGATGCACATTGCCTGGAATAACGCTGTACAGTCTCAGCATAGAATGCAAGATTGAAGTCTGTTGACTCTTTCACAACCTAGCACTCTGCAAAATGGGGAATTATGGTGTGTAAACTACACTAAGCACACATTTTTATGCAATGCCTGTGCTGTTATCTGATTTGCATTGAATTCCTCTAGTAAGTCAGGTATGAAAGCTATGCTATCAGCTGCACAAAATAATTTTTAGGGAATCGAATATCCGGATATACATTATTTTAGTTCATGTACAGTTTAGCAAAAATTGCATGCTTACAAATGATAATCTACTACATTTATAGTCAGTCATACAGGTTTGGATCAACATAAGGTTGACTCTGAAGACAACATTTTCATTTCCGGGTGAACTATCCCTCGGTTCAGGCCAAGATGTTTAATATTCAAGACTGGAGGTTTAGAACAAACCAGAATGCATTTCTTTATACAGTAGTGGTACTACGCAAGTACTGTAATAATATAATAGTCTAAGATATTTCAACGCCTCATGATTTAATCATGTGAGCACATAAAAAGTCATCTTAAAACAAAAATTATATTCTTTAAAGGGTCATGAAACCCTAAACCAATTTTTCTGAGATTTTAACAGAGGTAGGTGTGTTTAACACCATAGAAGACAATGTTATAATCTGTAAAATTTAATAATAGGATATAAATGGTTAAATTTGAGTTTGTATCGGCTATTTTCGTCTTCCGGGTTTGAAATCTTCATCAAGTCCACGTCACAGGATGTGACGTTTTTCTGTACGGATCGTACAGTGATGACTCATCGTTCTCTCATAATTATTAATGAGGCTGAGCCTTCATATCCAATGAGAAGACATTTCACTGAATTAATCATGATACCACGTGGATCTTTTCAATGATAGACCTGTCAAACAAACTGTGATATTGCGTAGTCGATGAGAGAGGCGATCATGGGACGCAAGTGTTTGTATGCGTGGTGCAAAAGTTCAAGCGCATTGCATAGCTTTCCCCGCGATGCTGCCAGGGCTAGAGTCTGGCTCCGTGCGGCTGGTTGGCCATCCACAACGGACACATCTAATTTATATATATGCAGCAAACATTTTTCTCGAGAGAGCTTCGCGAACTGGAGAATGTTGGACTTCGGCCTTGTTGACGACAAATCCACCTTGCGTCTTTCAAGCAATGCGGTACCAAGTCCCGATGACTTTTCAAACCCTTCAGAGGTATGTGTGTGTCTAAATTGTTACTAATTGCTTTACATGACTTTGTTAAATAAGCATTTCTTAAAAGTTTTGATATTTCGATAATACATCAATGGTATGCTTAATTATTGTAATTATACACATTGTAATTATATATATATATATATATATATATATATATATATATATATATATATATATATATATATATATATATATATAAAACACATATTTGTTTGTGAAATATGTCTTTGGAAATTAATGTGTCTGTATTGTCAGCCTAAACTGTGTTGCGAGATGGCTTGTCAGACTGAACAGCCCGGCAAAAAAGATGCTTCATGTCAAACACATCCAGACATGAAGCACATATCAACGCAACATCGTTGGAAACCTGAACGAAGGAGCAAGAGTATGTTGCACATTTTACAGTATTGAACATAAAAAATCTTTACCAGTTGTATTTTCTTTTAATTGTAGTGTATTATGGCACAATTGTATTTAATTAATTTCGAAATATCTATTGTTATAGGCACTCAGGTGAAGCTACATAAAAGGCATGTTGGTTGCAACACTTCCACGCCATGTATTCCACTAGAGAACGATCCTCTTGCTACCTCTACCCCCTTGAAAAGGCCCAGAAAAGAGGCTGAGGATTCGGACTTTAGTTTCCAACCAGGAATGAGTGAAAGCAGCATCTATAATGAGAGGTACTCCTAGACCGTTCATGCTTTTTTACTTTAGTTTCTATTTAAATATTAATAATTGATTATTGTTAATAATGTTTTTAAATGTTGTTTGTTGTAGCACTGTAATTGCAACACCTCCACATATAATGAAAAAATTCATTGTTTATGAGGAAAAGCTTATGGAGCTATTCAAGAATTGTCCTGTCTGCTCAAGACACTGTGAAATAAAGAGCAGAACAGTGTGCACGGTTTTACATGTGGACCAGACCTGTGCTCATTGTGAAATTCACAAAGTTTGGACCAGCCAGCCGTATGTCAATAACATACCAGCTGGAAATCTACAGCTTGCTGCTGCTGTTCTCTTTACTGGCTCATCCTTCTTGCAGGTCACCAAGGTAAGATTTATGTATTCTCTAATAACATGTGTGATTTGCTTACTAATCAATTTAAAAATTAAATTTTTTTTATTTTTTATTTTGGGTCAGTTTATGCAGGCATTCAACATTCAGGGGATTTGCCACACTACGTACCTGAAACACCAAAGGAAGAAAGCACTCAAAGGAAGGAATCTAGTTCTGGGTGGGGACATGCGTGCTGACTCCCCTGGTATGTGCAGTTATGTTGATAATATAACATTTCCAATGTTGACTGTATATAAATGTGCTGTTTTAAATGACTACAGACAGACTCAGATTACAGAGACAAGCAGTAAAAATATACATGCTAATATGCCATTCTTTAGGACACAGTGCAAAGTATGGAACATACTCGATGATGGACCTTAGAGCAAACAAGATTATGGACATTCAGCTCATTCAGGTATGGTTGCATTACATTTTTTTTATTATTACGGTTGAATGAGTGGAAAGTAGATCATAAAAAGTTTCCTTGAACACAATTACACTTCTAGTTTTTTAACAAAGTTTGATATGATTATATAGAGCAATGAAGTCGGCAACAGTCAGCGGATGGAGAAGGAGGGCTTTGAGAGAAGTCTGAGACAACTAGAGCAGAGAGGAGTGACTGTGCACATGATTGTAACTGATAGACATCCTGGTGTGATGAAGTTCATCAGAGAAAATAGGCCCAATATTTTGCACAGATATGATGCATGGCACATGGCAAAAGGTAAATCATTTAAGATTTAATAATAGCTAAAGCTATCTGAGAGTTTAAAAACAATGTTCCATAATTATATGTTATGTATGTGTTGGAATGTCTATCGTATTAATGCTTTGGCTTAATCTAGGTGTTGGCAAGAAAATTGATGAGCTTGCAAAACAGAGAATCTGCAAAGAGGTTGGCCCGTGGAAAAAAAGCATTGTGAATCACCTATACTGATGTGGAGCCTCATCATCAACAGGAAAAGAAATCGTGGCAAAATGGAGATCTGTTGTCAACCATGTACAAGACATACATGAGCATGAAGGGGAATTCCAAAGATGCCAGCATCCTCCTCTTGTTGGTGACCAGGCAAGACTGTGGCTTAAACCAAGTAATGAAAAATGTAAAAAAAAATTAGTTTAATTAATTAAATTTTGTATTTTATATAAACTAGTAATTTATCATTTCATGGTTTTACTTTATTTTACATTTAGGTACTGCTGCATGCGAAAAGCTAACACAGGTCATCTTGGCACCCAAGTTGCTGAAAGACTTGGAGAACCTGAGTTCTAACTACCAGACGTCTGGACTGGAGTCTTATCACAGCCTGATCCTCAGGTTTGCACCAAAAAGCGTGGCATTCTCTTTTGTGGGGATGTTGTGCCGGTATGTTGAGTTTCTTATTCAAAGTTGTCTGTTCTAAGTTGAATTGCATTTAAAATTTTCATAGTTTATTTTTAGACACATTTCTGTATTTTATCTGATCATGCACTACCAGATCTGATGTTTCAGCTCTTACTTTTTAGTACTCAACTTGCTGCCATGCACTACAACGAAAACAGTGGTAGACAACAAGCAACAACAGCTTCAGGGGAGCTCCGATGGCACATACAGTACCCCCGCTACAGAAGAGGAGAGCACACTCTACGACTCATGAAAAGAAATCCAACATTTGGTATTTTCACTCAGTCTATCTGTCTTTGTCTATCTATGTTTATGTCTGTCTATTTGTCTATTTATCAATCTGTTTGTATATATCTATCTATTTGTCTGCTTTTGTTTGTCTGTCTGTCTGTCTGTCTTTACAGTATATTTCTGTCTGTGTCTGTCTATCTGTGTCTCTGTACATCTATCTATCTGTCTGTGTCTACAGGTATCCATCTATTCATTTGTCTGTCTTTGTCTATATCTGTCTATCTATCCGTCTATCTATATATATCATTGTAAATGTGCTTCTCAAAAAATAAGAATGTCGTGGTAAAGATGATGTATTTCAGGAATGCACAGTATTCCTGTATTTCAGTCAAACACAGTATTAGTATGGGGTTCCTAATAATCCTTGGTGAGTGTATATATTAGTTTCAGCTTTTTTAGTTGTATTCCTGAACTAAATTAACTTTTCCACAACATTGTAATTTATTGAGAAGCACCTGTGTATACAATTTTATTTTAATGTTTTGCAGATTATGTTGAAAGATTGCAGGATTTGCTTTTTGAGAGTGTGTTGGAGCAGCCACAGCTGTTTCAGGAATCTCTGAAGGAACTGAAAGTTCCTGACCACCTGTGCTCACAATTTCAAAGACCAGAAAAGAGTGAAGCTGTTGCACAACACACGTCACGATTTAGGCCACCCTCTGTCTGTGATCAGTTGTGATTGAAAGTAAATAAAAAAATTACATGGCAAAATGGAATTGTTTTTTTTATTTATTTTTATTTAGTCAAGTGGAGGAGGTTGATAACCTGTATATGTTCCAGTAATGTCAGGGGACTGCTCTCTGATGCGGGTAACAGCACATGAGGGAATCACCACCCTAATGTGTCGGCCAAGGTACCCCCAGCACCACCGGACAAAATTCCTGTAGGCGAGGTGTCTGTAACAACTGAGATACATTGTAAATGTATGGTAATTTTTTAAATGATATGTTTAGTTAACACCAGGTAAGATTATTACTAACCTATTGAGTACTGTGTTATCCATGTCACCGAATAGCTGGCGATATGTGCCATAAACAGCTTGCAAAACAAATGTGTTTAAGGCGACAGGTTCAAAACCTGGATGAGCAGTTATGCATGCTGCCCCACCAACCTGATCACATCTGTGCATCACCTACATGTTTGGAAATAAAAGTAGAATCTAAAATAAAAAAAATGTATACGATATATGTATATTTCTCCATAAATATATTGGTGTATCTGTATATTATATGAATGCATATATATATATATATATATATATTTATATATATATTTAAAAAAAATGTAATGATACTAAAATGCAATACAGTGAAGGAGTGTCAAGATGCGTTTACCTGTGCAACTTCCCTACAGCACAAGTTTTCTCTTGGAGACAGTCTGGTACAGTGACCACAGGTACACCTGTTGCAAAATTATACGTTTATGAATAAAAACGTTAGGCTAATTTCAGGTCGGACTTTTGCCTGCAGAATGGGTTTTGTTATCTGATAAGTCGCTACCATTCTGACACTTCTCCCATCCGCGTGGCCTCCGGTTCGCCCATGTTTTCCTCCACAGTCACGGGAGGGGCTAATGGTTCAAATAAATAGGGCAGAGGACCTGCACCGCCATCGATTATCTCGCTATTTTGCCCTGGTGATGCAGGAGGAGAGAAGTCCTCCACCTCCACAGAACCCTGCGCGCTGCCGTCACTGTATATTTCTATGTCGCTGTCCATCTTTACTATTGTTGTTCAGGTGGCGCGTCGATCTAGGCACGGAATTTTTTTTTAACCGGAAATCTATTATTTGCAAATATATTAATTTATGTAAAGTAAAGTATATAGTTGTTTATAATGACATTATAATTAATATGTACATTTAATATGTTTTATTCAATAGAATTTGATGACAGGGCGTTCAGTTACTTTTGAAATGACAGAAATAGTGTCAGTGTATTGCCAGCTTTTAAAAAAAAAACTTTTTTTTGCTTACGTTTTACGACACATTTGTAATGATATGCAATAACAGTTATCCCTGCCGTGCAATACCACACCCACACTCCCCTCCCCTTCTCACAGCCATCCACGCCCATTTCAGTTGCATTTTTCAAAAACAGTGTGAGCTAGACTTGCGCTGAAATAGGGGGGTTTCATGACCCTTTAATTCAAACTTTCTATGTAACATAAACTTTACATGATTTGGCACAATGTCAACAGCACTGTTAGCACAAATTAGCACTGTAGGCGACTCAAAAGAAAAGTGCTGGAAAATGTCATTTTAATATCCACTGTAGTTGCTCCTAGGTGCTAGAATTGGCTGAAGGGAGGTAGGGTTGTGGTTCTCTCCCAGGCATTGATTATCCTGCTCTCTTCTGGGCTGTGTGATTGCATGATTAGAGGGAAAAGAGACAGAGAGCAGATAAGAGGTGAGAGAGAAAGCTTTTTGCTTCTGAAATCTCTCCATTTCATGACCCTTGGGCCGCACGGCTAGTTTTCAGCGAAACGAGGGCCGCCAAAATGAGTACAACCTGACAAAAATAAAGAGCGAGAGATAAGAATTCACCAATCTAGAGCAGACGGATTCAGAAGTGCCAGGACGCTCTCAGACAGGCTAGCAGTCCTCCATAGGTGTCTCGGTCTATGTTACGCTTATCACAGAGTCTTTGAAACTGCGACAGAGGTGCCAGTGGCCTGATTAAAATTCAATTAAATGATTTTCCTGGAATAAATGTTATCTGCTCCACTCATTTGCACGAGGTAACCTTGGTAAACAGATGTTCATGTGCAAGCGAGATGCATAAGAGGGCAAAAAGGAAGTGTAAGAGAGTATGAGGAAGACAGAAAAATGGAATAAACTGAAATATTTGGACACTTCATTTAAAGACTTTGCAATGCCAGCTGACACAAATAAATTGTGATTAGATAGATAGATAGATAGATAGATAGATAGATAGATAGATAGATAGATAGATAGATAGATAGATAGATAGATAGATATGAGATATGACTTCTCATAACTCATTGGGGTTTTTGAGAGCACTCATGCTAGAAAGTCAATAAATGTTTATATGGCAACAAACACCTCCACAAGCTAGCACACACTATCAGAAACACCTGGAGGCGATAAAACTGTGAGCGTATCTCCGGACTTGATGTATAGTTACAAAGATCCCTCAAAATCAATCATGTTCAATCAGACTGCTTGCGGAATGAAAAAGATAGAGACACAATAAAGGCGGAATAGAAAAAAAGAAACCCAACAGATTCACAAACTTACATTCGACTGCTGGGAGGGATTTTGCGGCCGTCTCTGAACCAGGTCACCTGTGGTTGAGGGAAACAGCGAATATGAGGCGCCGGTATTACGGCTCCTTCTCCTTGGGATATGGCTTGGGTTCGTTCCCCTTCCTCAAAGCTTCCCATATCTATAGACAAACCACAATACGAATGGTTAGAGTGAGCAAATGACAAAACACACGTGTTAAAACTATTATACAAGTGCATATGTTAGCATTTAAAATTATACGTCTGTCTAAATACTGACTCATAACGCAACTACAAATACAAACTGACTTTAATTACATCAGTGGATAAAAAAACAGTTGCAGTATTAATGTTTGTCGAGTTGCCAGAGACTTTTCAGTGTCTTCCATCTGCTTGAGTTGGGCAGCGTTTGACAGACGTGCTCTGACACAGCGCCAGACATCGGCCTGGCTGCCGTCGGACTTGGGATGATATGTGCCAGCTAGCTATAGGCCATGACAGTGACCAGAACTGACTCATCCGAATGGACGTTCAACATGCGTTAAATCAGCAGTCCTTTTTATTTACACCCCTATCCCCTGTCAGAATATCCTTGTTGCAGGAACACGGACACGACTACCTTGTTTGTAGAGCAACTTTTACTCGCAACTTGTATGTTTTAAAAGGGTAGCACACCTAAAAATGAGCATTTTGTCATCATTCACTCACCCTGATGTCATTCCAACCCTGTATTATTATTACTTATATATATAACAAAGGTGGACTAAGGCAGAATGTCAGAGGAATAATGAAAGTAATATGTGGTCGGAATGACATGAAGGCGAATTAATGACAAAACTTTCACTGCACAGTGTGGAAGAGATTTCAAAATCAAAGGCAGCGTCTTTAATATCAAGAGCATTATTCATCAAAAATTCTAATTACGGAAAACCACTTAAAAAATAATACAATATCCAGCAAGGCAACGTCCTGCCTTTGATTTCACAATGTCGTTTCCTGTGTATTGACTCTTGTATTTGATTTCTCTCACTTTATCCTTCAAAAGAAACGAAAGGTAATTGGATGTCAATTATTGCACAGGTGCTTGAAAGAGAAATGAGAAAAGCAAATAAGGTCTTATTATTTCCATCTTGACCAGAATTGAAGTACTTCCATATTTCCTGATATGAAAGACCATGACAAGAAGTGGTGGAAAATAGTTATATTTTGTAACGTATTTCCTGCTACTTTTGGTCAATTTAATGCATCCGTGTTAAATAAAAGTATAAACTATAAAATAATAATAATACTAATTAAAAAAAACTAATTATGATAATTATTATATGTTGTGTGTGCTGAGAGATGTATGAAAACATACTTATTTAAATAATTTAACAGCAAACCAGGCACAAATTGTTATATGGATCGAACCCGGATCTTTGAACAGGAAGTGAGCGAGAAGTGGAGTAATTACAGACTGGATGTTGCTGTTGCTTCAATCACATACTCCACCAGAAAAAAGTCTAATTTCGATAATGACCAGAAACAGCTGAGGAGAGGTCAGTGGCCAGTGAAACTTGTATCTGGGTTGAAACAGAGACTTGCCACTTGGTTCAAGCGCAGCAGCTGTTCCTCATGCTAAACAGATTATAAAACGGAGGAATGAATTAAATTCCGAGAGAGTGGAGCGACTGGTCGCCACAACCTCATCAATCTAATGAGGAAGTTAGAGAGGACCAGCTGTGGCATTGCAGAGGAGCTTTTAATAAAATGGAGGTACGCCACCTCACCAACAACTGCCGTTACTGTGAAACACACACACAGACACACACACACACACACACAAACAAACACACAGGCACTAGGGCACAATTTGACCATCTGGTAACAATCACACATGCAAGGACCAACAAACATAGAAATCCAAAGTGGTTGAGAGTTACTATGGTTACTCACATGCCACTTGTACTTCGGTTCTTCTCTGTAACAACGCCCCGACTCTGTTCCTCACAATACACCGATAGAAGCCAGCATGCAATCTGTCCAGAGATGGTATCAAATACCTGTGAGAGATAAAACATAGTGGGTTTACTTTCTAAAAGCACAATAATGACTGTGCATAAAGCATGATGTATTCCTTCACTGCTGTCCTTCTCAAAGCGAACATCTCTGTAATCTGTCAAACCGTCAGGCTCTCGCACACACTTTTCATTTCAACATATGTTCTTTATCTTTTATAGCGCACACCTGGGAGAATATATAAACAGCTATAAAGTATATATTTTTTCCATATTCCAGTCTCATTGTGATGACCTTGAATTCCTCTGATTCAGTGCGGAATGTAAATGTTCTTGCATTATCATCTTCCACTCAGTAGGTGGCGCTCTGACATACACAATGGCTGTGGAAGTAAAAAAGCTGTTGCAGATTTTAGTGAGGCCTATGAGTGAGTAAATAACCAAGTCCCAGTAGTTTAACATTCCTCTTCCAGGACCCTCATTACTTGATGTATTGCCGATATGGCAGAAAACCAACTGAAGACCACAGAACTATTAATTGCATGCTTGTTGTTCATTTATGAAAGACTGAATCACAAAAACATGAATTTGCTTATAACACTTAATCACAGATAGCATACACAGCAATGAATCTCTGCCTTTATAAAGGATGCAGAAAAAGAAGAAGAAGAAGAAGTAGAAGAAGAAGAAGAAGAAGAAGAAGAAGAAGAAGAAGAAGAAGAAGAAGAAGAAGAAAACACTACCATTCAAATGTTAATTTACAGTAAACTTTTTTTTTAAAGAAATTAATACTGTTATGCACATGCACAAGTAAAATTGATCAAAAGTGAACATTCTTTACATATGTAAAAAAAAAACGAAAAACAAAACGTTACCTTTCATCAAATAATCTTAAAAATGTCTAATGGTTTCCAAAAACACACACAACTTTTATAATAAGAAGGAATGATTCTTGAGCAGCAAAACAGAATATCAGAATGATATCTGAAGGGTCATGTGACACTGACACCAGCTATTGAAGTTTCAGCTTTGTCATCACAGGAATAAATTTAATTTTAAATAATTGTTATAAATTTTACTGTACTATTTACTCATTTTAAAAGTTATTTTGAAAAATATGAAAACAAAACACCAAACTTTTGAAGAGTAGTTTATGAAATTGCTAATATTTATATATGGTTATGTGATTGGCTTAAATAGTTCAAAATAGCACATTTCAAATCTCACGCATGTTGAGATGAATGTGAATGCTAGTGTGCAGCTTTTCTCTTTTGTATATACACCAGCTAAAACTTTAATTGACCTCTTATTGTGAAGTGGATGAAATCAGATCATCATCTTCCAGACCATTTTAATTCAGTCAAACCACATTTTCTCTCAGTCCGACTGACCTGAACTCAAATTAAAATTACCTGAAGGCCCATGGGCCACACATTACCGGGCCAGAATGCTCTCCAGCCTCATGGATCAATGATGGAGGAAGATAAAAGAATGAAACTGCACAGAAATGAGCGGGATAGAGGGAAAGAATGCGAGAGGGAGAGGGAGATGAGGAAGACACTCTGCGTTTCGATCTAGATGCTTTAAAAAGCCATTGACCTCAGATGGCAATCAATACAAACAATGGAGTAAAGACAGTAAGAGACCTGTCCAGACACAGAGATTGAGACTGAGAGTGAAAGAGAGAAAAATTATGAGAGCAAAGAGAGAACATAATGCGACGATTAAGAAACAAGAAAAGGTCAACAAAAAAGACCAGGATGATAGAGAAATGGAGAAAGAAACACATGCACACAGGAAGACAACAAGAGTACAGTGAGTGTTTTAGCTATTCAGTCGATATTTTCTGTCACTCAAACTACTGTTGTCTGTATTAGCTTTTTACTTCCAATATACAGTAGTGGCATTTTGTACCATAAGGGTTAAATAAACAAATTAATTTCCATTGTACAATATTTTTTCTCCATAGTACTCTCTGATTAAAGCAGCACAACAAATGTACACCGGAGACATTTTAAGCGGGGAGACAGACCAACTATAACAATAAATGGAAGAAACTGCAAAGCTACAGTAAATACGGCATAAGTATGGAATAAAAATGGAATGGCAAGTACTGACTTTATGTCTTTAAAAAGACAAACTGTTTTTTGGTAAAAAATAGGAATGGATTAAACAGAAGCTGCACTTGTAGCCTGGCCACAGATGAAAAGAAAAGAAAAGAAAAGAAAAGTAAAGAAATGAAAAGCCTGTGAATACAAAAACATACTTGAAACTGCTTTGAAATGATAATTGATTTATAATGTATTTTATAATTATAAATATATTTTATGTTATTATAAAAATATCAATATCAATATATATATATATATATATATATATATATATATATATATATATATATATATATATATATATATATATATCTATATATATCTATATATATATATATATATATATATATATATATATATATATACACACACACACATTTATATTATTTTTTATATATTTTATTACATATAATAAATAATATAATAATAATAAATACTCCCAAAATCTGGGGTTTTTCAATATTAAGAGTATTAACACAACTGCTTCACTGATCATTCTTTATGAAATTATATTCAAAGTATAATATCAATTTCAGCCTTTTCATGAGTTTTTCTTCCTTACTATCCTTAGATTTTTACATGATGTCCTTTAAAACATACCAAATACCAAAAATGCTTATTTCAAAAGGCATATGAATGTAATTGTCTGAATTAAAGGCACTTTTAAATAAAGGTACTTTTGAATAAATCCATAGATCCAGACAGAAAAATGAGCATCAAATATTTGACCAAAAACAAGCGCCATATAAAAGTCCGAAATTTCTAGAAGAGCTGTTAGTGGCTATTATCTGGTCCCACACTGACTCCAGACCTGTAGTTTAACCCGAGACCAACTGTGTGGGTGTGGAGGAAGATGCCTGCAGTGGTGAAACAGAGTGATATAGGGCTTAAATGACGGGCGTCTTGTTAGAAGTCAAGAGTTGAGGAGAGCTGTTATTAACAGACTTTAATGAAGTATCAAAAGATATTAGCTTTATAAAGATATGAGGTTAGCGGGTTACAGATCCTGCCAGGCATGGTAAATTGCTTCTTGTGTGAAGTATATTAGCGCTAATGGACTAATTAGGACGTTTGGGGGGATGGTGGGAGGTATACTTTTTAGATTGATAGCAAGACGAAGCTTTACACATGCCCCGAAATATTTGGCTGCCGTCACCCCTGCAAGCTGCAGCTCAACTGTAGCTGAACTCTAGAGAATGAGAGAAGACTGTGTTCTGATTATATACACACATTAACATTCAAATGTTTTGGCGTCGGTAAGATTTCTTTAATGTTTCTGAAAAATAAGTCTCTTATGCTCACTAAGGCTGCATTAATTTAATCAAAAATATAGTAAAAACAGATCTGTAAATGTTGCTTCAATTTAAAATAGAAATTAAAAATTTATATATATATATATATATATTTTTTTTTTTTAAGGATCAGTAAAGGAGTGTAGCAGTCATTTTTTTCTCATTAATATATACAATTGTTTATTATATTAATTCATAATAATGTATGTGTCTGTGTATATACAGTACAGTACACACTTGTTCTCGGCAAACTACTGAACTAGAATCTCACTTTAAAGGGCCGAACACTGTTCACTTCCCAGGGCACTATCAGCTATAAGTGGACGTACCCATATTCTAACAGGTGGTGCTGTGACTCAGTGTTTTGACAAAAAAAATCTCATCACAAGTGGCATACATTCAGGGTGACGTCCACTCTATCTTCCTTTCCCCCGTTCCTTCTTTCTCTAATGAATATAATTAACCTTTAAAGAGCTGTGAGCTTGTGCAGCAGGTTAAGAAAGTCAGTAGGGGCTGAGGCTTCAGACATTGATTGATTGATGTTCCAGCCAACGGAGCGCAATGTCAGGTCCCTTTAATTAGACATCCGTTAACGGAGAAGAGAAATGAGCGAGATAGAGCAAGAAAGCACGGGAGCAAAAAAGTAGCAGATGAAGTTCAAACGCCCCTGACTGAGCCAACCGACAAACAGACACCCGTCTGTGCTGATGTTGCCTTGGCAACCCGTGGCTGTTGGATGAAGTGGTGGTCTGCCTCACTCTGACTTTAACCTATTCACAGAAGTTATTTAACAACTTCTCAAAGATGGCAAAGAAAAAAGTTTTTATGAAAATAACTTGTGCATTGACAGTGTGGTTCAATAGCCTATCTACTGGCACACACACACACACACACACACACACACACACATTTATATATAATCTTTATTTTTTTTTCTCCAAACTTTCTCTGTACTGTATTTTGATTCCAGTCGTGGTGTTGAAAATGCTTTATAAATAAAGTTTGATTTGAGTAGAGAATGTTATTTATGCTCACAAACATGCTTATACAACACTATGTGGACTTAAATATTTAAAGATACTATCACTGGACAGCATTTCTTTACGTCTTGAGATTTTTTTTTTTTTTATTAAACACATTTACATCTGGGAATCAATGATGTTGTAAGACCCCTGGAGAGGTCCAAGAACTGCACATCGATATGTAGGGAATAACTGAAAAGGCTTGAATATATACAGCTTTAACTAAAGCTCAAATTGTTTAAAGCTCAATTTGAGTACTGGTTTGTCTCACCATGGTTCAATTTCAATAATCATTTACAATGAAGGCCGCATTATTTAGTCATACATCTCTGATTTCCTACAATGGTCGATATAGCTAATGCAAATTATTTCAATATTTCATTATATATAATAATTTAAGTTTCATTTTATAAAACATATTATAAGTAATCATTTTTTTAATCATATTATTATACACTTATAAAGATTTTTACATTTATCTATTTTATAAATTATTTTAAACATTGAATATTACTCATTATTTTGGGAAAAAAATACATTTAATATATCAGGTTTCAGTTTATAAGACACAATAAAAATAAACATTATTATTAATTAATAATAATTATTTACTATTTATTATATAATCTTTACACACACACACACACACACACACACACACACACACACACACACACACACACACACGCCCATAATTATCAATATCAGAAATGAGCTGACGGACATAAAGTGACAACAACAGGATGATACTGTGGCCTTGACACTTTTTAGATACTTAAAAATAACTGAAATTAAAATTCTGGACTGAAACCGAAAAATTTTGGATGCACTGATACTGACAAAAATGCTTTTTAATAATTATTTATTATTTTCTTAAATTATATTCAATAATATTGCAAGACTTTTCAAATTAATTCAGGAATTTTAATGATAATTAATAAAAAAAAAAAAATACAAGCCAATAAAAATGCCATACTTTTAACGAAAGTAAAATAATAAAATTGAACAGAAGATTTCAGAATATAAAATATCAATATATTATTTTTATTCAGTTCCATGCAACAAATATATTCCAAATAATGTTTACTTCTACAATGTTCTTATTATCAGAGCATGTGAGCACAGCATATCGTCATGAGAGGGTAGCGTCATTTTACTAGTGTTGCCCAGTACTACACAATGTTAAATATATTATATGCATATTTAGCAATACACATTGAATATATTGTTTTTCAATATAGTATTAAATTTAGAAAGTGGTGGCAGGCACTTTATTATAATTCTGTATCTGTATTAAAATTCTATCCAAAATGAGCTGTTGAATTTTAAAACCCATTCTCAATAGAATTCTGAATGGTGCACAACCCTGGCACGAGCTGCATGCTTATGAACATATTCAACAATGTCTGTAAGGTCAGACTGCAACAATTCCATTGGGAGGTTTCTGAAAACTAGATTATGGATACACTCATGCATACACAGATATAACAGCATGCACACACACATACAGTACTGGTTGGAAGTCTCATATTTCAGGTGCAGAAGAGAATCCATTAGCCTTGTCTGGACTTAAATCTCTTCTCAGTAAGTGTGTTGGTATCGGGTCACACATATCCAGAAGGCATCACAACAGACCACACTAATGTTTACATGAATACAGAAAACAAAAGAACGCTTCTTCTGCTCCAGTGCCGTCTTTGACATCACATGGATTCAGGCAAGAAGAATGAAAGGAAGCAAGCAGGTCTTATTGTACAGACCTACGCTGCAGGTGATTCAATTTGTTGGGAATGAAACGCAACATTGGCTCAGCCTGCAGGTGCTGTTACGGGAAGCACTGATAACATCTGCTGCCTATAGAATAATCAGAGCATATAGTTGATGAATTGCACAGCCTTTAAATAACCAAACAACAGTGGTACATGCTGTTGTGGTGATACTAATGGCACGGCTGTTGGAATAAGAAAAGGATATTTGCTTATATAAGAGGCAACGAGAGACCTATACTTTAAAAGAACAGTTCATAGAAATACAAATGTTGAGTTTGGTTCCAAAACGCAATAAACACCATTTTTAAAAATCAGTATTGTAACTGGTCGGTATGCGATATGCCATAATTGCAGGGTTATCTGGTCATGTTTTCTCCATTTTTTTTCCCAACAGTGACAAATGCCATCCTGCCTTTTTAACAGAATTTGATATATCTGCTCATCCAATCACAACGCACCATTCCACGCACTCTAGTTAGTAATGGCAGTGCTTTAATTATTGACATCCTAGTTTTCATCGACATCTACTTTGTGAGCAACAAACAGATAACAGGGCAGGCTGCATGATAAATTGCATATGATTGTCATGCGCATCTCGTCAGTAAAGCAGGTTCTGTGATTAATAGTACCGTTAAATCTCCATCATGTACTTTTAGATGGAAATTATTCAGATGCATTTAATACACAGAGCCGTAGATCACTTTTCAAGCAAGGCTATATCGCGTTCATTAGATGAATCACATTCAATTATGAACGTGATATTGCATAGCTTGTCAGTGTTAGTGTTTTTATTAATGCCATTTATGTTTTTGTTAACACAGCACATAGCAATAGTCAACTAAATGGATGTAACATGGCAAAGATGAATGCACTTTTGGAAGCTGAGTATAAGGTACATTGTAAGGTACATTTCTCCAAATCTAGTCTGATAAAGAAACAAACATATCTATATCTTGGATAGCCCGAGGGTGAGTAAATTTTTCAGCAAATGTAACTTTTTGAGTGGTTTAATGTCTGTAAAGGCTGCTTTATTATATAAATAACATAATTAATGGCATTGGCTGTACACAGTATTAATTTATTTATTGGTATTAGCCTCAAATTTCCTAAATACACACCCCGAAAATACAATGTACCAAGTATTTGTAGAACCCCCCCCCCCCCCCCCCGCCCCGAAAAAGAAAAAAAAAATGGTGACAACAGATCTGTGATAAGAACCAAGCTATAGGAAATTTGAACTGTTACATCACAATTTTTTTTTTTTTTTGCTTATCTCTTTCCTTAGCAGACACTATTTTCCCAAAATTCCTTCTAAAAGTGTGTAAATATTGTGTTGGCATGTATCTCTACAGGTAGATATGTAAATGGAGTGAAAATCAAAACAGTGCTAATGAGAATGCATGCATATAGCAGTATTTTATAGGATCTTTAACTGAATTTTTTATGAGAACACTCAGTGGGAACTTGTCGCTGCCATCCTCCAGACAAGGCAAATTACTGCACTGAACTCTAGTTAAGTTGTGCAGATCCAGTGTGAAATTGTCCCTGTTAATGTGAAAATATGGTCTGAGAGTCAGCCGTGATAGGAACTTGTTTACTGAGATTACAGCACAAGAAATAGAAACAACAGAGTGCAAACTGGTGAAAAGAACCAAATGATAAAAGAATGAAAAAATTGAGGATGGCCTTAAAACATATCTGCAAAGACATTAATAAAAAAAGGCTGTGTATATGGTGTATATATTTAGGTAAACTAATTTACTTTTTAAATTTAAAATTAGACGCAAATCTACTTTCACTGGCCGGCAAACACAGAGTGGTTGTTTCAGGCAGGTCAGACTGCTTTAAAAATAAATAAATAAATAAATAAATAAATACATTCCTAAACTAAACTCAATCTATGAAAGGCTTAATTGCCTTTTATTTTAAGATGGAGTAGGTGAAATGATTTTAACATTGAAAAATGACACAGTCACATTTAAATTCAGCTGATCAGATGCCCAGGCAGGCTGTTGTCATTAGCGCCACAGTAGCAGAGTCAGCTGAGCTGGCATTAGAGAACAACACTACTGCCAGACAACAATTGATTGAGCTCATTTAGGAAAGTCTCCTTTGCGTACGTGAGAAGCACACACACACACTTATGTGTCAGGGGACTGGGAAAGGAAAGGTCATTGTGAGAGCTCGGATGCTTTTAAATGACAATTCATCACTCTTTCTGTTTGCATAGATGAGCATCCATTGCCAAATTACCATTCGGCTTTGCTGACCTTGACACTTTCACATGCCTTCACATGTCATGGGGAGAACCCTGTGACACAGGAGACATCCCATTCAAACAAAAGTCTGTAACATCCAAAAACTGAGTTTCAGCTGGGTTTCTTTTGTATTACATTAGCAAGTCTTAGTCCTGATCAATGATGCTGACCTCTAGATGTGTCTGATTTATAACCTGGTGTACCAATCAGGCATAACGAGAAGAGGCACTAGATTTTGTGAGTAAAATAAAATAAAATAAAACGAAAAAATAAAGTATCACTCTAAGCATATAAATACCAGAAGTCAGATTAATTAATAATTAATTAATTCATCCTACTTGCAAAAAAAATGATTTAGTATTTATCAAAATGAATTAAAACGGTGAAATGCAATTTCCAAATATGACACAAACCTGTAATAATTAAATATGTTAACAAATTTATCTAATCCCATTTTATCAACTAATGTATTTGCTAGTGGCCTTTGATGATTCAGTTCAACCATACTAATAAGCAAAAATGACTTTAGATAAACTAACAATTATGCTTCATTGTTAATAACTAAAGCAAATCAATTATTTGTACGCATATGAAAACACACACTGACCTGTACTCCAGCGAGAAGCGTGTGATCTCTGTGTCGTTGTGGATCCATTTAAACTCCAATGGCCAGCTCCCCTCAGCCATACAAGTTAGAACCAACCGGTTCCTTTCCAAGTGCAACTGACTCGGTACCGGCTCTGTTTTAAAGTATGGAGGAACATCATCTGCAGCAAGACAAAGAAAGAGGGAGAATGTAAGGAAGAGGGAACTGTTTTTTTGATCTGTACCAGGTAAACATGACCAGCTAATGTTCACAGGCTCTTGTGTATCACACCCTCAGAATCTGGTATTTGCATATTGAATTTTAAACATGGCCTGTTGTCTTGTGTGAAGTAAAAAAAAAAAAACACCTTCAGCAACCCTGACTGAATAAGAATATACATGAACGCAAATATTAGTTAAAAACAATTGCAAGAAAGTAGAATAAAACACTATATATGGATGAATAAAAAAATGAATTTTGCTTATTCAAAATAATGATTTATTTTATTTCTGTACGTATTTATTTATTTTTGATACACAATTTAATTAAAACATTTTGGGTGGTGCTTTCTTCAGCTTTTCTTCAGATTTTAGCAGAACCATCCTTATAAATTCTAGTCATGTCTCTGTGTAAAGTCATTTTGTAACACACAGCATATAGTCACGTCCGGTCATTTAAAGTGCACGGCACTCATTCACATCTAAGAATCCGTTCTTCCAGTGGAAAGATGCTGGGAGCAGATGGAGCTGATATCCCATTCCTGTAGGATGAATATCAGGAGAGCTACTCCAACAGATACTACTCCAACACGCAGAGCCAGTGACTACAATTTTGATTCTGATCCTAATCATGGGTGTAAATATAGACCAAATTAATTGGACGGTTGGATAATACAATTATAAGATTGAATAATAATCAAACATTAAAATTAAACTGTCAGAATGATCTATTAGGCAGACGGTTTGTGGTATCGCTCTAGTTTCACTAATCCAAGATTTAGCTCCTCGATTGAGAAATTAATACAGATTTTGCATATTTCCATTACGGTCTTCACTGCTGAGTAGATATGTATGAATGGATATATACAGATGTACAGTTCTTAAATATTAGACAGAACTCTTAGGAGCTTTTTATTTTTATTGAATCAAAAACATACAAAGCAACCAATGGTTAATGAACAACTCTTCTTTGGAAGAGGAATAGATGGAATAATTTAAAAAATATATAATATCCCTTCTCATGTACAGCAATAGCCGAGAATGAATTTCTTACTTACAATGGACATTGTACCTGAAATACACCGAAAAATAACTGATATCTGATCAGGCGATGCGAATTGATGCCCACCCCAACTAAACTGGGAAGTCGTGGCCTAATGGTTAGAGAGTCGGACTCCCAATCGAAAGGTTGTGAGTTCGAGTCCCGGGCCGGCAGGAATTGTGGGTGGGGGGAGTGCATGTACAGTTCTCTCTCCACCTTCAATACCACGACTTAGGTGCCCTTGAGCAAGGCATCGAACCCCCAACTGCTCCCCGGGTGCTGCAGCATAAATGGCTGCCCACTGCTCTGGGTGTGTGCTCACAGTGTGTGTGTGTGTTCACTGCTCTGTGTGTGTGCATTTTGGATGGGTTAAATGCAGAGCACAAATTCTGAGTATGGGTCACCATACTTGGTTGAATGTCACTTCACTTTCATATTACATAAAAAAATACTGCACAGTTCTTCATGCATAAAACTTTGTTATGAGCAGAAAAAAGTGCCTTTTTAACTTTAACGTTCATACATTTACAAAAAAAAAAGTTTCATACACTTCTTCTTGTCTTCCTGCAATACTAAATGGGCCATGATAGCCATATTAGCCCAAAAAGCGCACACCGATTAGACTAAATAGTGTGCATACTTTCGAAAATCCATTGAAAGCATTCCACCATCTATGCATTTTGAGACAGGCCTATTATTTCACATGTACTACGATTCAGGACACACTGATCCTAATCGTGCATGCTATTTAGGATGGATAGCATGCAAATTAGGATTCGACTACTGTAAAGTCTTAAATAGCTTAACAAAGCGTTAAAGATGCAGGTGCCAGTTAGAGGAAGACACAGGCTAGACAAGGAGGAGGAGGGGCACTAATGTGATGCATGGTTTGGGATATTCACAAAGTCTTATGAAAATGAGTTGGAAGGATTCGCGCATGAGAGATTTGATTAGACGGGCGAGGCTAATTGTTCCCAAGCGTTTCGAACTCCACTTTTATCTCTGATAGAGAGATAAAGATGCAGACAGCGAGAAAGAGAGAGAGACTGAGAATGAGCAATACAGTTAAAACAGGCAGAAGACATTGATCATCGATGAGTATCAGGGCTTGCGTTTCTCCCTCTCATTAGAGAACAAATGATCTGGCCGACTAAAAGCCTTAATGATCCGTCAATGGAGCTAACAAAAACTCTGATGGGCCTCCAAGGGGCCGAACGGAGCAGAGATATCACAGTCTCTATTACCGATGCAGTAAATGGCAGAAAAGATGGCATAATGCCCTTCTGTAACCTTACTTGAGCAAACCAGTAACAAGTACTTTGGGACCAAATTGTGTAAATTACAAAGGGGCTTATGGGACCCATATCTTAACTGACAGATACGAAAGAGACAGTGGGTGGCAAAAGAGGCCTTTGAAAAAAAAGTAGTCAGATTACCACTGCAAGTCTTGAGAGAAAAACTGCCTTAATGGGCGCTGGCGTTAGATGTAAACAGTCAAAAGCTGTAAATTCTAGAAATAGTTTTGAAAAAGTCTTTCAGAGGGGTTCGAGACAGGAGGTTGTACGCTCTCAGGAGATACACTGCAATTATGGTGTCTTTGCTTCTCCTGTGCTTGTTATCGTGAGTGTTCAGAACGAAAGGGGTCAGACGGGGTTTCTCTAGTTGATTTGGTGACAGGTCAAAAGAGGCCTGGTGGCTGGTGTCACAAAAGGCACCAATATCTCCACAAGCGTTATGTGGAGAATTACACTTCTTAACTTATTAACGAGTATCTCACACACACACACATGCGCATATGGTCTGCCCAGGGGTTAACATCCATAATTAAACCCGAGCAATGTGGTTTCTATTAAAAGTCTAACTCGCTTTCTCTCATAATGAGCAATTATGCGTCAGACTCATTAAAGAGAACCGAGGTGTGACGTGCTTACAAACACACATACACAAACAAAAATACAAACGTGCAAATTTGCATGCAATAAAGCAGGTACATCATAAAACAATGAAAAAACGAAATCATAAAACAAGAATCTAAGGATGTCTCCTTGCCTAAACCCAAGTTCAGTGGTTTCCTTGCACACTGTATTTTTGGATTTGAACCATGAGTACTAATAGCAGCTGTTTATTACTGTAACAAGGTAACAGCTCCAGTTTTACTGTGTTATTGGAGTATTTGTACTAGTTTCTCCATTTTGAGATAAATATCAACAGCTGATAACCATGTATGCTTTGCAGAAATATTAACTCTATATTTTGTCTAATCTATCAACAAGCCTTGTCAACTGATAATAAACAACTTGTTTTATTTTTTTTAAATAAATATTAAAATATTAAAATGCATTGGTTAAATTGTATAAGATAAAACAGTATTTAAAATTTAAAAATACAGAAATTAATAAAACATAATAATAATGATAAAGCAATTTTGTGTGCTTCTCATTTGCTGTTAAATGTATTATTTACACTAACATTCAAATATGTTTTGTTGTTGTTGTTGTTTTATTAAAACTTTCATTCAGTAATGACACATTACATTGATCAAAAGTGTCCATAAAACATTTACAATGTTACATAAGATTTCCGTTTCAAATAAAAGCTGATCTCTTAATCTTCAAAGATTCTTTTTCCACAAAAATATTAAGCAGCACAACAGTTTTCTAATGTTTCTTGGGCACCAAATCAGCATATTAGAATGATTTCTGAAGGATCATGTGACATTGAAGATTCTGGAAATTCAGCTTTGCGATCACAAAAAGACATCACATTTTAACATATTTAAGTATAAAACTTTAATTATAATAATATTTCACAAAATTACAGTTTTTACTGTATTTTTTATCAAATATGTGCAGCCATGGTAGGCATAAGAGACCTCTGTCAAAACATGAAAAAAAAAATCGTACTGACCCAAATCTTTTATAAGCAGCTGTAAATATCTGCATTACATCAACCCTTAGTCACAGAGCCATGGAAACAGTTTACTTTAACATTGATGTCAAAGAAGTTAAGGCCAAAAACATATGCAACACTTTGTCTATTTCACCCTTACATCTAATCTGAAGTCCAGAGCATAGCCCGAACTCCATAACTCCCCCTATCCCTAATTTGGGATAAATAGAGTAGAAATGAGGAGTTGGGGTAGAAGGGTTGCCGAAAAACTGTTGTGGGACAGGAGGTAGGAAGACTGGATATATATATACACACACACGCTTGTGTGCTAGTTAAGATGATTAGCTAAACGAGATGCACCTGCGCCAAATTGGATGGTTATCTGATCGTGCTCCTCCCGAACTTTGTTAATAAAACCACATGTCTCTGCCAAAGTCACATGACCTGTAAAACCATACCACCTCAAATTCAGGAAAACTACTTTCACACTCATCAAACAAACTTGGGCCTGCTCCAAAAGCTATAACTCTATTCTAAACAAAAACAAATGAAATACATTCATATGTAAATATCTTGCTCCCAGCATCTCACTGGAATATCATTTTAATCCCAACATGGCCTAAATTAAAAAAAAAAAAAAAAAAAAAAAAAAAAAAAAACAGCCTCATGATTTCTACAGCACTCTACCACAGACGAATTCAGAGAAGGAAGACAGACTTCTTCTGCACTTCAGGTGTTTCCCTCAGTGTCGTCCTTGCTGTCTGTCTTCTGTTCACATACATTTATATATTTCATATAGTCTGTTTAGCCTGAGGATAAAGTTCACACACACACACACACACACAGAGAGAGAGAAAGAAGCAGGGAATGACAGGTGGAAGAAGTCGGACATGGAAACAAAACAAATACTGTAGCATGCACCTAAAGCATGCATAAGGTAAAATACTATACAAAATTAAACACACTAAAATGAACAATAACAAGCAAGACTATATTTTTACTTCATCTCCGACCCAGTTCCCCACACATCTTCAACCACCATGTCATCAGGTCAGAGTCATTGCTGAACTACTGTTTGTCTTTATTTAGCCAGTATGCATGTGGCACCATGACAGTCTATAACCTCTTCCCAGAGAGACACTCAGTACAAGGCCAGCATTCACGTCTGCACAATTAGAGCTAAGTTTCATTGCTCAGTGGGTTGCTCTTTCATTGGACAGACAACTTAATTGAGCTCTCCATTATTTAAGTTTCTGCCAAAAGTCTGTAGGAGAAATAAAACAGAAACAACCAGTAATTGTTATTGGAATTCATGCTGAGATTTCTTTATTTTGATTCCAGGCTTCAGTGTCTTGGAAATCTCACATTTTAAAATATTCAAATAGAAAACTGATATTTTAATTATAACAATATTTCACAAAATTAAAGTGTTTTACTGTTTTTGATCAAATGTACAGCATAAGGGATGTTTGTGTCATGTTTGAATTGAAAATTACAAGAACTGTACATGAAATTGTGAAGCATTAACAGACACACAGACTCACACACTCTTTCTAACTCTGTAAAATCTGTAAAACATCCAGGTTTAAGGAGAATGTCTGTAAGGATTCAGTCAAAACAACTGAACCTTGTAATAGATTGTCATGAAAAAGTCTAGGATCGAACTAGGTAATGTCTTGAAAATGAATCACAGTCCAGATGGCTTGATTGAATTTTTCCAGACCCACACACTCTTGCTCCCTCTTTAGAAAAACACTGACTTCACAAAGGCTTATAACACAGTGACTCTGTCTGTCTGTGTGCATCAGTGTGTGTGGGCGACTGCTTTAATTTCCCCACAGTAGCTAGCTGGAATAAAATCTCTCCAGTGGACTGGCTGCACTAAGCAAATTATGGCATTATGATTATGGAAAGCAAATCTAATCCCATAATACAGCAGACGGTATGGCGGTGGCATCTTCAAGAGAGTGTCGGCAGGGACGGAAATGGTTTCATCGCATATGGAGCAAGAGATATGTCTCTATAAAGCCTGCAGAAACATATTACAGTAATGAAGAATACATTTGCTATGGGCTTACAACACAAACACACCCGGAATAGTCAGAAGACAGAGATTTAAGATAGATTGTCAGATTACAGACAACTGTTTCATGACAGGTGCAATTACACCGCATTACTTCTATATAGTTTATTTAGTTTTGAATTTGGATATGCAAAAGCAAACTATCTGAGTCAACAATTTGAACTATTGCCTGTTTAGCTAAAAGATCTCCAAGGATATTATCACAAACATCACAGACACAAAAGCTGGTAAACAGACCATTTATTATTAAAGATGAAGGACACTGACTTAATTTTTCAGCACTCTGGGGCCATAGTGTGATATTTTCACACTTATACAGTATTGCATAATTTGTTAAAATTACAGCTTGATTGGAAATGTCACACAAAAATATTATGTTCATATATGTGTGTGTGCATGTGTACATATATAGTATAACAATTTTAGAAAATGTAAAAAATTATGATTTTTGTTTATATTTGACGTTCATTTATATATGTGTGTGTGTGTGTACTGTATGTATATATATATATATATATATATATATATATATATATATATGTATATATATATATATATATATATATATATATATATATATATATATATATATTATGTTTTACATGTTTAGAAAATTCCTTTGAATATAAAAGTCCATGTATACTACTGTGCATGCATATGATAATTTTATTGACTGTATAATGAAATCAATCACACACTACAGTATATAAACTCACTCTACATCATTTTGAATTACATTGATCGGGTTTCTTCCACTCTCTTGGACACGTACCATTAAGATAAAGGATGCAGTGGATGTCTTCAGCAGTTGTGTTTAGGTGACTGAACAAAATTGTGTGTGTGCGTGTGTACCTACTTAACCATATTTTGGGGACAAATTTATATTTAATTTATATATATATAAGTGAGCTAAACCTGACAAAATCTAGAACTAGGCATTCTCCTAGTATGGTGACCCATACTCAGAATTTTTGCTCTGCATTTAACCCATCCAAAGTGCACACACACTGTGAACACACACCCGGAGCAGTGGGCAGCCATTTATGCTGCGGCGCCCGGGGAGCAGTTTGGGGTTCGGTGCCTTGCTCAAGGGCACCTAAACCGTGTTATTGATGGCCCGAGACTCAAACCCACAACCCTAGGGTTAGGAGTCAAACTCTCTTACCACTAGGCCACAACTTCCCCTGATGAACATGATCAGAACTATAATAATAACAGTACTTCTAATGGACTTATTATTATTCTACAATTATATCTAATAATTCTACTATTCTACCTATTTGGACAGGACAAACAATGGTCAATTTCTATTCCTTTCTTTCATTACAGTTATGAAGTTATATGTTTATGATTCTCTACATGTCTTTAAGGGCAATGTGGGAGTAATTGAGCACTTTGTCTACTGCTAAAGCCAAACAGCACTAGGTGCATAATTACAAATGCAGAGACTTTAGCAAAGCCGTAATCTGTGAGCCCTGGACTAGTGTGTCTTTAGAGCTCATTAAGTCAATGCACTCAGAAACTACCCTCACAGTTGAAGGTTATGGCTATTTTTCACATTGTCACTGCCATAGGTCAAGAGTCTACTTCACACCATGCCAGGACAACCACCTTTTTTAACCCACGCCGTTTCATTTCTACTATGGACGAAGAATTTTTCATCCTTGGGTCACTGGATTGACTTTTGACTTAAAAAAGGTTACACTTGAGGATCAGAATAGCATATGCAAAAAAAAAAACATATGGAAAAGCATATGGAAACAAGCTTTCTTAACATACATCCTACAGCACTTCAGAAAGGGCTTTTCTTCAGTGACTTTTAATTTAATCGTTAAAATATATTGTTTAGTGCTATAAGCATACAGCTGTTATGCAATGTTGGGTTTTTGATGACTGGATGGTTCTGTTCCGATGGGTGTTTATGGTAGATGATACATAAAGACCTTGAACAGTCAGTCCAGACTAATCTTTAATTCACCTTTAATGAGCTTCTAATGAAGAAACCATTTCCTATTAAACTGTGTGTGGTTTGTGTACAAAAAAAAGAAAACACAAGGGCTAAGATAAATGATTGCCTTCGATTGATTTTGGCTTATATCAGAACCATTATTGACAACATTACAGAACACTGATGAGACCAACAGGAGTTTCCCACTACCAGTGTGAATCCAAACCAAACATACTGTGCAATCCAAGCCAACATGGCCTCTACATGCAGACCTCTGTCTAGTCTGACTATAGCCTCAGGTAGCTGCCTCTACTACTGAGTAGAGATCAGTCAGAGATCAGAATCATGTTTGGCCCTCAGCTCTGCTTCATATGCCAGCTCCTTGCCCAATTTCCCAGCAGCTGCTAATACACTTGCGGAGTCAATGGTTCCTTCCAGCAGAATCCATCAGATAGTGAGTAACAGGTAGGACTCAATGCAGACCTGTTGCATCACAACTTGGGTCTAGTTTGTTTGCATTAAGACATTAAGATTAATTGAAATGAAATATTCTATTAGTAGCATCCAACATGTTGCATATCTGTACACAGGTTTTATTTATTAAACTGGTCTGTATCTGCTATATAACGTAAAAATTATATATAAGATAATTTAAACTATAAATTAAACAGCTAGGAGTCAAATCACATACATTTATATGTGTACCTAATAAAGTGTATATATATATATATATATATATATATATATATATATATATATATATATACATACACACACACACACACACACACACACACACACACACACACCCAGCCACTTTATTGGGTACACCTGTTTAATTGCTTGGTAACACAAATTGCTAATCAGCCAATCACATAGGAGCAACTCAATGCATTTAGACATCTAAATGTGGTGAAGAACACTTGCTGAAGTTCAAACGAGCATCAGAATGGGGAAGAAAGGGGAAATAAGTCACTTTGAACATGGAATGGTTGTTGGTGTCAGACATGCTGGTCTGAGTATTTCAAAAATTTTCATGCACAACCATCTCTATGGTTTACAGAGAATGGTCCGAAAAAGAGAAAATATCCAGTGAGCAGCAGCTGTGTGGAAGAAAATGCCTTGTTTTTGTCAGAGGAGAATGAGTAGACTGGTTAGCGATGATAGAAAGGCAACAGTAACTCAAATAACCACTCGTTACAACCAAGGTAAGCAGATTACCATCTCTGAACGAGCAAGGCAAAGTTATTTATATAGCACGTTTCGTACACAATGGTAATTCAAAGTGCTTTACATAAAAGAAAGTAAAATAGTAATGAAGAAAAATAATAACAAGAATAAAACAAGCAATTTTAAAACTTTTAAAATTATTAAAACTGTACTTATTTAAAATGAATTTAAAACAGTTAGAAAATGATTTTACATAAAATAAAATACAAAAAAAAAACAGAAATGTATATTGCAATCAGTTCGGACATTGCACAGTGCTCATTCAATAAATGCACAGCTAAACAGATGAGTTTTAAGTCTAGATTTAAATGTGACTAGTGTTTTAGCACATCTGATCTCTTCTGGAAGCTGATTCCAACTGCGGGCGGCATAGTAACTAAAGGAGGACTCCCCTTGTTTTGTGTGAACCCTTGGTATTTCTAACTGACTCGATCCTAATGATCTGAGTGCTCTGTTAGGTTTATATTCAGTGAGCATATCTGCAATATATTTCAGTCCTAGGTCATTTAGTGACTTGTATACGAGTAAAAGTACTTTAAAATCAATCCTAAATGTAACTGGAAGCCAGTGTAAGGACCTGAGGACTGGTGTGATATGCTCAGATTTTCTGGTTCTAGTCAGAATCCTGGCAGCAGCGTTCTGGATGAGCTGCAGCTGTCTAATGGTCTTTTTGGGAAGGCCGGTGAGGAGCCCATTACAATAGTCCACCCTGCTGGTGATGAAGGCATGAACAAGTTTCTCCAAGTCTTGGCTGGAAACAAAAGATCTAATTCTTGCAATGTTTTTTAAATGATAGTATGCTGATTTAGTTACTGCTTTGACATGACTATTGAAACTAAGGTCTGTCTCCAGAATCACACCAAGATTCCTGACTTGATTTTTAGTTGTTTGAACCCTAGAGTTAAGGTATGCATTCACCTTGAACACTTCATCTTTGTTTCCAAATGCAATGACTTCAGTTTTTTCCTTGTTTAACTGAAGACAGTTCTGGCACATCCAACTATTAATTTCATCAATGCATTGGCAGAGGGAGTCAATTGGGCTGTAGTCATTTGGAGATAAGGCTAGGTAAATCTGGGTATCATCGGCATAGCTGTGATAGGCAATTTGGTTCTTTCTCATTATTTGACTTCGGGGAAGCATATACAGGCTAAACAAGAGCGGTGCAAGAATTGACCCTTGTGGGACTCCGCATGTCATGGACGTCCACTTAGACTTATGCTCTCCTAGACTCACATAATAACCTCTTCAACAACCCTTCTAAGTATGACCTGAACCATTTGAGTACCATCCCAGAAAGCCCGACCCAGTTTTCCAGTCTCTCTAGTAGAGAGTCTCTAGAGAGTTTCCAGTCTCTTGAATTGAATTGAATTGAATAGTAGTATGTTATGATCGACAGTGTCAAACGCAGCACTGAGATCTAGCAATACCAGCACCGATATTTTGCCAGAGTCACAATTTAAGAGAATATAATTTATTACCTTAATGAGTGCTGTCTCTGTGCTGTGATGCGGTCGAAAACCAGTTTGAAAAGTGTCCAGGTATCCATTTGAGTTTAAGTATTTGTTCAGCTGATTTAAAAACGACCTTTTCTATAATTTTACCTATAAAAGGAAGATTAGATATTGGTCTAAAATTGCTCAAAATGGTGTTATCAAGATTGCTCTTTTTCAGGAGGGGCTTAACAACTGCATTTAAGGAGTTTGGAAATGTCCCAGAAAGAAGTGAGGCGTTCACCACTTCTAAAAGATCTGCTTCTAAGCAGTTAAGCGCATTTTTGAAAAAAAGATGTGGGAAGTGTGTCAAGATAGCAGGTTGACAATTTTAGGTGCTGCACTATGTCTTCCAGAATTTTGCTATCAATTGCTTCAAAAATCGACATAGTATCTCTTTGATATTATGGCCTAATCTGTCTGACCTCTGCATTACTTGAGGATGTGCTAATCGCCTTCCTGATATTGATGATCTTCTCAGAAAAGAAGGATGCAAACTCATTGCATTTGCTGTCTGATAGCATTTCACTGGGAATCTGACTTGGGGGGGTTTGTCAGTCTCTCAACAGTGGCAAAAAGAGTACGAGTGTTATTTAAGTTACTGTTTATAAGGTTTGAGAAGAAATTCTGTCTAGCTGTGGCTAGTTTCACATTAAAACGTCACTTCCTGTTTGTTGTTGGCGGCTGTACTGCGTTTGAGCTCCGTCACTATATTCTTTTCATTGACTATTTTTAACTCAAAAAACAATTTTATACATCATCGTTTCCGTTTATATAACGTGTGAATATATCCTCTATTGTATTCTACAACAAAAACAATCAGAGCGCCTCGCTATCACTAGTTTTATTTTGATCTCCCGGGTCCGCTATTAGCTTTTAGCCCGTTAGCATCAGCGGCGTGGTTGCAGCTAACTGCGCTAACATTGCTAATACTCTATTCACACACATTACCACTGCTGTACTCACTGTTACTTGCTTTAATGGCGGATGAATGTCTCCACTCTGTGCAGCTCGAGCTCGAGGCCGTGGGAAAGCAGATTCGCGACCTGGAGGTAAGGCAGGCCCAGCTGAGAGAGCGGAGAACCGCGCTGGAATCATCCCGGGCTGACGCTCACAAGTCCGGGGTAAGTATACAGCGATCTGTTAACAGTCCCACCACGTCTACTCCGTGTGTTTCTCTGCACAGGCCCGGTGCACCCAGGACGCGATCTTCCCAGATGTCCTTCACTGCGACGCCGGGACACCACGGACCCTGGGTGCATCCACAGCGGAGGACGCGAGCCGGGTCCCGGGCGACGACTTCTCCCCCTCCTGCCTTCGACATCTCCATCCGGAACCGCTTCGCTCCCCTCCGCGAGACAGGACGCGACGCTGTGATCATCGGAGACTCCATCGTCCGACACGTAAGTGCTACGTTAGCCGAAGGTAAAGTGCACACTCATTGTTTGCCTGGTGCTCGTGTTCTCGATGTTTCTGCGCAGATACCCGCGATCCTGAAGGTCGACGAGAGCCCCAGAGCGGTCGTGCTTCACGCCGGGGTTAACGACACCACGCTGCGGCAGACGGAGACGCTGAAGAGGGACTTCAGCAGCCTGATCGAGACGGTTCGCAGCACGACGCCCACGGCGACGATCGTCGTGTCAGGACCACTGCCCACGTATCGACGAGGACACGAAAGGTTCAGTAGACTTTTTGCTTTAAATGAATGGTTGTTGTCATGGTGTAAAGAACAGAAACTGCTATTTGTTAATAACTGGAATCTTTTCTGGGAGCGTCCTAGGCTGTTTCGCGCTGATGGATTACACCCCAGCAGAATCGGAGCGGAGCTGCTCTCTGACAACATCTCCAGGACACTTCGCTCCATGTGACTAGTAAGACAATTCTCTAATAACTATTATGATGAGTTTTGTTCCACCCGCTTAAATGATAAAAGTACTTGTGCTGTAAAAACTATTAAGACTGTGTCTGTTCCCCGAATAGTGAGGTCAAAATATAATGTAGGATCTAGAAAAAATCTTATCGTAATTAAACCAGAAAAATGTAAAGTAAATGAACAAAAACAATTTTTAAAGTTTGGGCTCATAAATATTAGATCACTCACACCCAAAGCAGTTATTGTAAATGAAATGATCACAGAAAATAGTTTTGATGTACTCTGCTTGACTGAAACCTGGCTAAAACCAAATGATTATTTTGGTCTAAATGAGTCTACTCCACCAAACTACTGTTATAAGCATGAGCCCCGTCAGACTGGTCGTGGAGGAGGTGTTGCAACAATATATAGTGATATTCTCAATGTTACCCAGAAAACAGGATACAGGTTTAACTCTTTTGAAATACTTTTGCTAAATGTTACACTGTCAGACATGCAAAAGAAATCTAATGTATCTCTTGCTCTGGCTACTGTGTATAGACCACCAGGGCCGTATACAGAATTCCTAAAAGAATTTGCAGATTTCCTCTCAGATCTTCTAGTTACAGTTGATAAGGCGCTAATCATGGGAGATTTTAATATTCACGTTGAAAATGCAAATGATACATTAGGACTTGCGTTTACTGACCTAATAAACTCCTTTGGAGTCAAGCAAAATGTCACCGGGCCCACTCATCGTTTTAATCATACACTAGATCTAATTATATCGCATGGAATCGATCTTACTGCTATAGATATTGTACCCCAATGTGATGATATTACAGACCATTTCCTTGTATCGTGCATGCTGCGTATAACTGATATTAACTATATGTCTCAGCGTTACCGTCTGGGCAGAACTATTGTTCCAGCCACCAAAGACAGATTCGCAAATAACCTGCCTGATCTATCTCAACTGCTATTTGTACCCAAAAATACACATGAATTAGACGAAATTACTGACAACATGGGCACTATTTTCTCTAATACATTAGAAGCTGTTGCCCCCATCAAATTGAAAAAGGTTAGAGAAAAACGTACTGTGCCATGGTATAACAGTAATACTCACTCTCTCAAGAAAGTAACTCGTAGTCTTGAACGCAAATGGAGAAAAACTAACTTGGAAGTTTTTAAAATTGCATGGAAAAACAGTATGTCCAGCTATAGACAGGCTCTAAAAACTGCTAGGGCAGAGCATATCCACAAACTCATTGAAAATAACCAAAACAATCCAAGGTTTTTATTTAGCACAGTGGCTAAATTAACAAATTACCAGACGCCACCTGATTCAAATATTCCACCAACGTTAAATAGTAATGACTTTATGAATTTCTTCACTGATAAAATAGATAACATTAGAAATACAATAGCGAATGTAGATTCTACAGCGTCTAACACTTCAGTTTCATCCATCGCACCCAAAGATAAACTGCAGTGCTTTACAAATATAGGACAGGAAGAGCTAAATAAACTTATCACTGTATCTAAACCAACAACATGTTTATTAGATCCTGTACCCACTAAATTACTAAAAGAGCTGTTACCTGTAGCCGAAGAACCGCTTCTCAATATCATTAACTCGTCGTTATCTTTAGGTCACGTAAAGAAATCCTGTACGGTAAGGGTTACACGCTCCGCCTCGTTCCCTTTCTTGAGATGATAAGACCTTGGTTCCTTAGGCTGGCGGTTGTCAAGCCTCTTATTAAGAAACCAAAACTAGATCCTAGTGTACTGGCAAATTATAGGCCTATTTCAAATCTTCCATTTATGTCTAAGTTTAAAAGAAAAAGTTGTGTCTGCTCAATTGAGCACCTTCCTGCATAAAAATGATCTGTATGAAGAATTTCAGTCAGGTTTTAGGCCCCACCATAGCACAGAAACTGCACTTGTTAAAATTACAAATGACCTGCTTCTTGCGTCAGATCAAGGCTGCATCTCATTTCTAGTCTTACTTGATCTTAGTGCTGCGTTCGACACCATAGATCATGACATACTCATAGATCGATTACAAAACTATACAGGTATTCAAGGGCAGGCTCTAAGATGGTTTAGATCCTACCTGTCCGATCGCTACCATTTTGTTTACTTAAATGGGGTGTCATCTCATTTATCATCAGTAAAATATGGAGTGCCACAAGGATCCGTCCTAGGTCCCCTTCTATTTTCAATATACATGTTGCCCCTTGGTAATATTATTAGAAAATACGGAATAAGCTTCCACTGTTATGCTGATGATACTCAGCTATATATTTCAACGAGACCAGATGAAACTTCCCAATTATCTAAGCTAACAGAGTGTGTTAAAAATGTAAAAGATTGGATGACAAATAATTTTCTCCAATTAAATTCGGATAAGACAGAGATATTAATTATTGGACCAAAAAACACCACACAGAATCTTGTAGATTACAATCTGCAACTAGACGGATGTACTGTTACTTCCTCTACAGTCAGAAATCTGGGTGTTATATTAGACAGCAATTTGTCTTTTGAAAATCATATTTCCAATGTTACAAAAACTGCATTCTTCCATCTTAGAAACATTGCCAAGCTACGAAACATGTTATCTGTTTCTGATGCAGAAAAGCTAGTTCATGCATTCATGACCTCTAGACTGGACTATTGTAATGCACTTCTAGGTGGTTGTCCTGCTTCGTCAATAAACAAGCTACAGGTAGTCCAAAATGCAGCAGCTAGAGTCCTTACCAGGTCAAGAAAATATGATCATATTACCCCAATTTTACAGTCTCTGCACTGGCTACCTATTAAGTTCCGTATCTGTTACAAATTATCATTACTTACCTATAAGGCCCTAAATGGTTTAGCTCCTGCGTACCTAACTAGCCTTCTACCACGCTACAACCCATCACGCACCCTAAGGTCACAAAACGCTGGACTTTTGGTAGTTCCTAGGATAGCAAAGTCCACTAAAGGAGGTAGAGCTTTTTCACATTTGGCTCCCAAACTCTGGAATAGCCTTCCTGATAATGTTCGGGGTTCAGACACACTCTCTCTGTTTAAATCTAGATTAAAAACGCATCTCTTTCGCCAAGCATTCGAATAATGTATCTCTTAAATTGTGAGTGTAGTTGCATCTGCATTTTTATTCTTTAGCTTGGGTTAAACTAATTTTACTTTGTTGGATCAGCAGCTATGCTAATGATGTCTCTATCTTGTTTCTATGTTTTGCCACGGGATTTACATCCCGTGGTAACTAGGATTTACACAAGCTCCAGTCTGGATCCAGAACACCTGAGAAGAGATGATGCTGACCCTCAGAGGACCCCAGATGATCCTAACCTTGAATCAACAAACAGAACTAACAATTATTGCTACATGTGTGACTGCATCATATAATTACTATTAATTAATAATATTGATAGTTCATCATCTAGCTGACTACGTCTTGTATTATTATTATTATTTTTAATTTTCTGTAAAGTTGCTTTGTAACGATTTGTATTGTAAAAAGCGCTATACAAATAAACTTGAATTGAATTAAAAGCATGAAGGCTGTCTTTGTAGATGCTATAGTGAATTTCAAGTTTTGTCTTCCGCCACATCCACTCTGCTTTTCTGCATTGTCTTTTCATAGTCTGAACTGCTGTTGATCTTCTCCAAACTGATTTCTGTCTGTTTGTTTTCTTACTGATTATTATTGGAGCAATATCATCAATAACATTCTTTACTTTTGAGTTGAATGAATCAAGGAGAGTATCAACAGAGTCTGCAGAAATGCTTGGTGTTAAAGATATAGCCTCCATAAATAGTACACTTGTGTTATCGTTTATGCATCTCCTTCTGACAGAGACCGATCTAGATTCAGTTGTAGCAGACATCAAAATATCAAAGAAAATACAGAAGTGATCAGATAGTGCTATGTCCTTAATAACAATGGATGAAATGTTTAGACCCCTACTGATGATTAAGTCTAGAGTGTATCCACCTTTGTGTGTGGGTCCATGCACATGCTGAGTCAAGTCAAAAGTGTTTAGAACCGTTATCATTTCTTTTGTAGTTTTGTTTTCTGAATTATCTATGTGAATATTAAAGTCCCCTGCAATAGCAAAACAGTCAAACTCTGAGGAAATCATTGATAACATTTCTGTGACCTCTTCAACAAAGGCTGGAGAGTATTTTGGAGGACTGTAAATAATAATAAACCGAATGCGTGGAGCACCTTTCAGCACAATCCCTAGATATTCAAAAGACAAGTACTGACCAAATGACACTTGCTTGCATTGATAGACCTCTTTAAATATAGCAGCTACACCCCCACCTCTCCTAACAGTCCTGCAGACACTCATGTAAGTGTAGTTAGGAGGGGCTGCTTCATTAAGGACTGTTGCATTGCAGCTGTCTTCAAGCCATGTTTCGTTTAGAAACATAAAATCCAGATTGTTTGCGGTTATAAAGTCATTGATTAGAAATGATTTATTTTTTAGTGAGCGAATGTTTAAAGATGCTAACTTGATGGCTGTGCTTTGTGTCTTTACATCAATTTTAGTTTGATGCATAATATGCCGCAGATTAGATGAGTTTGCCCTTCGGCTTGAGATGGCCTTAGACTTTCTATCACGTGATAAAACTGAAATGGAGAAAGCTACAGGCACACTGGGGTCCCGCTTGTTCAGTAGGCATTTGCGAATGTTGCTGTTATTATAGCGGGGACCCGACACATATCACTGAGAGCTGCTATCAGTTGTTTTTGATTCACCTTCAGCAGATAGAGGGTTTGGGCCCTGGCGTTGTGGCAGTGGTCAAAGAGCTCTCGCAGGAGCAGGGACCACAGGCTTTGGTGATTTTGGGGCCTGTCGTTTTTTTTTGTGATATCTGCGGGCTTGCAGCAAATGAGTGAGAGAGTTTAGTCCCAGCATACACCAATTCCTCCATTTTCTGTGAGAAGCACAGAAGTGGAGATGCTGGAGAAAGTGATAATGTGTCTGGTGAGATGGGCTGTGTTTCCGGTGGCTGTGATATGTTGTCCTGGCTTCCCTGGCTGTTTTCCAGAAAGTAATCCCTGGGTGCTGAATCTTGTAGCTGTTTTGATACATCACAGTCAGTCTTTGAGGAGGTCTGTGGGCAGGGCTCAGTCGGGATAGTGTCCATGAGCAGTGTTTGTTTTGGCTGCGTGGTGTTATCAGTGTCCTTGTGGGATATGTCAACCACATGATGACTCGGACCCGGTGTGTGTGTGTGCTGAATGGATTGACACACTCTGCTGAAGGATGACGGAGGGAAAAGTAGATATTGTCCTTAAACACTAAAGCACCAAGTTTGTTTGGGTGGAGGCCATCCGGTTTAAACAACTGGCTATGGCCCCAGAAAAGATTGAAGTTCTCAATGAAATTCACTCCTTTTATATTACAAGATCTTTGTAGCCATGTGTTCAGCCCAAGCAACTGTGAAAACATATTTGTTCCCCTTGCTGGGAGTGGTCCACTGATGAACGACTGAACTTTGAGTCTTCGAAGTGTTTCAAAGAGTTCACTGAAGTCCTTCTTAAGGAGTTCTGACTGCTCTTTCCGAATATCATTCTTCCCCACATGGATGATGATTCGATTTGCAGTCTTGTGCTTCATCAGAATGTTCTGAAGTTCCTTGTTCACATCAGAGACCGTTGCTTGAGGAAGGCAGCATGTTGTTGTAGTCCTGCTACGGCTGTTTCTGATAACAGAGTCACCCACTATCAGAGTCCTTGGCTCGGCTGTGCTCTGAGCTGAAAGCCGCTGTCTGCTCGTCCTTGAGCGCCTGTTAGTAGCGATGTTAGCTGCTGGCTGATCAGATCCATGTTTAAATACATTTGGGGATTCCTCACCCACATTCATTAATGCTTCAAATCTGTTCTCAAGATGTATAGGGTGTGGTTGAATGCCAGTATTCACAAGCCTTGTCATAGTCGAATCTGGGGTAGAGGAAGCTACGGCAGCAATGCGAGAAACTCGTGACAATCTGATGTCTCGTGTTCCTTTGGGTCTCGCTCCCTGTTTGTGCCATCGATTAGTGTGGCGATCAGTTTCGGCTTGTTCAGTGGCGGTCTTAACATAGAGGCATAGGTAGGCGGCTGCTTGGGGCCCCCTACCAGCGGTCGTAGAAGGGGGGCCCCCAACAAACCTCAAAAAAAAAAAAAAAAGAAAAGGCCCCTTATCATCATGAATGCTTCAAAAGCAAGGTACACTTTATTAATATTCTTAAGAAATACGTTGAAACGTTGAAGTAGTGGTTAAAATGTCCAGTTCATGGTTATCTGTCCCTACACATACACCCCCTGTTTTCACAATGAAATGGACTAGTCCATAACGCTGCGCGGCGCGAAAGATAAACACACAGTCAGTGACAGGAGGACTGAGAAATACACAGAGACGACGCAAGGCAAATCAAAACGGGAAAATGAAAAGAAGTTACGAAAGCGGGTCAATTAAAAGAAAAAAGCGAAAAGACGCCAATAAATATTTGGCAACGCTGCCAAAGTTGACACACTTTTTTACGGCTGCTAATACAGACTGGAACAACAACATCCAAAGCGCTAACATTACAGCAGCAGCAGCAGCAGCTAACGTTAGCTGTGAAGTGGCGCTAGGTGAGGAGGAGGATAACGCTGACCAAGACAATGAGGACATCACGTTGTTGCTGCCCGCCGTCACCGACAGAGTTATCGAGGTTGACACAGATGAGGTGGAAGAGTTGTCCAGTGATGGCCATTTTGACACCGATGACGGGGATTTGGTGAGTCAACCGCCTAGCCTAGTTCTACTGTTAGTGTAAAAACGGTGAAATTTACGGTAAAAAAAAAAAAAACGGCAGATGTGGCTGATGTATTTTACCATGAAAAAAAAATGGTGGCAACCTTTTATGTTTTACGGGACTTAAATTTACGGGCAAAAAAACAACAACAACAACACAATTTAAAATAACCCTGTGAAATTTACCTTTTTTTTTTAAACTAAGTTAATTGTAGTAGACTTATGATTCTACAGCATGTGATCCATCCGTGTTGTGATAATCTGAAGAATCTGTAAAAAAAATTTGCACAATAAAGGTTTGAACTACTGTATTTTTCAGACATACACAGACATCAAGATTCAGCATATGAATCTCAACAACGGGGATATAAGTGCAGTGCATGATGGGAGCCATCAATCAAAACTCAATCAATATCTCCCAACATGCATTGCAGCATGAATAAATTATGCTGAATTGCCTTAGTATTTTCTTTTATTATTATTATCTGCTTTTATTTTTGCTGTTGTTTTTGTTGCAACTTTTTAGTAACTTGTTTTGTGATGTTCAGAGTTTTATCTGATTATTTTGTTGATTGTCACCGTTGTTGAGATTCATACGCCGATTCTTGATGTCTGTGTTGATCTAGGCTAACTCATATAACGTTAGAAGTTTTAATCCTTTTTTGTACATCGTGTGTTTTTAAAGTTCTTCAGATTACCTGTTTGTCACTGCTAGCTTGCATGCGGTAGGGTCACAGAGCTATAATACTCAAAAACATGAAATATTAATTAGTATTAAACATTCCCCATACAATGAAAGATAAGACTCTTTATGAGCTCAGTGAATCAGGCCACTACATGACGATTATGCCATCATCAATAAATAGCCACAATGTTTTTTTACGGTAAAATTTAGTTCAATGCCATTAAACATAAATGTTTCTAAAGTATTTTTTACGGTAAAGTATTGGCAACCACAGCTTCCAGTTTTATACCTTAAATTTTATTTTTATTTTTACGGTAAGGTACGGTAAATGCAATGGTAAGTTTATGGTATTTTTTTTTAACAGTGTTCTTCCAAAATCTGTACATTTAACAGTATTTTACAGTAAAATTACATGAAATGTCCTGTGAGAGCTATTACAGTTTTTCACTGTAAGGGTACATACTGTTAAGCAATTAATTAACATACTGTTAAGCATTTCCGTTGCTTTTTTACAGTTTTTTACTGTTAAAATTACAATTCTTTTTTTTACAGTGTAGTAATAGCCCTAGCTGTGCTAATCCTGCTGCCACCAACCAAAGCACTGTGGGCTTGCTGACAGATGACCCGGCTCTCTGGCCTAAGAAGCTCACAGCCGAGGAGAGATGTGCGATCGTTCGCAAAGGTCCCATACAAGCCGGTGTAGAATTCCCCAAAAATCAAGAGGGGCGGAGATTTACCAGTAATAATTACTGCATCCAAATGAAGAACGGGGAGAAGATTAATAGGACGTGGCTTATCTACAGTGAATCAGGGGACTGTGTTATGTGCTTTTGTTGCCGACTTTTTGGAGAGGGGAACACACATTTAAGTTCAGATGGTTTTAACAATTGGAGAAACCTCGGAGCTCACCTGAAACAGCATGAGAGGTCCGCTGAACATGTGTCTCATATGGAGTCCTGGCACACACTTACCCAAAGACTTCAGACAGGCACAGCCATTGATCAGCTGAACCAAAATGCAATGATGGCAGAAATTGAGAGATGGAGAAATATTTTAAAAAGATTGCTTGCCATAATTACCCATCTAGCTGAGCGAAATCTTGCTTTCCGTGGGCATACGGAGAAATTATATGAGCATGGCAATGGAAACTTCCTAGGACAAGTACAGCTGATGGCAAAATTTGACCCATTCATGAAAGAACATTTAAGAAGAATCCAAGAAAAAGAGCTGTCAGACACTTATTTGAGTAAGCACATCCAGAATGAATTGATATCACATGTGGCAAAGAGCACCCTTGATGCCATTGTTGAAAAAGTGAAGAGGGCCAAATATTATGCAGTCATAATGGATTGCACACCTGACATCAGCCACAATGAACAGCTGTCTGTGGTCCTGCGCCTAGTTAATTGCGAGCTGCACAAAGACGTGTCCATCCACGAGCATTTTGTAGGCTTTCTTTTGGCAGAGGACACAACTGGCAAAGGCCTACTCGAACTTTTTCTTGGACATCTGGAAACACTGCACCTGGATATCTCTGACTGCCGTGGTCAATCTTATGATAACGGCAGTAACATGCAGGGAAAGAAGCAGGGGGTACAAAAGAGGGTCCTTGACCTCAACTCCAAAGCCCTCTGTGTCCCGTGTGGAAGTCACACACTGAACCTGGTCATTGGGGATGCTGCCAAATCATCCACAATATCCCTCAACTTCTATGGTGTGTTACAGAGACTCTACAATCTTTTTAGTGGCTCTGTTCAGCGGTGGGCCATTCTCCAGGCGAATGTGAAGGATTTTACCATCAAGGCCTTGTCAACCACCAGATGGGAATGCCGTGTGGAGGCTGTAAAAGCTGTACGGTATCAGCTTCCAGAAATTTTGAATGCCCTGGAGGCTTTACATGACTTTGCCATAGAAAAGAGTGATTCAGAGTGTGCATCCAGTGCTTCAAGCCTCTGCCGGGAACTGAAGAAATGGCCATTTATGGTAAGTTGTGTGGTGTGGTACAATGTATTGTACGTTATCAACAAAGTTAGTAAGATCCTACAGGGCCCCAAAGTGAGCATTGAGACCATGAAGAGGGAAATCTCTGCAGTCATAGACTTCCTCCAAGATTTCAGGGAGCACGGATTCAATGCCGCCAAAATAGATGCCAGGGAAATTGCAGAGAAGATGGAGGTGGAGATGATCTGGGCAGACATTCGGCAGAAAAAAACAAAAAGGCAGTTTGACTATGAGGGCACAGAGGAGACTACTTCAACTGCAGAGGAACGTTTCAGAAGAGAGTTCTTCTTACACCTAGTTGATACTGCCCTGGTCAAGACTAGGGAGAGATTCTCCTACATGGAGAACTTCTTTAAGTTGTATGGATTTCTCTACTCCACTGATATAATGAAAAGCACCATACAGGCAGGCAATCTAGATGAATGCTGCAACAGGTTTGAGAAGGCAATGGAGGATGTGGATGCAGGGGACCTAAAAATGGAAATTACAGGTGCTGTTAAGTCTTTCCCCCCACACATCTCATCACCATTGGAAGTTCTTAACTACATATACAAAGAGAATCTCCTAGATCTGTATCCAAATCTTAGCATAGCCCTGCGGCTCTTGCTTACTCTTCCTGTTACAGTTGCATCAGGTGAGAGAAGTTTCTCTACATTGAAACGACTGAAAACATATCTGCGCTCATCTATGTCCCAAGAAAGACTGTCATCCCTGGCTGTCATTTCCATCGAACATGACATAGTGGAAACTGTTGATACAGACTCCATAGTTAGAAAATTTGCTGAGGCCAAGGCTCGCAGAGTAAGATTAGTATGAACATGATGAGAAAGACAAAAAAAGGCATGAGGAGGAAGAGAGGGAGGAGGAGAGAAGGGACAGAGACAAAAGCAGATGATACACTCAGCACTCAAACACAGTCAATAAAGAAGAGCAGGAGAAGAACAGAAAAAGGAGTAGAGGAAGAGAAAGACAGACAAGGGAGAGAAAGACTAAAAACAGGCATGAGGAGGAAAAGAAACAGAGGGATGAGAAAGAGAGAAAGGAAGGGACAGAGACGCAAAATAGAGAAGGTAATCATTTAACAATAGAAAAATTCTAATTATTTCTTAATCCCAATGATTGACTGCTGTTGTTTTTTGTTATTCTTTCACTTCATAATAGAAGAAAGAAGCCCATCACTAACTTCTGGATAGCTAAGGTAATTGACTCAACCTTTTATTGGACCACAAAATTGTCCCACACTCATTTTGTTCATAGACCATTTTGTTAGTTGGTGACAATGTTTTTTATTATTATTATTATTTTACAGGTACAGCTCCTACATCTGCACATCATGTTGGTGAGAAGACCTGTGAGAAAATGTCAACAAGTAGGACTCTATGTGTCAGAAGTGTGTCATGTGGAGAACAATCTCTCTTTTCTCTCTCATAGACTCTCACTCACTCACTCACTCACTCACTCACTCACTCACTCACTCACTCACTCAAAGACACTCACTCACTCACTCACTCACTCACTCAGACACTCACTCACTCACTTACTCACTCACTCAGACACTCACTCACTGACACTCGCTCACTCAGACACTCACTCACTTACTCAAAGACACTCACTCACTCACTCACTCACACACTCGCTCACTCAGACACTCACACTCACTCACTCAGACACTCACAGACACTCACTCACTCAGACACTCACTCACTCACTCACTCAGACACTCACAGTCACTCACTCAGACACTCACAGACACTCACTCACAGACACTCACTCAGAAACTCACAGACACTCACTCACTCACTCAGACACTCACAGACACTCACTCACTCAGACACTCACTCACTCACTCACTCAGACACTCACAGTCACTCACTCAGACACTCACAGACACTCACTCACAGACACTCACTCAGAAACTCACAGACACTCACTCACTCACTCACTCAGACACTCACTCAGACACTCACAGACACTCACTCACAGACACTCACTCAGAAACTCACAGACACTCACTCACTCACTCAGACACTCACTCAGACACTCACAGACACTCACTCACTCAGACACTCACTCACTCAGACACTCACAGACACTCACTCACTCAGACACTCACAGACACTCACTCACTCAGACACTCACTCAGAAACTCACAGACACTCACTCACTCAGACACTCACAGACACTCACTCACTCACTCACAGACACTCACTCACAGACACTCACAGACACTCACTCACAGACACTCACAGACACTCACTCAGACACTCACAGACACTCACTCACAGACACTCACTCAGAAACTCACAGACACTCACTCACTCAGACACTCACACTCACTCACAGACACTCACTCACTCAGACACTCACACTCACTCACAGACACTCACTCACAGACACTCACTCACTCAGACACTCACAGACACTCACTCAGACACTCACACTCACTCACAGACACTCACTCACTCAGACACTCACACTCACTCACAGACACTCACTCACTCAGACACTCACACTCACTCACAGACACTCACTCACTCACTCACTCAGACACTCACACTCACTCACAGACACTCACTCACTCACTCAGACAATGACACACACACACACACACACTTTCTGTCATACCCTGTATCCTGTACATGGGTCTGCTTATGCAATGGCAATTGCAACTTCAGCCCTCTCTCTCTCACACACACACACACACTATCATGTACATAGGTTTGTTTGTAGAATGTTTGAAATGTTCAATCTCAAATGTAATGTCAATTCACTTACAATATCCTGTATCTTGTACATGGGTTTGTTTGTAGAATGCAATATTTGCTAAGTATATGGCTGTTTGTGGGGGTTTACCCTTACTACTTGTCTTGCTGGTTATGTTAATTTGCTCTTATAAAAATAATAAACAGTGCTGGTTTTCCTGGCATTTTGGCAAATTTTGTTATCTGTTATCTGTTGGGTTCAATCGTGACTATTAGTTTGTGTAGTGCTACACTTTGTGTGGTCTCTGCTTTCCATCTTCATTTTGGAGTAAAGAAGTGTATGCAGGGTTCAAAGGGGAAGTTTTTTTTTTCTCCTCTTCAAACTTCACTTCCCCGTAGATTAGCTTTACCTGCCTATCCACAATTCAGTCTTTTTTTTTTTTTCGCTCTTTTTTAAAAATCGGATGGGGGGGCCCCATACATACCTTCGCCTTGGGCCCCCAATTTGCTAAATCCGCCACTGGGCTTGTTCCTCTACACTTGGTATAAACTGTTGAGATCCATAAGATTCGTGGGACTCACCGGCTGTATGCTGAGAAGGTCCATGACGACGATCTGCTAAGTGTTCCGTCTGTTTTGGAATTCCAGCAAGTAACTTTGTTTCAAGAATCACAATCCTTTGTAGAAGTTTGCAGCAGTTCATGCAACAAGTAGATCCAACAGGAGGCATTTTTTCTCTCTTCTGTTTGAAATGTAGGCAGTTGTTTTCCCCTCTCTGGAATGTAAGCTGCTGGCAGTGGGAGGCAAAGTTTTCTTTTTGTAGTATTATTCCAGTCCCAAAGAGTTTTTAATTTTAGCGTTTGTGCCAAAAATCTGTTGTTTGAGCACTGTGCTGATCTGCTGGTGTAGAAATCTTAGAAAAATCAGAGAAAAGTACAGAAATAAGAAGCAAAGCGCAGAGCAGTAAGCTAGAACGTCCGAACGGTAGCAAAACACGTTGAACCCTGAGGCAGATGGGCTACAGAAGCAGAAGACCACACTGCGTGCCGCTCCTGTCAGCTAAGAACAGGAAACAGAGGATCCAATTCACACAGGCTCACTAATATTGGACAATAGAAGATTGGAAAAATGTTGCCTGGTCTGATGAGTCTTGGTATCTGCTTTGACATTAAGATGGTAGGGTCAGAATTTGGTGTAAAGAACATGAAAGCATGGAACCATCCTGCCTTGTCTTAATGGTTCAGGCTGGTGGTGGAGGTGTAATGGTGTGGGAAGAGTTTCTTGGCACACGTTGGGCCCCTTGGTACCAATTGAGCATAGTTTCAACACCACAGCCTACCTGTGTATTGTTGCTGACCATGTCCATCCCTTTATGACAACAAGTGTACCCATCTTCTGATGGCGACTTCCAGCAGTATAATGCACCATGTCACAAAGCTTAAATCATCTCAGACTGATATCTTACTCAAATAAAGTGGCCTCCACAGTCAAAAAAAGAAAAGAAAAACAAAGTTAGTTTTTAGGGCAGATTTAAAAGTTGAGAAGGTTTGGGTGGATCTGATTAGGCTATTCCATAACTTAGGACCAATGAACACAAATGTGCTATGACCCCTGTTTTTAAGTCTGGTTCTAGGAACATATAGTAAATCATAGTCCGTAGATCTAAGTGATCTAGACTGAGAAAGCAGATGCAGTAATTCAGATAGGTACTGTGGTGCCTGGTTCCGCAAAGAAAAAAAAAAATTGAAATCAATTCTGTATTTGACTGGTAACCACTGAAGCGATATCAGAACCTGTGTAATGTAATCACTTTTACTCTTCCCTCTGAGGAGCCGGTCAGTCCATCAATGTGTGAGTGATTGACAGCTCCAATGACCCCATCATTCTATTACACACTTCTATAAATGTGTGATCTCCTCCCACTCAAAATGCCATGAGCGGGCGGATAACTTTCTAGGCTTGTCCGTAGGATTAGACATCTTCATTTCCAACAGAGAACTTTGCAAATGAACAACAGTGATGAAAAGAGTGTTAGAGGAAAGACTGTTGTCATATGTTTGTACCTATTGCTTGTTTGCTGCCCTTTGTAGGACAGTGCGCATAGAATTAGGACATGAAATGTCTAAAAATGCTGTGCAACGAAATTAATTTTGAGCACTGAGGTTTTAGAATATACATTTATATGAAAATACAATTAATAGTTCTGATTTTAATATCTATAACTCAGCATGCAAATAAATAAATAAATAAATAAATAATAATAATAATAATAAAAATTATGATGATGATGATGATGTGACTGAGCTGTGTTACTTTACTATGATTGAGATACTATTATTGTTTTTATTCACATTTAGAGAATATTTTATTATTTTAGTTTTTTTAAGTTTTATTCGTTTTAATTTTAGTTTCAGTTTTAGTTAACTAATCTGGATTATGGATATAATAATAATAATAATAATAATAATAATAATTATGATAATTATTATTGTTATTAGTAGTTAATAATATGCAAATAGTAGGATAAAATAAAAAATAAAATAACACTAAACCTGTCCAGATATTGATTTAGTTTTTAGTTCAAACTAATAATAATAATAAAAAATAAATAAATTAATTTATTTTTCTTCAGTTTTTATATTTACTCAATAGCTTTTATACTTAATTATCTAAATAACATTCTAGATTTAGAGTTATCACTCAGAAATTAAATAAAAATTTAATAAAAAAAATACTACAACTACTACTACTAATAATAAATGTTGTAACCCTTTATAACCATGCACTGCCCTATAACATGAGTGTAGTCCCACTTGATAATGAGCAGGTCCTGAGAATAGCCCTGGTGTTAATGAATGAGAAAATCACACTCTATTCTGATGGAGGATATCACACATCCTGATGTACTTCATATAGCACATAGTTATGGAGAAACATCATCAAACATGTGCAGCTCACATCCATATTTCATGGGAAGGTAAATCACCAATAAGTGCCATCAGTATGACCTTAGAAACAGCTTTAAGGATGAATCATGGAAAAGCATTTGTGAACAATGATCAGAACAACCTGTTAAATGCTGAGAAGATGGGGCACTGCAGCAAATGTCAAAAACATATTTTTGTTTAGAAGAATGTGTGTAAGCACAACCGCCTGTCTCATGCAATCTGTAAAAATAAAGCCATTTAGCCACAGAAGGTAAAGGCCAGTTTTTTTTTTTTTTCACACTGGTATATTAATATAATATGATCATTTATATATATATATTTTTTTAAATAAATTCACCTCATACAACTCATAAAAGCAAAGCAAACTGTGATCGCTTAAAAGTTTGCCTGAGCGATACTAAGTCCCAGTCCATTGGTCTCTTTAGAGTTATTCATGTCTTTGAAAACCCGAAGAGGAGTTAATGAAAATGACAAAAATGACAGCCAAACAGCTGCTTAAGGGAAATTGCTTCTTCGACATGAATCTCTCAGAAGCTGAGAAAACAATGAAAAAACTGGAAACTTGTGAGCGAACTGCTGAACATTTACAACTTCTCTTCTCTCATAGTGAATTAGTGTAAAAGTGTGGGACAGCTTTGTTCCTGTGGTAGAAAATTTTCCAACACACGAATACATTGTTATGCATGATGTGATCTGCACTGCAATATTAGGCAGTGAAAATAACATCTGTGCAAGCAAAAAATCAATTACATATACATATATATTTATATACATCTCTGTCGTGTACATTTTACAGTACAGTGGAACAACCAACCATAAATTGTGTACCACAAAAGCATTGCATTGCACTGCACAAAATAATAAACATAGCATAGCATAATAAATAAATAAATAAATAAATAAATAAATAAATAAATAAATAAATAAATAAATAAATAAAGAAGAAGAAATAAACAAACAAATAAATACAAATAGAAAACGGGTCAAATTTGAGATTGCTTTATAATTATTTAGGATTATATATATATATCCACTTAATTTTAGTGCTTCAATGTAAACTTAATTCAGGCAGTTACAAAGACAACCATTCTAATTTCCATTTTAAGTTTTTCACCTAAATGTTTTCATTTTAGTTACATTTTTGTTAATTGTGTTAAATGTGTTTTGTCATAATTATCATCATTATTATAACTATTTTATATTAGTTTTAATTTATTATTATTTCACTATTAGTTTTTATTTATTTCCAGTTAATTTTAGTGCCTCAACCTAAACTTATTTCAATCAGTTGCAAATAAAAAAGTAATACTCAACAAAATAAATATTAATCTTCCAGCTATATTTTATTAACAAAAATATTTTAATGGTTATAGTTAATAATAATAACCCTTATATACATAGAACAAATCCTAAAAACAACAACAACAACAACATATACATACAGTAACATAAGTATGCATCTGTGTGAAAGCCGAAGTCATCACACCAGTCAGACAAATCCACATAGAATATTTTCTATTTTCTACAACATGACCACTGACCTAAAAAAGAAACGCGCCACCACAATGAGTCTCCAGAGAGCCTGTTGTGATCACAGTGTCTGGCGGGAAATTACAGAGGAACGTTCTGCTGCATGCCTGATGAGCCTTCTCTAGTCTGAATGATAAATGTCCCAGACAAATAAGCATCTAATGACGTTGCAAAAAAAAACCCCTTCTGTTTGCATCATGTACTGCAATCGATCAGCTCTGTCTCAGAATGACGCAACGTGGTCCATTCCACCACTCACGAACCCTGTCAGGCTCTTCTACAACACCGATTATGAAACGGGAGGCCAATGAGTAAAGTCAAGGACTTGAGTGTGATGATCCATAATGAATAACAAATGCATGAGGAATGCAGCAGGTTCACGGCTGTGTCAGCTATTAAGATTACGCAAGTGGAATTAAGCACCAGTTTTAAGATCCCTGACCTTGGTGGCAGATTAGAGGGAAGAACCAATAAAAATCAGACTGGTGCCGTGTCATTTTGAGTTTGTGGACAGCTTTAGTCCAACAAGTACACACATGCACAAATATTCTCAAACAACTGTCACAGTTGAAGGTCATGTCTATCCCTCACCTTGCCCTGTACCTTTAAAGACATACACAATATGCACTCATACAATGCCACTATGAATTCAGACAGTGATTACCTAAAGGTGTAGAACTGCATGAAACTGCGAGACATGCATAACAATAGCAGAGCATCATCTGTCTGCCGGAGGTGTTTGCTTTATACTAAAGGTTAAAGGGTCATTTTGATAAGAGGTAACTGTATACATTGCATAAGTAAGATTCAAAAATCATAAGCAAAAACAAAAATAAGCCATAAACCCTCTTGTTATTACTTTCTTAAGCTCATGGACATGTTATAATGATTCAAATAGATGAATAGATGGAAGGAACCTTAAATGACAATGGATGGATGGATGGATAGAAAAATCAAACCTTAAATTATGATGAGTGGGTGGATGGATGGATGGATAGATAGATGGATAGATGGATAGATAGATAGATAGATAGATGTTCTATTTAAGGAAAATATTGCAAAAATAAACATAAAAAAGTTACCATTCTGTAAGTTTATGGACTACTGAACCATATGTACAAAATCTGGTAGGAAATCTTAAAAATTAGAAACAAAATATGGTTTCCAGTTGCTACAGTAGTACTGTGAATGTTTCTTCAAAGTGGTTCCTCCACCTGATTCAAAGTAACTAACAGAAGTAGCAACCAAACAAGCAAAAGCCTCAATACTTTCTGAACATGCATGAGGTGTGATGCACAGATAAAAACTCATATGGTCTCACAATAAACTCGTACATGGGCATTTGCTGGGAATTTAAAAGCCAGACAAGCAGCAGGACTTTCCCTATGAATGATCCATTGCTTTCTGTTCGCTGTGCCTTTCTGGTGCAGATGAAGTCCTAATGGATTTTCCAGGTGCATTATTCTGCCAGCTCTTGCGTTTTTCTTTGTGACAAAGGACAAAATGGTTTCTATCAGGCAAGCGAGTAGACGAAAAATGACTTGGAGATCTGTGAAAGGCGTGAAGAGGTTGGTACACGTCTTTGGATTTTGCAACACATACAAGGTCCTGTTCAAAGTTGTACTAACACTGATGTATTCACATAGACACACTTCTTTGGTGACACACTACTTTTTCATTTCCCAGTCTCTTTTGCCAACATTTCTGTGCTCAGTTTAACAGCAAAACCCCATATGAACTTACTCAAACTTGAACAGATGTTCAATAAATGTCTAAACCCAAACTATGAAAGGAAAATTCATAATCTCTCTTTAAGGGATGTGACATGAATGACTAAAAACTTCATACCATGTGCAAAGACTTATGTCTTGCAAACATTAAATCTAAACTGAGGTTTAGGAGGTTCAACATGCTTCGACATAATAAGATGAAATAAGATGATTTGTTTATTTTTTATTTATTTATATCTATAAAACAGAATGTATGACTGGGAAACTGTCAATGGTGTCCGAGGTGGCGGACAGTCTATATATAGGATGTTTGGCGAAACTTGCAGTGTTAGTTTTCAGTTTTGGTAGAAGGGTGAAAAAAGAGGTGATAGGGAGAGGGCAGTATGATCAATTGTTGAGAAGGATGAATGCACAGAGGAAAGAAACGATGAGAGAACTGAGAAGGAGAGAGAGGGAGACTATGACCTGAGAGTGACACCGAACCACTTACTTCCTCTTGGTTGATTTGCAGTCCACCAATAAAGTGGCCGGAAAACAATTAATGTCGTCAATGAGCCAACAAATGAAGATATTAATTCAGAGAGACAGGAGTGAAGGGCAGCTGGTCTCATTTGTTAGTTACGAGCACCCGAGGAGCATTGCCAGAGATGGCATTAACAATGAGCCTTTACGCCCTTTGTGTCTGTCTGTCTGTCTGTCTGTCTGTCTCTACATCTATTCCTCTTCTCTGTAAGTGACTGGTTTACAATTGAAACCGAGAGTTCGATGGAAAGTAATGACTAGTAGGTTTGCGATTGTGAAAATTAGACTACAATAAGATTCAATTTTTTTCTTCATCTGTGAAGCCACAGTTGTAGCAAAGCTGTTTCAGAGGACATAAATAGTTTTAATTGTTCCTGTCCAAGGTCAGTTATTAAAGGAATAAAGGATCCAAAATTCTGTCATCATCTTCTCATCTTCATGCCATTCCAAAATGATTTTATACAGTTTAAGAAAAACTCAAGATGATTATACAATATTCGATTTTCCAAACAGTAAAAATAAACGGGGATAGATGCTATAAAAAGCCTCAAAAGTTGTCTATATAACTTAATATATTGTGCATTATATGGTGAATACTCGTTAATTTGTAAAACTACTAACCAGGGTTATTATTAAATAAAACTATTCAAACATTTTTTGCTAATTGAAATAAAGCTGAAACATATTAAACTAAACAAACTTAAAGCAAACAAAAAAATATAAATGTTACCATGGCAATTAACTGGAATAAGTTAAACTATATAAAATGAGTAGTATTTAAAACAATATATAATTATTAAAGTAATATATGTTATATTGTTAGAATTATTAGAATTTAATAAATTTTTTTTAATGAAAATATAAAAATGAAGACTTCAGATGCAAAAACCTCTAAACCTTGTTAAAACATTGTTTTATTTTTGTAATTATTTAACTTTCTTTTATCTGAAGCACTTTGAATTACCATTGTGTAAGAAATGTGCTATATAAATAAACTTGCCTTCCCTTGCCTAGAGCCTTCAGTTATTTTTATTTTTATTTTAAATGAGCATTTTTATCAGGTCTCCTATGTTCTTATTCCTATGTTCTCTAATTCCTATGTAATTTAACTTTAAGAAAAGTTTATTGGTCAATTATTGAATGCCTTATTTTCTCTCTCTCTCTCTCTCTCTCTCTCTCTATATATATATATATATATATATATATATATATATATACACACACACACAGTGCCCTCCATAAGTATTGGAACAGTATAGATGAAATTGTTCTGTTTGCTGAGGAGTCAAGAAATGATTAAAAGATGAGTATGGGACAAAACTACACAGTCACATTTTATTATTGGGTGATTTAACACAAAGATGTTTTACCAGCTAAGAAGATCAGCACTTTTAGAGTTTCATCTCCCTATCTGATGTGAGCATAAGTATTGGAATAGTTGCCTCACATATCTTTCTAAGTGTTCAGCTGTGTCCTGCTGCATTCATTCTTCAGATATTAAAAGCAGGGAATGTGTCATATCAGTTATATCCATTGCTTCTGCATTCTAAGTCTTACATTCGATGATGACACACACAAACCAGGATGAAGACGAGGAAGCCAACTCTGAAGGAAAAGCAAATCATTTGGACGCTAAAAGAAATGAGGAAGTCAATTAGAACTATAGGAAAAACAAAGGTCATGGAGACTTTGGAAACTACCGGCGACATCAGAAACCAACAACGACCTGATCGGCTGAGACAAAAAAAACACAGTAGATGATGACAAACAAATCATAAATGCTGTGAAAATTAACCATAAAATACATATCTGTAAAATAACCAACAACCTCCAGAAAGCTGGGGTGATGATCTGTCAATCTACAGTCCGCAGGAGAATTTGACACAGAATTACAGAAGCTACACAGAAAGATGCAAACCTCTGATCAGCACCAAACATAGAAAGCGAAGATTATTCACAAATGTGAGCCAGTAGTTTTGGAACAGAGTTGATGGACTGATAGACAAAGATGAACCTTTATCTAAGTGATTGGAAAGCAAAATTGTGGTGAAAAAAGGGAACCGCAAATGATCCTAAGCATACAACCTCATCTGCAAAGCTTGGTGGAGGTGGTGTCATGGCATGGGCATGCATGGCTGTCTCTAGAACAGGAACTCTTAATTTTAATGATGACTTACTGTATGATGGCAGTAGCAGAATGAATTCGGAAGGGTACAAAATCATCTTGGCTACCAATATTCAAGAAAATTCCACCAAACTCATTAGAAAGCACTTCATATTGGATCAGGACAATCACCCAAAACACCCTGCCAGTTCAGTCAAGGAGCTTATCAGGGCAAAGAAATGTAAAGTCTTAGATTGCCCAAATCAATCTCCAGATTCAAGTCCGATGGAACATTAATTTCACCAGATGAAGAGGAGAGTAAAAACAGAAACTCCCCAAAACAAGCAAAAATTGGAATTGGCTGGGGAAAAGCATTTCAAAGCATAAGACCAAGAGTCTGGTGATGTCTATGCATTGTAGACTCACTGGTCTGATTGCATGCAAGGGATCTGCAACCAAGTATTAGTTTTTAATCTTTTACATCTGCCTTAAATTCATCTGTTCCAATACTTGGAATGAACTCTAAAAGTGCTGTCCTTTTTATTTGGTTAAACGTGTATGTGTCGAAAGACCTAATAATAAAATGTGATTTTGTCTTTACTGTTCCAGTATACAGTATATATACCAGAGTTCTACCAGATTGGGGGTTGTCTATAGTGGGGAACCTTGTGACAGAGAAAGCAACATTTAGGCATTTGATCTTTACAGCAGTACATTCTGCACAAATGTAAGATCATCTGCATTGCTAATCCAATTAGTAAACAAGTAGAAAAACAACACATAAACACCCAAACCAAGCAATGAGACCCAGAAAAGCACAGAATCATACAGTACATGTCTAAAAAAAACATGGTGTCACTGCAAAACTAGGCTGAATAATTAGAGGAATTCAAACTATACACTTTAACCTATGAGAATTCAAGGTCATTAGCATTAATTTAGAAGATTTACACCATCTGTCTTGATTGTTTACACTTGCCTGGGTAATTAGATCCTAATTAGTGAGTAGTTGTGGGCTGAGGAATGAGAAATGGAGCGACGTATGGAAAAAAATGTGACAGTGATTACATGAGTTGATAAATACTTGGTTTTATATTCATGCCAATAAGCTGAATAAAGATCAGACTGTATAGAGTGATCAATGTATCCTACAAATAATTTAAAATGTAAAAAGCTTTACCTTACGGGGATATAACGTTACAAGAACAAATAACCCGAAGACTCGGGAGATGAGGTGAACTAACAGACTGCACAGCCAGCTAAGCAATTAATTAATAATTTCTGTTGGTTTTGGTTGCATAGTTTATATAATGTGATCAGTGTTTGCCTAAATACATGTGTTGGGGAATTTGGATATTAACACGTAACACTTTAACTATATTCTGCTGAAATGAACGAAATGACTTGAAAAATGAATGAGATTCAAAGATCCAAGTCAGTAAAATGATCTGTACTTCCCATTACTAATGCTCACAGCATGGACTGCCAGCATTCAGATGTCCGTGCACTTCTGTGAAATAACTTCAGCTGGCCTTTCAACATTCTGACAATTTCCCTCAAAGCCTGAGAGCCAAGCGCATGACAATACATAATCTCTGCCCCATAAACAAGTTGTTCCAGTCTGAAAGGAGTGAACGTTAGCTTGTGCGAGCTTCAGGGCCGTAGCTGGGAGGCAAACACGAGAAGAACAGACTGCAATTCTACTTGTGAAAGTCAAGAAATCACAACAACAGGGTGAGAAACTGCTAAAAAAAAGAAAGAAACATGAAATTACAGCAGGAAATGAAGAAAAAGAGATGTGTAGAGAAGACAGGTAACCTTTAGTATCTAGCGGTCCCCGCGGGGCAGAGCCATTCACACATTTAAATGCCAACTACATCACAAAAAAGTGCCAGACACTGTTGAAATATGTTGCACGAGCCATATGTTGACACGACTCTGAGGTGCAAAATGAGTCAAGCTTCAACCATACAGGAAAAATTGAGGATTGTTAGTTCTGCCGCATTGAAGTTTTGTTTGCTTCAAAATGTAACTGACAGAAGTAACAGCAAGCCCTGCTGAAGTTCTTTCAGTCTTATAAACAGGGGCGCTGCACAAGATCCCGGGCCCTATGCATAGGCAGGACTGGATAATAATCCAGTCGCAATATGTAGATTTTAATACAAACACATACTGTACATTTCCCTCAATAAATTTAAATTGCATAAAAATTTAAATCAAATTTAAATCATGTCTTTTTCTTCTGAATAATTATGTAATTATTAGCTACTATAGATCACATAATGATTTAGACTGAATATTCTTTAGAAAACAGTTATGTTGGAAGACACTAATGGATGTTAATTCATGCAAATATGACTTTTAAGACAACTCTGAGATGACATGCTTCCCTTGAACCGCACAGATAAACTGGACGGCCATGACGACCACAGCACTTCCTAGAGATGACAGCTGTGTCTTTCACAACACCCCAGAGCAAAAACATGCAAACGATTTTTGTCGCCTGCTTCAGTGCATTTAAGCTCAGCCAGGAAGAGACTCTAAGACTGTTTTTGTTATTCAGCATGCCACTCACATGGCTGCACAGGAATTATATTTTCTCGCATGCCGCTGGGCAAACATTCCTGTGAGAAATCCTTGCTAATCTAGTTCTGTTTAAATGCAGCAATTACAGGATCCACACGATTTAATTATGCTTGTGTGGAAGCAACACATATACATATCTCCCTGTGGATAATCTGTGTGTGAAGAGATCAAAGCGCATGCACGGAACACACATGCTTATACAGACACACACATCAAGAGGCTAACTAAGTTCAACTATTTTGAGTTAGATTAATTCTGTGGCCAGACTGAATCAACACAACCCTGAGATGTAAATGAACATAGTTAAGAGCATAAGGTCATAAAACTGCACTATAGCAGCATGTTATTTACATGCAGCCTCCTTCCACGTCACTATACTTACAAAACACAAGTACAAGATCAATTGTCTCTGAGCGCTAATAATCTAAATGTGTTTCTGATACTAATGATAATCACAATAATCACAATTAATTAAATGTTATTGAGTGTCATTTGCACAGCAGTCATTGTCCATTTAACTATGATAATCATGTTTGAGGCAGGATAGAGGGAACACAAGCTAGTGTAGTGTGACTTTCTGTATTAGTGGCTTGCTAAACCGCATGTGCATTTGGAATGAACACATAGCCGAGTTTATCAGTTGTAGACACATTTGTGTAATGAGAAGTGAAGCTTGAAAATATGAATGTAAAAAACACTGATTTGTTGTTGGAAAAGTCATCTTGAAGGGCTAGTTCACTGAAAAATGAAAATTCTGCCATTATTTACTTGTTATTCCAAACGTTACAATATTATGAAGCATGTTGAAGTAAACTGTTGTTTTTTCTTCCCATACGGTTAAAGTGAACATGGCCAGAAGGACACTTGATCTAAGAACACTTGATGCCTAAAACTTTTTTTTATATATATAATTTTTTTATATATATATATATCTTCTTTTGAATTCCACTGAATGAAGTATGCAGTGCAAAAGCTGAATTGCGGAAGTAATAAATCCCATTTATTTTCTCCATAGGGAACTGATTTTTAACAATAACTTAAAACCTTTCCTAGTGAGTAATTGATGGTGAAAAGACATCAAATTGACATCAAAATTTATGTAAATGTAAAATTAGTGTTTAATATGCAAATCCAACTGATGTCAAAAAATTGACAACGTTGATTTGATGAAAATTGATTGTAAAACATATTGGCCTACAAACAGTATACATTAAAACACTTTCAGTATGGGATTAACTTCATATTTTCACCCAATTACCACTGAAAGATGTAATAGCATTTTGATCAAGTCTTAACTAATATTTCATGTCAAATTAATATCAAGCCTGCTGGGTTTAAGTCAAGCCTTCGGTAAGCTATGAGGTTCTTAATCAGTGGCATACGCTTTTGTTGAAGCCATCAGTCAGCATTATTTCAATATTAGGAGAAAATTGTTAGGAGAAAAAAATATTTGCATTGCTCTTCTCTATGACCTTTTTTAACACTAATAGCACATTAACGTCAGTATCTATCCATAGTAACCATAATGTGTGAAGATTACAGTATATAAGATTTTATCATGTACAATTAGCATTGGGCATTGTGCAAAATCTGTCAATTTCACAATCCCTGTTAAAAAAAAAATGATCCCATGATCATGGAAATAATTATTCACTAAGCAGAAAACCATGACAAATGTGTTAAAAGCAAATACTCTACCCTCTAAAACTACTTTAGTAAGTAATATATTAACAAATATTTTGCAATACACTTGTTTCTTTATACAATACAAATGATACATAGTTTTATATTTGTCATTTCGATTTGCTAATATAATTTGCTATGCTTCATGGGACTGTCATTCTTTATGATTCGCCTTGGTTCATGGCTGAACTCTTTAACAAAATAATAAAATGAATGAGGAAAATACTGAAAAAGTGGGCGGACTTTTGAATTCTATTGTCATAATATCCACTAAACAGTATAACTGAATGTTGCCCAAGGCAACCACTACACATAAATCCTCTCAATAATAATTAAATCAATATTCTGTACCCATGTATTTATTTATTTGAGTAAGCTTCCATACACTAAGCCAGATATTGCGAGCTAGTTATTATCATAAATTAGACCCCTTCATGGTGATACAAAACCTAAATAGTTGTCTATAAGTATAATTATGGTGAACACAGTTAAATCAAGATCCTCTTTTTCCATTCATCTCAATGAACAATATGTCCCATTTTCACTCTACTTATACACCGTTTCCTTTGTTTCCTGGGTAAATCCTTACAACAATAATGTTTAAATTTACACTGATACACCTCTCTTTTAATATTTGTGTAACACTAAAGCATCGAATCACTGAGCAAAGAAAATTGGGTACAATACACAATTGGCTACATTTACATTTATATTATAGTAAGTATCAGCAATTTTGTCCTCATAAAAACTATAGAACCCAACATAAGAAATGACAGACTCCAATCTGGCTCACTGTCTGGATGCTTAGATCTATTTTAGCATGACCTCCTGACCACTACTATCTTTCTCCACCCCCCTACTTTTGTACCGTTTCCCAGTGATACCCTAATGATGGGCACTTTTTTTACTTCCTAACTAGACCAAAAGTCTCTGGTGCCATGTCCTCAGACAATTTTCCACCCTCCTCTCCTTTAATTTTCTGCCTTTTCATCCAAATATCTCTACTCTGTGTCCTGTCTTTTGATGGGTTATTTTCAGTATCAACTTAAATCTCACAGTCCCTGTGAGAGCTTTTGCAGAAAAACTGCAGAGGCGAGGAAATGTGATCTTGAATGAGGGGAAAATGCACACAAAGACACTTGAGCAAACATAGACATAACGATATAGAGTGTTTTCCAAGAAATACAAACAATGAGAAGATTTACAGATGGAGCTTCTGGACCTCTGGAAAGGCTCTTTTCACAAATTGTAAACACAACTCAGGCTCAACTCATTAAACCTTTTTGCATGACGACATGGGGTTTTTTCACTATTGTTGATTTTTTCTACTTTATGACCCCTGTTTATCTAACATAGTCTCATTTTTACATTAGAGAGGACCAAAAAAAAAAAAAAAACACTGTTTCAGTGGGTAATGGAAATAGAAAAACCACTGACCATAGAAATGCTAGGGCAAGATCACTGTCAAGGCCATACCCATACCCATCCACCCTGTCAGAGAATGAAGAGTACACCGCATCTCTATTTCTCTGCTTCACTCTCTCAATACTATTGTGGTTTAGTCTGAAGCCAGCGAAGCCTCTGGATCTTGGTGTTTCAGCCAGAAGCAACCCCATCAAAACCCAACCCAAACAAGGCGAGGCAAAGCCATAGTTCCTGGAAATAAGTTCTTAAAAATGGAATAAACTTGGATTATTATTTTTTTAGTCTCCAGACAAAGGAGCAAATTCGTTGTGTCCGCAACCACACCATTTATTATATGATTTATATTTCACCAAAAATGAAAACACATTCATTTACATACCCTTATGCTGTTCCTGACATGCATTACATACTTTCTTGTTTTGACCACAGAAGATCTATCTATCTATCTATCTATCTATCTATCTATCTATCTATCTATCTATCTATCTATCTATCTATCTATCTATCTATCTATCTATCTATCTATCTATCTATCTATCTATCTATCCTTTTTGTATTGATACTGCAGAAAAATCTACACACACACACACACACACACACACACACGTTTTTACATCTCTATTGTTTTTATATACAGAAACTGTTGTTATACACTTTTTAACCTAAACCCAACCCTACCCCTCACAGAAAAATGTCTGCATTAATAAAAATAAAAAAACCTAACCCCTTGATTGCTTTATTTAATACCATTTAAAAAAAATTAGCACAATTCCAAATATATATATATATATATATTATAGTCTGAGTCAAAGTTGGGTCATGCACCAGTCTAAATCTCCCTCTTTCTTCTTGTACTTCCTCATTGGTTTTACTATTTTTATTTTTATGGAGAAAAAAAAAAAGCCAATAAATGCATTTTTAAAAGTATGCAAATAAGATAAATAAATACATAAATAAACAGGCCTGAGACAGTTAAAGTACATCCAACAAAATGAGGTCAGATGAACCAGGGAAACCTAAGAAGCAGGTCAGTGTGTGCTGCCCATTACTTCACAATACGCAGGCCTTTCTCAAATCCTTACATCCGGAACTTAAAGCCACTGTGATCAGCTCAACAATACCTTCGCTAAAGAGTTATAATCCAAAGCTTAATGCATGGACATACCTAAATGATCTAAACCACATTTTTAAGCCATGGAGAACTTATTCAGCACAGAGCTCTAAGCGACCACTACTATATACTGCATGTAAATGAATCCCTACAAGAGACATGAAAAGAGAATTAAACTCTGAGCTGTGCTAGCATGCTACTTATTTATCAACTTTTATTTCCTCATCTTGTCATCTACAGTATACAGAGAGCAACTGTGATAGGTAGGAAATGACAGACAGTCTGATTCACATGGGCTACTGTGACCTTTGAGAACATGTTAGGTGGGCTGCTTACAAGAGCGAGAGCAGGTGCTGTGAAAATCCAGCTCAAAACCTACAATACGGATTAAATTCCCTTGAAAGCATAGGAATTGCTTTTTTCCCCCAACATACTTGTCACATGAGAGCATATAAAACAGCTTACGTGAGAGTTTGGGTCTTCTCACAGCATGAGTGAATCTGATCGATAAGAACATTGTGAAGAAAAAACAACGACTACATAACATGATGGCAGAAACGCGAAACATTCTGGAGTATTTTCCATCAGAGCCAAAGTTAAAACCGGCTTAAAAGCTTGGAGATAAAGAGAAAAATAAATAAATAAAAGTTGAATCTGCACAATGCTGTAGCCCATAATGCTCCAGAAGACATAATAGCAATAGGATCAAAGAGAGCTCATCAATCAGACTGCATTGTTTTCTACAGACTGAGTTAAGAAAAAAATGAAAGAGCTGGACTATTTTTTACTTCAAACGGCCTTTGCTGACTTCTCGTATCCAATCCTCTTGATCTGGTATTTCCCCGAGGAGCGCTGTCTGTGAAACGATGCACAACATTATGTCAAGTACCCTAGATTTCAAACAACTGGATAGGCCGCCTTACTTACCTCAGACAAACCCCCCCCCCCCCACCCATCATTAGTGTCAGCGCTTGTTTTATTAGAACAAAAAAAAGAGTCATTTGTTCTCACCTGTACATTACAATCATAGCTGACTTTTTGACATTTCCTTTATTTTGTCTTGTCTTGACAAAAGACTCACTAGTAAGCCGGCTTGTAAGATGCTTATGCATGCAACACCTTTACTCTCGGGAGAGCACGTCACGTCAGGTGTTAAGCCTTCAAACATCACAAATTCCAGCGTACAAAATTTATGGGATGTTTAAAGGTGATGTGTGTCATATACGTATATATATATACAGTATATATATATATATATATATATATATATATAAATATAAATGACTAAATACATAATATATGAAATGCTGTTATGTGTAATACTGTTTCTATTTCAATCAATTTATGTCACATGATCCTTCAGAAATCATTCTAATATACTGATTTACTGCTCAAGAAACATTCCTTATTGTTATTAATTATTAAAACAGTTTAATATTTTTGTGGGAACTGTTGATAAACACACTTCAGATAAACATCTGAATCTTTTTTAACAGATATTTATTTTAACTTCTGATCAATTTACAGTACTAATTTCTTATAGACAGACAGATAAAATAATATTCCATAAAACATTAAAGAATATTAAAACCCTAAAAACAATTATTTCAAATACTGCAAATGAATTTAAGCATAATTGATTATTAATATTGTACAGTATGACAGTTGACATTTATTTTTATATTTTCTGAGTATTACATTTAAAAGTCTTATTTGATTAATTGTTTTAAAGATTAACTGTTTTAAAGATTAACTGTGAATTAGCATTGGAAGATGGTAATCTAAATATAAAAAACAAATAAGCTTGCACAACTGAATATCAAATATCCACCAACTTACAAAATAAACTCAATAAATAGACCGATAAACTGTGGCATATACTGTGCATTCTTAATCTAAAACCTTTTTTTTTTTTTAGCTTGAACCAAAACAAGGCTAACAGTAAATTTTTCTTAACTGCTGGTGTGTCCCACATCACTATTAAATCCCAACATCAATATGCAACCGGCACGATGGGCTGCTGTGTCTATTTAGGGCTGCACGTAAGACAGCTGGAAGTGGAGCAGGCCTAGCAAGAAGTCTCTTACTTTTTATTACCTTGAAATAAACACTGGATGGACCCACTGGGACGGCACGGGTCTGGCCCCGTATAGTTTCCAAGCGGAAAGAGCAAGTGAGAAAATGAAAGAGAGATTAAACATTGTTTCTGCCCACAGTGCTTCAGAGGGGGCAGCTTCTGCTCTGCTTTGTTGTGTGATCAAAGGTGAATCAGAGAGAGCAGATTTCAAGCAAAAGAAAAAAAATAAGCAAGTATTTATTCATCTAATTCATCCCCAAGATGCCATGCATATGCAACCAATTAAAAAAAAAAAATTAGCATCTCAACCTTATGTAAACACAGCCTGTAGGGATTTCAGCAATGATTAGTTATTTTCAAATGCAGGGTAAAGGAAAACAAGAGATGCCAGAGGCTGTTTTAGAGTTTCTTCTTGATTGAGCTAAACATTTAAACTTGTTGAGCAAAGATAACTGATTTACAATCATTATTAAAAGATAAACTGCTTAGGCAGATTTAGAAGAGAGTGGTAAGTGCACCTTACTCTAGACCTCACTTTTGATTTCCTCTACTTCCAGTAAACAATGTTATTTTATGATCATTGAAGTTTAGTATATACTGTATGATGCACAGTGTGTGTTTGACAGACAGAGCTAATAAGATAAAGAACAGAGAACTTAAAGAAAAGTAATTGAAAAGTGCATATGTGGATAGCTGACATGACATTTCAAGCAGCGCTATAACAAATCTAAAATTATCTTCAATTACAGTGTGCTTGTCTAACTATTTCAAATTAAATTGTTATGGCCTTATTTATTGAGAAACTATATATATATATATATATATATATATATATATATATATATATATACAGTACAGACCAAAAGTTTGGACACACCTTCTCATTCAAAGAGTTTTCTTTATTTTCATGACTATGAAAATTGTAGAGTCACACTGAAGGTATCAAGGGCTATTTGACCAAGAAGGAGAGTGATGGGGTGCTGCGCCAGATGACCTGGCCTCCACAGTCACCGGACCTGAACCCAATCGAGATGGTTTAGGGGTGAGCTGGACCGCAGACAGAAGGCAAAAGGGCCAACAAGTGCTAAGCATCTCTCGGGGAACTCCTTCAAGACTGTTGGAAGACCATTTCAGGTGACTACCTCTTGAAGCTCATCAAGAGAATGCCAAGAGTGTGCAAAGCAGTAATCAAAGCAAAAGGTGGCTACTTTGAAGAACCTAGAATATGACATATTTTCAGTTTTTTCACACTTTTTTGTTATGTATATAATTCCATATATAATTCCACATGTGTTAATTCATAGTTTTGATGCCTTCAGTGTGAATCTACAATTTTAATAGTCATGAAAATAAAGAAAACTCTTTGAATGAGAAGGTGTGTCCAAACTCTTGGTCTGTACTGTACAGGTCCTTCTCAGAAATTTAGCATATTGTGATAAAGTTCATTATTTTCCATAATGTAATGATAAAAATTTAACTTTCATATATTTTAGATTCATTGCACACCAACTGAAATATTTCATGTCTTTTATTGTTTTAATACTGATGATTTTGGCATACAGCTCATGAAAACCCAAAATTCCTATCTCAAAAAATTAGCATATTTCATCCGACCAATAAAAGAAAAGTGTTTTTAATACAAAAAAAGTCAACCTTCAAATAATTATGTTCAGTTATGCACTCAATACTTGGTTGGGAATCCTTTTGCAGAAATGACTGCTTCGATGCGGCGTGGCATGGAGGCAATCAGCCTGTGGCACTGCTGAGGTGTTATGGAGGCCCAGGATGCTTCGATAGCGGCCTTAAGCTCATCCAGAGTGTTGGGTCTTGCGTCTCTCAGCTTTCTCTTCACAATATCCCACAGATTCTCTATGGGGTTCAGGTCAGGAGAGTTGGCAGGCCAATTGAGCACAGTAATACCATGGTCAGTAAACCATTTACCAGTGGTTTTGGCACTGTGAGCAGGTGCCAGGTCGTGCTGAAAAACGAAATCTTCATCTCAATAAAGCTTTTCAGCAGATGGAAGCATGAAGTGCTCCAAAATCTCCTGATAACTCGATGCATTGATCCTGCCCTTGATAAAACACAGTGGACCAACACCAGCAGCTGACATGGCACCCCAGACCATCACTGACTGTGGGTACTTGACACTGGACTTCAGGCATTTTGGCATTTCCTTCTCCCCAGTCTTCCTCCAGACACTGGCACCTTGATTTCCGAATGACATGCAAAATTTGCTTTCATCCGAAAAAAGTACTTTGGACCACTGAGCAACAGTCCAGTGCTGCTTCTCTGTAGCCCATTTCCTGCACACGCCTGTGCAGGGTGGCTCTGGATGTTTCTACTCCAGACTCAGTCCACTGCTTCCGCAGGTCCCCCAAGGTCTGGAATCGGTCCTTCTCCACAATCTTCCTCAGGGTCCGGTCACCTATTCTCGTTGTGCAGCGTTTTTTGCCACACTTTTTCCTTCCCAAATTTCTTTCTGTGTCTTACCCTCTCGCTTGAGGGTGTCAATGATGGCCTTCTGGACAGCAGTCAGGTCAGCAGTCTTACCCATGATTGCTGTTTTGAGTAATGAACCAGGCTGCGAGTTTTTAAAAGCCTCAGGAATCTTTTGCAGGTGTTTAGAGTTAATTAGTTGATTCAGATGATTAGGTTAATAGCTCGTTTAGAGAACCTTTTCATGATATGCTAATTTTTTGAGATAGGAATTTGGGGTTTTCATGAGCTGTATGCCAAAATAATCAGTATTAAAACAATAAAAGACATGAAATATTTCAGTTGGTGTGCAATGAATCTAAAATATATGAAAGTTTAATTTTTATCATTACATTATGGAAAATAATGAACTTTATCACAATATGCTAATTTTTTGAGAAGGACCTATATATATATATATATATATATATATACACACTCTATATATACAAACACGATTCCAAAAAAGTTGGGACACTGTACAAATTGGGAGTAAAAAAGGAATGGAATAATTTACAAATCTCATAAGCTTACATTTTATTCACAATAGAATATAGATAATATATCAAATGTTGAAAGTGAGACACTTTGAAATGCCAAATATTGGCTCATTTTGGATTGCATGAGAGCTACACATTCCTAAAAAGTTGGGACAGGTTGCAATAAGAGGCTGAAAAAGTTAAATTTACATATAAGGAACTTCTGGAGGACCAATTTGCAACTTATTAGGTGAATTGGCAACATGATTGGGTATAAAAATAGCCTCTCAGAGTGGCAGTGTCTCTCAGAAGTCAAGATGGGCAAAGGATCACCAATTCCCCCAATGCTGTGGTGAGAAATAGTAGAGCAATATCAGAGAAAAATTGCAAGGAGTTTGAAGTTATCATCATCTACAGTGCATAATATCATCCAAAGATTCAGAGAATCTGGAACAATCTCTGTGCATAAAGGTCAAGGTCGGAAAACCATACTGGATCCCCATGATCTTTGGGCCCTTAGATGGCACTGCATCACATACAGGAATGCTACTGTAATGGAAATCACAACATGGGCTCAGGAATACTTCCAGAAAACATTGTCGGTGAACACAATCCACCATGCCATTCGCCGTTGCCGGCTAAAGCTCTATAGGCCAAAAAAGAAGCCATATCTAAACATGATCCAGAAGCTCAGGTGTTTTATCTGGGCCAAGGCTCATTTAAAATGGACTGTGGCAAAGTGGAAAACTGTTCTGTGGTCAGACGAATCAAAATTTCAAGTTCTTTTTACAAAACTGTAGTTTTGATCATATAAATGCAGTATTGGTTCAAAAACATGAAAAATCTTAACCTTGAATGGTAGTATATACAATATAATGTCTGTCTGATCTGCAGAAAATATTCTTTTGTGCTAGGGATGGGGAGGTTGGAATAAAAAAATAAATAAATGAATATATTACAGAATTTAAGCAAAACGGTGTTGTGGATGTGTCAAAGACTCTATGCCCAAAGGCAGTATAAATGTATATGCACTTGAAAGAGCCAATGGATCTCAGGCTTAAAAGTTGATTCTAGCAAACTGAAAACAAGACGTCCTAATTGAGATGGCAGTAAATAGTTATTACAACGCCTACACATAAGTGTATATGCTATGTCAGTGATGCTTTAAAAGCATTGATTTCAAAGAGGGTGGCGCATCTCAAAAGAAGAAAAACGTAAGAGTTTTGTACATGTTAACTTTAATAAGCTTCTGTTATGAAGCCTAAAATATACCAAAATATAAGTTTATACTGACAAAACTATTGAATTTAAATACACCAAAGTGCTACTTTACCACATAGAGAGCCAGATTTAAGTGGATTGGGAGTGGTTAGTGAAGACTACATAGGTTTTTAAATGCAAAAACAGCAACAGCTGGCCAACTTTTTAAGCTGTTCTGTTTCTGTTTCTGAATTTTTTATTTATTTATTTCTCAGCATTTCACTTCACAAAACGTTAATCGATGGACTGGAGTTGTGTGGATTACTTGTGGATTATTTTTATGTTTATATCAGCTGTTTGACCTCTCATTCTGAGGGCACCCATTCACTAAAGATGACCTATTGGTGAGCATGTAATGTAATGCTACATTTCTGATAATCTGTTACAGAAACAAACTCACCTATGTACACCTGAAGGTGTGTAAATTTCAGTTTTGGCTGAACTGTTCCATAAACCAAACCAACCAGCTCTGAGATGAATCACAGCATCACACACTTTGAAAAGTCAATGTTAAAAATCAATTCAACTGTTGTGCTCTATTCCTGATCAATCACTGTAAGTGTTGATTAGACAAACCCGTCCAGTGTTTCATTTTCCTGCCTGTCACAGAGAAGGATTTTCACACCACAATTATGTACTCTACAAGTGTCAATACTCAACATCTTACTAGCTGACAAACAAGTTGTGGGCTTTAGGACGGATATTAATCCCTGGCGTATTTATAGAGAAAAACATATTTTGCTATAGTCAGATATGCTGATTTGAAACTGAAGTCTATTATATATGTAAAACAGATTAGAATAAAGTAAATGAGGGGAACAAACAAACAAATACAGATAAGAAATAACTGTCCCAGGACACTGCACCAAGGGAGCTACTGAAGTTAGCATTACACTCCTTCAGATATTGAGCTGTATAAAAAAATCTATAAAGCTTTAAGTAATCAAAAGCAATATTTACACAGTTGTCACTCTTTTAGATATTGAATTGTTTAGTTGTTGGTTCAAATATGGTTCAAGAAACAAAGTGTCCCAGGACATTGCATCAAGGAAACCACAGAAGTTGCCTTTACACTACTTTAGATATTGAGCTGTATAAAAAAAAATCTATAAATCTTTAAGCAATCAAATGCACTATTTCCACAGTTGTCTCTATTGTAACTGGCATATAAAATGATTGATGTAAAGAAATATGGAGTGGGAAAAATGTTGATGTCATGTCAGAATGACAAATGACTTGCCCCGCCGAGCACGCCTTCCCCCTCTGAGCTGCCTCCCCTCCTCCTTTGATAGAGAGGCCCTGATGGCTGCTGGGATTTGACCCCTACCCATCCCACTTTTTCTCACACTTCTTTCTCTCTCTATTCTTCCCTCCCCACTGGGTCCACTCTCAAACCCCAGGCTTATCCTCCTGCTACTGATAAAAAAGTAATAAAGCTTCTTAATGGCACATCAGTTTCTCCCTTTCCCATCTCTGCGATCCACAGTGGATTTGGGTCCCTGAAAATAGCGCTTTGTTGTTTTATGAAACAAAGAGAGCAGGCAAGCAAGTGTCTATAAGTTCCCTCGTGGTCACCAGGTCCACACTCTGCCATTCTAGAAAGCAAAATAAACAACACTCTCAGACTTCTCAACGGATCTTAACCGGCGTCCCCTTTCCTGCATCCTCCGTTGAATGTTCACTAATGGCTATCGAAAAGATTCGTCTTTCTAAGTCCAGGGAGGAAGAGTCTCTAAAGGAAAGGGCTCTGGAAGTTTAAGGTGGTTCTTTGAAGGTTCTTTTTGTGCAGAAGTGCTAGTGATTGGGGTCATGGAGTAAATGTTCACCTCAGGGTAGATGTTGTTTTAAATGCTGTTTGAGTGATGAAGGATGCAAATATGTTTATTCAGTACATATTCATGCTGCTGTATCGCATCAAGTCATTTTTACCCAAACCACATTTGGAGGTTTAGTGTATGCACTAAATGAAAAAGGAAAGAATAGTCTCAGTTTTCTAATAATATAAGGATTATGGTTAGTACTATTCATAATGGGCAATGGACAATGGGCATTGTGTAATAGTTTACACAAAAATAAATATTAAGCCACTGTTTTTAACACTGAATGCTTTTTGAACATATTAGAATGATTTCTGAAGGATCATGTGACACTGCAGACTGGAGTAATAGAAAATCTCACCTTTGCAAACACAGAAATAAATCACATTTAAAAATATATTAAAATAGAAAATATTTATTTTAAATTGTAATAATATTTCACAATATTACTGTTTTTAATTTGTATTTGATCACATAAATGCAGCCTACATGGTGAGCATAATCCTTCTTTTTTACAAGCCCAAATATTTGAATTATTATTATTCTTTTATTAAAATTGACATAATTTGAAAGATGAGACTGTTTCATAATCCTTTTGTTTAGAATCACAAACTTCTGACTCAAAAATGATGAAGCACACCACAAATGTTATTCTAGAGAAGATCAGATGTTTCTTGCAGACACACTTGTTAACATTATCTTTTCAGCACTCAGTTCTTTTGAGCATTGGATATAGCTAGTTTCTCTTTCAACATGTTGCAAAAACAAAAAACAAAAAACTAAACTAAGCCTTGACATTTATCAGGGACCCAAGAAAACCCACAGAAGCCACAGGTTTAATCGAATCAGTCCTTCACCCTCATGTTTACAGCCAGGGAATCCTTTAGATGGATGCTGTCCCATTCAATCAATCCTAATCCATAGAGATATTTACACCAAGGTCTAGTTTCCTGGAAGGAATAAGGTTACTTTTTCACGTTAGAAAAAAAAAGATTCAAGAATCCATTATGCCAACAGATGACACCTTCCTTCAAAAACACTTTGAGATAAATCTAGATGTTTTGCTAAGTTTTCCTGCACTGTGCTTTAAACATCATCTTCAGTGCCTCAGGTTATGGACTGTCTGTGTGTGTTTTTGCTCTGTGTCACCCAGTTTCTTCCTATTGTTGATTGTTAATTTGATTTCAGTTGTGTCTAGTCATTAGTTCCTTAATTGTCTGTGTATTTAAGGTCTTGTCCATTCAGTTTGTTTGGCTGGTTCTGAACATCTTTCCTTGTGTCTCCTACAGTCTTCTTGTGAGTGGATTGTTAAAGACTGTGTTATTTAAGAACTCCTTGTGCCTTGCCTTTCATAGTGAATTGTGGCAATCCCCTATAGTTACACTCTTAAAAATCCAGGTTCCTTAAGTTTCTATGAAGGACCTTTAACATCCATGCAACCTTTCCATGTTTTTTTTATAATATCAAAAAGATCTTCAGATAAAATATTCTTCACACCACAGAAAAAAATTTGCTTTTAAGAACTGCTCACAGAAAGAGTGGTCGCTTCAAAAACTCTCTTTTGGAACCTTTATTTTAAAGAGTGTACTCCTCAATAAAGCTGACCAAAGGATTTAAATAGAAAAAAATAAAATAAATTGACAACGGGACAGAACTTGAAAAGACAAATATCAGTAGTGACAAGGCAAGTTATTGAGAGCTTGGATGATGAAAGCCACCCACTCCCAGCATCAGCCAGAGAGGGGATTGTTAGAAATAAAAGGAGAGGTAGAGGCTGGTCGAGGTGATGTCTCTGTGGGACAACCTCCAGACAATAAAAGCCATTATGCTTGCTGTGGCCATTAGGGTTCCTAAAAGCCTGATCCATAACTCATAGTTTGCCCTCCACCTGCCTCCTTGAGTCAACTTGACAGCTCAGCCTTGAGTAACCGGCCCCCATACACCCGGAGGCATGTCCTGGGTAAGTGGGAATCGAGAGATAGGCCTTGATTGTGTATTCACCTGGCTGATTTTCCGAGAAGATACACAACTGGACATGAAAGAAAACTCTAAGCACAAGCAAAGCATGAGCTCTTCCTGTCATGGAGAGTGCATAAAAATATGTTACCAAACAACATTTGCTAATGCTTTTTCATGTTCTGAGGACATTTTCATGCACTTGGAAATCTTACATTAATCATATTTGCTTTAAAACACATTTCTGGTTTCGGCAAGTAAACAGCTGTGAATGTCATTCCAAAAAATAAAACATTCTGTCTTCATCTTCGTCTTCATCTTTCAAAACATATGCAATAAATTGCTGACCTTTTCAGCTGACAATGGGCATCTAAGCTGTGAGACAATTACTTTAAAGGGGAAGTGTAATTTTGAAACATCTAGTGTCACCAAGGAGAACTGTAAAAATAATGAAAAGAACAACAGGTTTTGCAAACAAGGCTTATCTGCCATTGGACAAATTTTTTTAGTCCCAAACTCATGACCTCTTGACTCAAGTCGAGGTGGTTTAAGTAAACACAAATGTAAAGAGCACATTTTTAAAGAAAAACGAACCTACAAATGATCTGTGATCCAACCCTCAAAATTAATAAGCAGGAGGAAAACATGTAAACAGTTACACAATTCATCTTTAAGCATTAGCTTTTTAGCTATTTTGGTTTTAGGTTACTGTTGTAGCTAACAGACTTCCTAAATCTTGCTAATTGTTATAACAGAAATTGATGCCACAATAATGTAATAAAGATCAAAGCACTTGGAGTAAATAGTAACATTTATGAAATAGAAGCTTTACCATTTGTGTATGCTGAGAACATCCATGTCAACATCTGAGTTACCAGCAGGTAGAGGCTCAAATAAATATGGCCTCCTTGGACAATAATGACAAGGTGACAGTGATATTGTGCTCCCTCTCTTTTCTCTCCCTGTGTCTGTCTATCTCCCTTTCACGTTTTTCTTATCTTTTCTCCTCCGTCCTGCAGTGTGAGCCATCTCGCATGACTGCCGGAGCATCTACCATTGCCCAGAGGCATTCGGAATGAGCAAAAGGCTGGGCGAACAGTAGCCAAATGTCTTTTTCTCTATGAAATCTGCAAGTGCTGCCCATTCCTGAGGTGGTGACTGCAGGAGAAAAGAACAGGTCTTTTGTACAAAACAGGGATTTCCATGATGTTCAGCCTTAATTGACCTTTTTTAATGGGGTATTTCACCCCCAAATGAAAAGTCTGTCATCGGCCGTGTACTCTCATGTCAGTCGAAACCTGCATTATTTTTCTAGGCTGAACAAACAAGGAGGAGTTTAGCTGGATGTCCATTTGATATTTTATATACAATGAAAATACACAGTGATCATAGACTTTAACAAGCTCAAAAAGGACAAAAAAAGCACCATAAAGGACTGTGCTAGATTTCAAGTTTATATGTTAACAACAGAAAAATAAAAAGAGCTAACATTTATTTCTTTATCATTCTGTTTTCTAAAAACAGGTCAGAAATCTTGACATCAATTATGATTATTCTTTTGACAGAGCCAGTTGTCTGCTTTGAACATATATACAGTATATATACCATACTAATACTCTGTTTGACCCCCTTTCTCCTTCAGAACTGCCGTAATTCTATGTGGCACTGACTCAACAAGGTGCTGAAAGCATTCTTTAGAAATGTTGGCCCATATTGATAGGATAGCATCTTGCAGTTGATGGAGATTTGTGGGATGCACATCCAGGACATGAAGCTCCCGTTCCACCACATCCCAAAGATGCTCTATTGGGTTGAGATCTGGTGACCTATGGGGGCCACTTTAGTACAGTGAACTCATTGTCATGTTCAAGAAACCAATTTGAAATGATTCGAGCTTTGTGACATGGTGCATTATTCTGCTGGAAGTAGCCATCAGAGGATGGGTACATGGTGGTCATAAAGGGATGGACATGGTCAGAAACAATGCTCAGATAGGCCGTGGCATTTAAACGATGCCCAATTGGCACTAAGGGGCCTAAAGTGTGCCAAGAAAACATCCCCCACACCATTACACCACCACCACCAGCCTTCACGGTGGTAACAAGGCATGATGGATCCATGTTCTCATTCTGTTTATGCCAAATTCTGACAGAAATCGAGACTCATCAGACCAGGCAATATTTTTCTAGTCTTCAACTGTCCAATGTTGGTGAGCTCGTGCAAATTGTAGCCTCTTTTTCCTATTTGTAGTGGAGATGAGTGGTACCCGGTGGGGTCTTCTGCTGTTGTAGCCCATCCGCCTCAAGGTTGTGCATGTTGTGCCTTCACAAATGCTTTGCTGCATACCTCGGTTGTAACGAGTGGTTATTTCAGTCAAAGTTGCCCTTCTATCAGCTTGAATTAGTCGTCCCATTCTCCTCTGACCTCTGGCATTAACAAGGCAATTTCGCCCACAGGACTGCCGCATACTGGATGTTTTTCCCTTTTCACACCATTGTTTGTAAACCCTAGAAATGGTTGTGCGTGAAAATTCCAGTAACTGAGCAGATTGTGAAATACCAAGACCCTCCCGTCTGGCACCAACAACCATGCCACGCTCAAAATTGCTTAAATCACCTTTCTTTCTCATTCTGACGTTCAGTTTGGAGTTCAGGAGATTGTCTTGACCAGGACCACACCCCTAAATGCATTGAAGCAACTGCCATGTGATTGGTTGATTAGATAATTGCATTAATGAGAAATTGAACAGGTGTTCCTAATAACCTTTAGGTGAGTGTATATATATATATATATATATATATATATAGGTATATTCTGGGGTCATGAAAGAAAAAAGCCTGGTGTAATGTTTTCATCCATCCAGTGGACTCCTAACCTTAAGGTCGTGGTTCCGGGCCATCAATGCCTGAGGTGCCCTTGAGCAATGCACCAAACCCCCAACTGCTCCCCGGGCACCACAGCATAAAAAGCCTACTGCTCCGGGTGTGTGTGAAAGAGAGAAAGCCAGAGCCAGAGAGAAGATAACGAATAACACTTTTCGGCATTTCTCACAAGTAAGACCTATCTTTGTTAGTGGATTGCAAGCCAAGCAAATGTGAAGGGAAACAAAAGTGCTTCAAGAAACTCGCTAAAGGCACACTTTGCATCAACACAAACTCGTATAACTTTTTTATTTATTTTTTTCTACATTTGAAAGGTGGTTTTAGCTGTATGAAAATCAAAAAGCGAGACCACTCCAAACCTGCGTAGATGTACAGACGTAAACATACACCTCCGTCTCCCTCTAAGTTCCGTCCAGAGAATTGGTTCAGGAGGCTTTATTCAGTTTTTCCATGGAGAATCTCTGTCTGGTGTCTGAGATCGATAGCTGGTTAGAAGGAGATGCGTGGGCCCTGGATTAATGCTAGCCGCACTCCGCAGAGCTTTGAGCCTCATTGGTGTGAGAACAGTGCCATAACAGCAACATGGATGCAGGACAGATCAAACAACTGATGGGGGAGAGGAAGACAGACTAGGAAGGGGGTACCCAGAGCAGCAAGAGGGGAAAATGTAATCAGAGAGATACATGGGACTTCACAAAAAGTCAATATATATATATTCATATCATATTTCGTAACATATTTTCATAAGTTAGTAGCCCTGTAAGATGTGTTAGTTTACTTGTATAGTTCTTTAGTAAGAGGTTCCGGGTTCAAATTCAAAATATTAAAGTATGGATTAACATTATATATAGGGCTGCCGATAGATTTTTGTAGTTTACACAGAGATTATTTTTTTTTTTAAGTGCATTTTGAAACACGTATTTAATTCATCTCCGGGTCCCCCAAACGCAGAATGGCCAAAGCACATAAAATGTTTACAGTTTTTAGTTTAAAATGATGTTGTACTGTTTGATGTGTCCATCAACGTCTGGACAGCATTATGAGTAACAACTGTAGTGATCTAGTCGACCTATACCCAGTTCCTAAACTGCATAAAGGAGAATTTTGAAGAATGGATCCTTCAGACAAGCAGAAATATTTGAGGTAGGACCTGAAAAAGATGTAGTTTCAAAATCTATTTGAACAATCTCTTCAGTGCAGGATTAGAATTTCAGCTTCAAATAATGGCTGACAGATCTTTTCAACCACTCAGCTTGTCCAGAAAACCAAGATGCCCTGTAATAGGTAGGAGACTACAAAATGCACCGAAAGCAACACTCATTCTTCTGCCAGTTTTACGGAATAATAGAATAATAGCCTTTCTCATGTTCTGACATACTATATAAACAATTCTTACATGCAAACACTGTTGCTGTGTAAAATGTCTTGATTATATATCCGTCTATATTATATAATGTTTTTTTCTTCACATTTTTGCCTGTTAATCAACATCTTTCATAGTCATATTTATTAACATCCAGAGAATATCATTATAAGTAAATATACACTACTGTGCCAGCGTTTGTGATTGGTTACATTTTAATGTTTTAGAAACAAGTCTCTTGTTTCTAAGAGTCTCTAAGGCTGCATATATTTGACTGAACAAAAATCCAGTAAAACAATAATATTGTGAAAGAACATTGAAATTTTAAATAATTGTTTTCTATTTTAATATAATTTAAAATGAAATTAATACTATGATGGGAATGCAAAATGTTAAGTCTTTCCTTCAGAAAACATGAAATCAATGATTTAGTACTTAAAAACAATTCTCAAGTTTGTAACATTAGAAATGTCTTTAATGTAACTTTATTTATTTTTATTTTTCATTGAATGTTTCCTTGCTGGATAAACATATCCATATGTTCTTGGAAGAGTTACTTTTGAACAGTAGTGTAACCTAAACTTACACAGTAAAAAAAATAAATAAATAAATAAATTATATATATATATATATATATATATATATATATATATATATATATATATATATATATATATATATATATATATATATATATATAAATTATCAGACTTTCCATAACATCACCAAATATGTGAAATAAGCTACATGCCAAAGCTCATTATTTATGGTTAAGCGCTTACTAAAATCCTTAACCATAAATATGATTAATTGTACTAGTAAAGCACAACTATGAACTGCAACGCAGAACTGTTCTTTGCTCTATTTCCTTTTTGATTAACAATACAAATTTCTGTGCAAGCAAGTTCCTGTTTTTCATGTCATAATGAATGATATTTCAAAGCAGCAAGCGAAACAATATACATTTTGTCAGAGCTCTCCAAAAACACATTTTGGAAGTCTCAGAGGGGAGAAGCCCGGAAGCTCCCAATCAAAACAAATAAAAGAGTCCTCAGATGGAACCAGATGAGAGGGATGTTCCATCAGGCAGATTCCATGCCAGACCTTTATTAGTCTCTGACTCACCTCAGCGCTGCTCGGTGGAGCTCAGCAAATAGCAGATTAAATACATGGAGGCATTAAAGAAAAGTCTGAATCAAAGGAGATAAAAGGAGTCTTGCTCTCCACATATTAATCATTCATCTATGCCCCTGTTCCCAAATCAGAATCTGTGGGGGTTTGCTGGGAAGGGCTCAGTGTTGAGTCCCACTGCGACATTTGGAAATTAGTTTGCGTGAATAAGTTGAGTAAGTGGTACATGAAATGACATGTGTCTCTAAGTGTCTGTTTTTGTCATATTTAAAAAGACAAAAAAGAATGGATTAGAACAGTGCCAATCAGGAAAATCAGGAAACATACAAACCAATTATACAAATCAGACTAGATCAAATCAGCACCATACAACCCATGTAAAAACACAACCTGCTTTTGATACTTTAGGAATATTACTTTGATGGAAATTTGTGCAAGTCTAAGCTGCAAGTTACAGTAAGTTAAGCTTTATCTAATTGCAAATTGATTCTCTGAACTTTAAACATGCAAATCTGAAATTTTATTTTTAAATATAGATGACTGTAATAGGTATGCTTCACAAAACACTGCGGGCACTAACATTAGGCTCTCAGCCTCTGACTACATGCTAATTTAGAGCTCTAACCCTCTGTTAGCTTTTCCACAAGACTGCTCATCTGTAAAAGACGAGTTAACTCAAAAACCCCACATTAAGGTATTAGATCAATAATCGAAATGCTGACTGGTAATATAGTACAGAATAAAATGTAATAATTAGCTGTTAGTAAATGCTCCTCCTTAGTGTTAATTTAGTTTATTATTATTTAGTTCTGTTAAATGTTATTATTAGTTTTGAAAAATGATTTATGTATTTATTTGTGAATCTATACTCTTTTTTTGTTGGTTAAGTTGTAGTTAACTAAAACTCTGGGATTTTTTGTCTGTTTTTAGTCAATGAAAACATTCAGTAATGTTGCGTACTGATTAAACTGCTTCTCAAAAGCATGAAAATTCAAGGAGGTCTATTTTTAGATTTTTTTTAACTACATTTTACTCTCATAGGAGTTAACAGTGTTTATTGATGGCGATGTAGTCTTGTAACAATTCGTCTAGTATTCATACCCAGACCAATTGCCACAAGATTTATATTAGGGAGGGAACCACCGGCTATGGTCTGTGTTAGTTCAAATACTCAAAAAAACAAGAAATAGATGCAAAAGTGAGTATTATTCCACAAAAAAGCAGTAAAGCATACATATCAATACATGATAGAAAACCCCACATATAATAACCAGAGGCATAGCATTTCAAAATAAAAGGAAAAAGTCACACATCAACAACATTATTTACAAAAGTAGTGCAAGAGTTCTTATCTGGATAGGCAGAAACCACAACGGTTTTCTGCCGTACTCAAGTGCACACAAGACTGGAAACGAAATGGCCGATCCAGATGACACCGAGGAGAATAGAAGTAAGGTGTCCAGTGGTTAAACAGTCCTTTTGAAGTAGAATCTTCCTGGATATTATCCGGAAGGACTAAAGAGTCCTTCTACAACCAAGCAAAAATAAATCAACATCATACCATATGTGAATCCACACAGGTCAAAAATAACCATGAGACAAACACCAAATCTTACATTGACTGAGCAGAAAATCCCATAGATTCCCAGTCTGGACTGGAGTGGTATGCCATGCTGTTAGGCCTCAAACACCTCTCACTCCTTCTATCTTTGCCTTACTGATATCCTAGAGCAATAAGCACACTATCTCCCCCTATTGTCAGGTAGAAGCCTTACATACCCACACAGGAAACTAATGTGACAGGTCAAGACTGTTACATACCCTCCCCCTCAGCAGAAGGATGGCTATAACCATAACATGGCTTCAGATTTTGTACGTGTACAGTTTCCACAATATCAGGATTATCAATGTACCTTACAGAACAATTAACAGGTCCAAGTACTTTTACCACCTTGGCAGGGCCTTTCCATTTTGCTGCCAACTTAGCCATATACCCTTCGTCTGCTCTGGAAAGAGGATGGGTCCGGACCCAAACCAAATCTCCCACCAAAAACTGCACAGATTTATGCCGTTGATTATAGTACCTTTGCTGTTTTCCTTGGGCTCTTTCAACGTTAGTTTTCACCAGGTTGATGAGTTCCTGTTGTCTATCAAGAAGAACATATGCAGGGTTATCAGGATCAGGGAGTTTGTGAATGGCTCTTTCTATGGGCCCTTTCAATTTTCGTCCTAATGCAACCTCTGCAGGTGTGAAACCAGTGCTCTAATGCCATGCAGTGTTAAGAGCAAATCGAAACTCTGCTATCCACTTGTCCCATTGTCGATGTTGATCACCTACATAAGAAGCAATCATTGTTTTGAGGTTGCGATTAACTCTTTCTGTGAGATTGGTTTGTGGGTGGTAAGCGGTTGTCAATTTCTGAATGACCCCTCATTGCTTGCAGACTGTACCGAGTAATTGAGATGTAAATTGTATCCCTCTATCTGACACTAAGTACATAGGTGTACCCCATCTGGTGAAAATCTCCTCCACAAGAATCCGGGCTATTTGCGGTGTCTTGGCAGTACGTAATGGGAACATTTCTATCCATTTAGAGCAATAGTTAACAACCACGAGGAGGTATTCATTTTGTTTACTGGTCTTAGGGAAAGGTCCCATTAAGTCCACTCCTAACATAAACCCAGGTTCAACTACAGGAGTTGATTGGAGATGACCAGACAGCTTGGTTATAGCGGGTTTGTATTTTTGACATGTGGTACATTCCTTGCAATACTTCCATACTTCATTTCTCACATTAGGCCAATATGCAAAATCCAGTAATTTTAATAGCGTTTTCAATCTCCCCAAGTGTCCACTAAGGGGACTGTCATGTACATAGTGTAAGAGAGCTTCACGTTGACTGGACGGGATCACCAGTTGGAGTTTTTGTCCTTGTTGTACTTTAGGTAGACTACGAAACAGAAAACCATTCTTCATCACGTAGTGGATGCGGGAAGGATCAGGAAGTTTATTGCACTGTGCCTCTTGAATCAGTTCTTGTAACTCTGGATCTTTTTGTTGATCTGTGGCAATTTGTGCTAGATCTACTTGCAAGTTGCTTGGTAATACATCGGTGGCTTTGATTATTGCAATCATCTCCTGAGGGGTGTGGTTGGTGTGCCCTCTGGACAATATGTCAGGCACTACATTGCATTGACCTTTACGATACTTTACGGAGAAGTGAAAGCCTTGCAATCTCAGGGTCCAACGGGTGAGGCGTGATGATGGCTTTGGGTGCTGAAAGACCCATGTCAGCGCTGAATGGTCCGTTATGACTGTAAATGGTCGTCCCTCCAAATATGGCCTCCATTTTTCTACAGCCCAAACCACCGCCAAACATTCCTTTTCAGAGACAGAGTATGCCTTCTCTGCTCCTAGTAATAAACGTGAGGCATAGGCGATGACCTTTTCTTCACCAGCTGTTTCCTGAGTTAGCACCGCACCTAACCCAACCTCACTAGCATCTGTTTGCACGGTGAATGGTTTACTGAAATCTGGGGGTATCAACACTGGTGCCTGGGTTAAATCCTGTTTTATAGTGTTGAATGCCTGTTGACATTGTTCTGACCATAACCAAGTGGACTTTTTTTGTTTCAGTGCATGAAGTGGGGCAGCTTTCTCAGAGAAATTAGAGATATAGCGGTGGTACCAACCAGCGAGTCCTAGGAATCGTTGCACGTCTTTGATTGACTGAGGGGTTGGAAAAGAAGCGACTGCTTCTACTTTTGCTGGATCGGTTTTTATTCCACTGCTTGACACAATGTGCCCTAAGAAGGTGAGAGTCTGTTGCATGAAGTTACACTTGTTCAGGTTGAGGGTTAGACCAGCTTTATGGAGACAATGGAAAACTTGCTGTAGGTGGCAAAGGTGTTCTTCCTCATTCTTGGAGAACACCACAACATCATCAATGTAAATGAAACAGCACTTACCCTTGATTTCTCTAAGTGCCTGTTCCATTAGTCTCTGGAAAGTTGCTGCAGCATTTTTAAGCCCGAAAGGAAGACGACAAAATTCGTATAACCCAGACGAAGTGACAAAGGCAGTTTTCTGGATGCTGTCAGGCACCATCTCCACCTGCCAGTATCCACTTTTTAGGTCCAGTGTCCTGAATGTTGTGGCACCATGCAAAGATTCCAGAATGTCTTGGATCTCTGGCATAGGGTATGCATCGAGGTGAGTTTTAGCATTCAAACCCCGATAGTCCACACACAATCTTGAACTACCATCCTTCTTAGGCACTAATACTACAGGTGCTGCCCATGGAGAAGCTGATGGCCTGACAATCTTCTTGGTTAGCAGATTAATGATTTCAGATTCAATGAACTGCTGCTTGTCCAGAGAAACTTTATATGGGCGTTTTCTGACTGGTACTTCATCAATGGTGATGATTTGGTGTTTTACCATGTTGGAATGTCCTATTTCATGAGTGCATACTGTGGGCCATTGCAACATTAACTTTTCCAATTGCATTCTGAACTGACCATGAGTATTAGCTTGTTGAACCAATTTTTGAATGGTCAACTGGGTTTCGTTAGATATAGGAGGGGCTGGTACAGCTACATAAAAATGTACTGTCGCTTGGGATCCATGTGTCAAGAATGGAAAAGTTTCTTCAGCTCTTCCTTCTCTGGCGGGTATGATGTATCGGGATCTCTGAAAGTCTAAAGTCAATCCAGAATCCATCAGAAAATCCATCCCTAGGATGATTGGCACTGTCAAATCCACATCCCTCATTATGTATAATGTTAGTTCCATCTTAAGTCCTTGGATCTCACACTTCCAAGTCACTCTTCCAATTGCAGTCTGCTGCTGTCCGTTGGCGAAGAGAAATGCTTGACCATCCCCGGGGTGATATGACTTGTTCTTGCTCATCTGGTCCCAGGTTGACTTTTTAATGAGAGAGAGTGTGCTACCAGTATCTACCATCGCTGTACAGTATCGATCTTGTAAAATAATAGGGATGGTGACAGTGTTGACCCCAGTTATGGCTGGATTATCGGAAGGTTGGATTATGCTTGCAGTGGTATGACAAGGTCCTACTTGGAGACAGCGAGCTGGTTGAACTTTCTTCTTTTGGTCAGCTGTATTAACTTGACTCCAGTACTTCCTAGATTCTTCAAAATCCCTTTCGATTTGTGTGCCAATCCTTACTAGTTCAGCAACATCCTTCACGGTCCCTCTTAATAGACTAGCTAGACGAGGGTTACAGTTTCTTAGTACAGCCTGGACATTGTCTTTCTCACTCATTCCACTTTTCCATTTCATACATAATGCTCGATATCGGTAAGCAAAGTCCCGAATACATTCCTTCACCCCTTGTTTCCTTTCCTGCAATCTTCTAATAGCTACGTCTTCGTAATCTTCACTTAAGAAGGACTGCAAGAAGACTTCTCGAAACTGCTTCCAACTCCTCACGTGTTGCCGTTCTGCCAGCCACCAGTCTTTAGCAGTACCTTTGAGCACCGCAGTCAACGCCGCCAGCACTTCAGCATCACTAAGAGGTCGAACTGCAAAGTATTCTTCACAACGCTCAATGAAGTTTACAGGATCCTCTTCCTGAGCATCACAGAAGCTAGGTAACTCAAGTTTAACCGGGGGATTGTACTGCAAGGATGTATGACTTTCTGAATACATTGATGGAATGTTCTGTACGTGGTAAGTTTGATTTTGAGAAGCGGTATGAGGAGTAGAGCAATTGGGAACAGTCTGTGTGGAGTTATTTGAATGAGCATTGAATGATTTGAATTTTTGCTCAATTTGGACATCCCTTCGTTTCAGACAGTCTATCATGGATTGTCCTATGTCCCTTATTGCTAGTTCCAGCCGATCCTTCATTCTCTCTCTCTCTCTATCAAAACGGTAGTTAATTTGTTCCTGCAGCGTTTGAACCTTGGCTTCCAACACCTTTTGGGAAACACACTCACCTAACCTCTGTTTGTTCTCTTCCCAGCTGCTTTCAAGTGTAGTTAGTCGATCTGATAGCCTCTCTATCATCATTGTGGTTGATATTGGTGTGGCTTGGTTATGCTCACTTTCCCATTCAAGTGGGGGTGGGGGTAGAAACCTTTCCTGCACATCATATAAGATATTTTCCTCCTCTTCTCCTTGATCAATGTACAAGTTGCTGAATGTGTGCATTAACTCACCCAACGGGTCTCTCCGGGTAATAAATGCCTCAGATGAGAAATCCAGTTCTGGACCATTTTCATCCTCTCCCAGAGCAGCCTCACTTGCCATACTGAAATATCTGAAATTTACCCTGAACACAAGAGCTTATAAATGCCTGAAGGTCCCTGTTTGGGAGCCACTATGTACCCTATGTAACCCTAACCCATCTCATCAACTTGTCATAGAAAAAAGTTGTATACAAATATTTTGCCATTGTTTTTGTTGAAATGTAATTAGCACTCCTCGCTTTTGCATCAGATCACTGAGAAAAATTTCCAAAAAAGACCTAACATCTAGGAAAAATTACAGTATTTAATGGGATTTATACCCCAGAAGACACAATAATGTCTGTCCTGTTCTTAATAAATATTCAGAAACTATAAAATGCACACTACTTAAAACATTTCCAAAAAATATGCATTTCTTTAATATTTACAGCAACCAACATCAAATTGGCCACTGCTCCCCCACTATGCTACATTAAAAATTGTGCATCCTATTTACTAAATGTCCTACTCTCTTCTGGCTCCCTATTCCCTCTCTTGCTCCTTCCCTTTTGGAAAAGATGACATGGGGCTTGGCGGGGAAAAATGATTGAGCAGTGCAGGGGCCTGCAGGGGAAAGATAGCTGAGCAAGTTTCATCACAGCTCTTAGGAGTCTTCAGGCAATGAGGAACAGGCATGAGAGAAGATAGAGAGAGAAAGAGGAAGAGATAGTGAGGAGTGAGAGAGATGGTCAGGGCATAAAAGGACACACATGCACCCAATCCCCCATAAAAGCCATTTCATATGAACCTAAATGGTCCAATTCATTTTCATGAAAGTTTCTCTCTGCTTCCCGTTATTATTTTAGGGAACTGGGGATAATTTATTCTGTATTTTAGGTAGTAATCGTGTCAATATTTCATCATCCCATTTTCATTAATTTTAGCCCATTTTACTAAAATAACAAACAAATAAAATAACATTTCAAAATGACAGTAACAAACTGAGATTTAAATACATTTTTAAACATTTTTATAATTATTATAATTATTATTATTATTTTAGTATAGGATATTATATTGGATGATTTGTTTTGTTGTTACGGTAAAGATACATTTACGATGTGCAAATGTATGGTTGCTTTAATACAACAGTTTAGTGAACAAATAGTTACTACTGAATTTTGATTTCAATAAAATAATTTCCAAACCAAGGCATCACTAAATCCAGTGCTTTAGTTAATAAAAATTTCATTCACTCATTCACCTATTTTGAAACAAATCAGTTGAATGAATGATTAAATGAATTAGTTATATTGTGTGCTCATTAATGAATAATTTTTTTTAAACAAATGGGTTAAATGAATGATTCAACAACATTTTTTTTCCGTCAGTCAGTCAGTCAGTCAGCCAGCCAGCCAGCCAGCCAATCAATCAATCTGTGAATATATATATATGTGTGTGTGTGTGTGTGTGTGTGTGTGTGTGTGTGTGTGTGTGTGAGTGTGTGTGTGTGAGTGTTGAGGTATTCTTTTTATTTTGTTTTAGTTGTTCTGATTGTGTATGATGGTGTATAAATGTGTTCGTTTTGAGTTTGTATAGCACTTATTAAAATGTGCTATATAAATAAACTAACTAACCAACTAACTAGCATACTAAATATACACAGTACACACATATATAATGTTAACTTTGATTTTGGAGGTGTATAGTCAATTTAATTTGATGTAATTTACCCGTTCTAAAAACATTGGTAGTTTGTTTTTAATATCTTGCAGTGTTATTTTTTTCCTCATCATATTGTCAATATAAGTAGTTACTCAGTTGTCATCACTGTATTTTTTTTGTCTCATCTTCAACAACATAAAACAAAACTCTTCATCAACAAACAGAATCAACAATTTCATGATATCAAACCAGACAAAAATTCTGAACCCACAGGCTCAATTATAGTAGCTCAAAGTTTTAAATGCCAAATACAGCTGTTCAATTTCATCCCAAACCAAACTCCAAGCATGCTTTCTGCCCAAACAAATCCACACAAGCTGTCCTCACATCTATAAAATATCAAAGTCAATGACGACGCTTCAGCCTTCCCACACTTCTCACATGGGGCGCCAGAAACGGAAGCCCCCTAGACCCGAGGCCATACCCAGCTGTCATGTCATGTGCCATCCTAGACCGGCCGTCCCTCTGTGAATACTCTCATTCTGGAATGCATGGAGAATTCAGATGCCACGCTTGTGGCACGCCAGCCACGCATGAGGTCCCGTGGTTCATGAGCCTAAGAGACTTGGCATGGAGGTTGGCTGGGGTACAGTCGTGTCTGGTGGGAGCAGGTGTTGCAGTGGGCGGGGTGGGGGTTCAATCAGGGGGTTTCAAATGCAGCATCCCCCTCCATCCACACACTCGCCTGATACTGAGAACAGGTGCAACGGGACACAAAGGGTTTAGTGAAAAATCTGAGATTAGAAGAGGCTTTAATGCTGATTTTTATTATCAACGCCAAGTGATGGCCCGGCTGTGTGACCGTGAGGTTGTTTTAACAACCCTCCACAAATACTGTACAATGTCCCCTTTGGAGCCGCAGCCAAAGAACGGTTGTGCCAGCTTGGATGCCTCTCTGTAAGTAATAACCAGATGGCTAGAGAAGAGACACAGGCATGTTATCCGTGCAAACCCATGGGGCTCTTATCGTACAGTAAATTCTGCTCACCTGTGAGGGTGATTTAAATGTTTTTCATTGACTTTATCACCTGGCCTGACTGTTGAGGCCACTTGGACTCCATGGAGATAACAGAAAGAGAAATAATGAGAAAGAAAACATCTACTTGTCCAGAGAACATAACTTACTGTTTGTTTTGATACCAAACAACCCCAAAATATGATAACCTCCTTGTGAGGGACCACCTTCCTAAAATATGTCTATATAATTTCATATATAAAGAGTGGCTTTAATTAGTCACTGTACCCAAAGTAAATTATTAAAATATTAATCCTTTGTATATGTGCACTCTGTATTAAGTTGCACATATATCTTTTCTCTACCCTCTATGTTAGATGTATAAACTTTGTTTTACTTGTCATTATTTTATTCAATTTATGTACCTAACAACTATAACTAGGTTATACCTACCTTAAAATAAGTTTATTTTATTTGTATCTTTACTCTATTATTTGTGCTGTTTCTTGTAGTTAGATAGATTATTCTTATTTGCTTTATTTTTATTTGACAGTATAGCTTTTCCCTAACCATTGCACATACCGAATTGTACCGAAACCGTGATTCTAACACCATGATACAAACCGAATCATAAGTTGAACCATTCGACCCCTATGTTGAACATGCAGTATTTAATTAAAACCTTAATTTTAATTGTTAACAACCATAAAACCTTTTTTTCCCCTCTCTAAAGCTTTTCACAAACCCCTAAGTACTCCCCCTAAGAGTCCCCATTAGTAAACGCCTGCAGCTCTATTGCCATGAAAATGATTAACAAGAATTGCCATATTCTAAAAATGAGTCAAACATGAATCGTCACTTCTGGGGAAACTAGTGCAAAATAGAAATGGAAATGGTGTTATTCACTACAAAAGCACACTGGATGTGCAACGCTGCTCATTTAATAACAGGCTTCAGAAGAATACAAATATTGGAAAGTAATACAGAACAAAAAGAATACATCCTAAAATCTGATTAGTTAGACTCCATTACTACTCTCTGTTATTATTTTAAGAGGGAGAGAGAGAGAGATAGAGAGAGAATCCTTGATTAATTTCTCAAATTTTTTCTCAGCATGAGCATTTCTATACAGGCCCCTGTGTTGGTTTATCTCCAGATCCTGAGGTGAACTTAATCAGGTGCTGAGGCAGGGGACTACAGTATGTGTCATGAAAAGGTGAAATAATTGGATATTTTATTTAAGAGCTGCATGAAACACTAATTTCATGAGTTTGTCATTACCTCTGCTATTGTTTGCTTCTTACAACAACAATCTTCCCCACAACTCCCAGAGAGTTGTAAAGAAACTCCTTTTCTGCCACTTTGCAAAACCACAGTAGCTTTTATCACCTATTGAAGTCTTGGTGACCACAGGCAAACAGCTTTGAATGAAAAGGGCAAAAAGCAATTATTCGATTTTAGATGACATTTGGATACACAATGGCCAAATGAGCATTGATTAGAGGAGAGGAAGGCCCATCGCAATGTATAAAAGAAGAGCTGTTGAAAAGTCTGAGCCTACAAAGTAAACAGGTGAGGTCTCACACACTTTTTTCTTGGGTCCTGCTGACATTTTGCACACCTCTGCACTGGAAGTGAGAAATTACCTGGACCAGTCGATTCACTGTTGGTGCTGTAAAAGTCTTTTCAGCATGTACATCAATACGCGCTTTACTCACGTTCTGTATCACTCTGTTTTTCTTTGTTTTTTTCACACTCTTGTTTCTGTTTACTGACAGCCGCCAGTAACAACAGCCACTGCAACATGCAACAGGAATCAATACAATATGTACACCTGAGAAAAGACTCTCGTTCAGATTTCTTCCAGTCGAAACAAGCAGCTTTGTCTGAAAGTGTGTTCGCATCGTCCAAGGATAAACAGGAAACGTTTTCAAACCTGTTAAATTGCAATAAAATTGCCTTTTTCAGGTATCACATTTGCTATTCGCACAAACAACGGCCTTCATCCTTCTATCCGTATTACTACTGTTTATGTGCATCAACACTGACAATAAAACTCATATGGAAAAAAGCTCTTTCTGAACTTTTCCAGTGTAATGCAAGATCACGTCCCCTTGCTGAATGCGAAACTGTTATAAATTCTAATAATTTTTTTAGCTTTTATCTTATCATAATGTAAAACTTAAAATACATTAATTTAATTTTTTCATTAATATTTAAAAATTATTATTAGATTAAAAATTAACACATAGTGATTTTTAATCGTTTCTGAATAGAGTATCCGTAAAAAAAAAGTTGACCTAGTAAATGGGATCAATGTCTTTGTCAATATTATCTTTAGATAGTATTAATAAGAATGGTAATAATCATAATAATAATATTAATATTATAAAAAAATAAAATAACTGCATTTAAAATTATAGATTACATAAGAAACTGTTGCCCAGATAAGACACATAAGACTGACGTACTATGAAGACAAACACCAAGTACTTAGTTTTTAGTTTATCAACAGAAACTAAACTTCGGATAAGGATATAGTGGAGGAGAAACATTATTGCTCTATGCCTGTCAGACTGCTTTTTGTCAGACCAGAGCCACAGACGGCAAGCCAGGTGGTAGAGATGCTCTGGCACAACGGGTCATGCCAACACACAGGGGGCCTGTTTATGGGGGCCATGACAGGGATTTTAGTCTGACCACACGCCTGGCACTCTTTCCCATGCATGTGGCAGTTATTCCCTGCAGGACAGTGTGTATTAGGCTGGCACATAGATGGGGGGACATGGTGCAAGGACAACTGTCGAGGGCACTGCTGATCCAGAACGCTGGGATGTTTGGAGCGCCGTCACTCAGGGGTTTTAGAAGCAGCAGGTTGACTGGATCGAATCTTGATCCTCATGCTGTGGCAGAACGGCACCATGGGAGAGAAAACCAGGATTGTGAGTGGGCATGTGTTCATCTGCACATGCCTAACATGTGCTTCCTGCTGAGACTGATTTGTGTGCACAGACATAAATATGATTTTACAGTGCATGACTCCCAAGGGAACATCACAGTACCAGGGAAGCATCCTCAATTCTCTTTTGTTGGCTCTATATTCAGCATATTAAAGTCATTACAGTGTCATTAAAGTCAACAGTCTAGGTTTAATATTTACTGGATTTAAATGTTGACTGTATACTGGATTCATAAAAACAAACAAACAAACGAACGAACAAATAAATAAATTAATGTAAAATATTTTTTATATAATTACAAAGCAACATGTGGACTCGTACTAACTAAAGTAAATAAAATGTAAAAAATAATTAAACATTATTGCTTCATGAAGTAAATAATGATAGCAATAATAGTGGCTCAGTGGTAGAGCATTGTGCTAACAGCGTAAAAGGTTGTGGGTTCAATTCCCAGGAAACACACATACTGGTAAATAAAATGTGTGTCATGCTGTCTGGTCTCTGTTTCCCTGTGTGTACACCAGTGGTCTCACTTCCCCATAGGCACCTCACTGTAGGCACTACAATTCCCACTAGCCTTGTCCCTTCATCACAGTAATTGCACTCAGGTGTCTTAACTTGTCATTATCCTCCCTATATTAACCAGTCCTTTTCTGTTTGTCTGCATGGAGTCCTTACTTTCCATCACCGGGTTTCCTCGTGTTAAAATAAATCTTACACTGCACTTGGATCTCACGTCTCCTGTGTACCCGAACGTTACAGAAGGACTCCATCATGCTAAGATCCAGCGTTGTGGGATGTTGTATATGTTCCCCAGCCACCATAGAGGAGCGGATGGGAAGACTTTCAAACATAACCTCTCTCCGTCAAAAGGGGAGTGAGGTGGGTGGCTTGGCGCAAATGTTCTGGACAATGGCAGTGGGGCTGGGGTATAATGATGAGGCCCTGAAGGACCTATTCAACGACAGCCTGGATGACCCTTTGCCTGGGTGGGAGATGAAGGGGCTGGAGATCCTGGACTTTTGGGGGTTCACCAGTTACCTATAGCATCGATCTCGGTGGGATGACTCAGCCACACCTGTCTCTCTCAGTGGGATGGCCGACTCTAGACTGGGGTCTATAGACAGTAGGACCGCCAGCCCAGCGCCACAGCACAAGGTGGTCGCCCGCCCAGCGCCACGGCCTAAGATGGCCGCCAGCCCTGCCCCATAGCACAAGGTGGGCGCCAGCCCAGCGCCACGGCGCAAGATGGCCACCAGCCAGTCAGGTTCCCATTGACCCTCCAGAGTCGAGTCAGGTCAAGTCACCGTTGACACTCCAGAGTCAGGTCAAGTCACCGTTGACACTCCAGAGTCAGGTCAAGTCACCGTTGACACTCATGAGTTAAGCACTACCACAGTTAGACCTCAGGAGTCAAGTCAAGTCACTGGTGATCTTCAAGGACAGAGTCAAGTCACCGGTGTTCTTCATGGGCAAATTCAAGTCACCATTGATCTTCATGTGCAAAGGCAAGTCACCAGTGATCTTCATGGACAAAGTCAAGTCACCAATGATCTTCATGGGCAAAGTCAAGTCACCAATGATCTTCATGGGCAAAGTCAAGTCACCAGTGTTCTTCATGGGCAAGGTCAAGTCACCGACTATCTTCATGGGCAAAGGCAAGTCACCATTGATCTTCATGAGCAAATGCAAGTCACCATTGATCTTCATGAGCAGAGTCAGGTCACCAATGATCCTCATGAGCAGAGTCAAGTCACCAATGATCTTCATGAGCAGAGTCAAGTCACCATTGATCTTCCTGAATCCAGTCTAAGCTCTGCGGAACTACCAGAGCTTCTCCACATCTCTGCTGAACTACTAAAGCCTCTCCACGTCTCTGCTGAACTACCAGAGCCTCTCCACGTCTCAGCCGAACTCTCTGAGCGCTCGACTGATCCTGTCGTGGCCATGGAGGCCACCCTTAACTTGTTCATGTTCTCTGTTTCAGACTTGCCTATCCAGACTTGCTCTCATGTATCATCGATCCCACTGTGGGGGACCGCACGTCTGTGGTGGTTTTCTGCGCCGCCCTGGTGGGCTTCTGTCTCAACCGCACGGATGTGGTGGTCCTCTGCGCCGCCCTGGTGGGCTTCTGTCTCGACCGCACGGTTGTGGTGGTCTTCTGCGCCACCCTGGTGGGTTTCTGAATCAACCTCATGGGTCCAATTCGACCATGCTCCACCCTGGATTCCTGCCTTGTCGGTTCAGCCCTGGGCCACTGAACTTTCTGTTCTCCCCTGGACTTGTGTTTTGTTGTTGTTGTTTTTTTTTTTTTGGCACTTCCTGTTTCTGTTACCCTCTATTACCTGGCCCTCCGTCCCTCCCCCTGGTCCTCCACCGCTCCACCTCCCTCCTGGTCGCTGTATTCCTTGGTCTCTTCTTGGGTTCGGGTGGAGCATCTGGTAGCTGCTCGGTGGAGGAGGGGGTAATGTCACGCTGTCTGGTCTCTGTTTCCCTGGGTGTCCACTAGTGGTCTCACTTCCCCATAGACACCTCACCGTAGGCACTACAATTCCCACTAGCCTTGTCCCTTCATCACAGTAATTGCACTCCTGTTAATTGCACTCAGGTGTCTTAACTTGTTAGTCATTATCCTCCCTATATTAACCAGTCCTTTTCTGTTTGTCTGCATGGAGTCCTTACTTTCCATCACCGGGTTTCCTCGTGTTCCTAGTTTTCTAGTTCCTGTTCTTGATCCTGTTTGTTTATTTGTTTGTTTCTGTTTTGGACTGATGTTTGGTTACGACCCCGGCTTGTTTTGACTCTGATTTTGGATTGCCCAATAAATCTCACACTGCACTTGGATCTCACGTCTCCTGTGTACCCGAACGTGACAATGTGTAGCCTGAATGCACTGTAAGTTGCTTTGGATAAAAGCTTCTGCTAAATATATTAATGTAAATTATAATTATTAACCCATTTCAAGCTTTGCAGTAAATGAATAAAAATATTATATAGAATACTATTAATAAAATTAATAATAATAATAATGAAGTGTTTCTGTGGCTCAGTGGTAGAGCACTGCATTAGCAGTGCAAAAGAATTTGGGTTTGGTTCCCAGGGAACGTACATACTGGTAAAATGTGTAGCTTCAATGTACTGTAAGTTGCTTTGGATAAAAGTGTCTGCTAAACGCATCTTTGAAAAAATGTCCTATAACGTGACCTTTTGAGGTGGACGAGCCACATTTTCTGAAGTAGTTGCAAATGACTTTTCAAGTTGACAGAAAACTGGGTCTCAACTAAAAAGGTGAAACATGGATTTATTCCCTGCAGCCCAGGATCTGCAGGGGGCTGCTTCAAAAGTGCCTACACACTATAGGGCCTGGTTCCACCATTCAGGTTCTAACACGCACACACACACACACACACACACACACAGTGGCCGGTGCCAGTAACACTTTTGCTTGGTCAGTAAACAGTTGACCGTCCTTGTCACTAAAATGTTTATGTTGTTGGCACAGGCTTGCAAAGCTGGCAGCGAGGCTCTGGACTGACTGAGAATGGATTTAGAAGCTTCGAAAGACACAAATAATAACAAAGCGATAAGAGAATAATTGGTGACACTTTACTTAATCCTGCTTTATTGTACAGTGTCTATTCTGGAGACATACTGTAAACACTGAGCAGATCTATGATTTTCATCTGGTCGATGATACATCATCCAATAGAATCTTAAAGACTTCAGTTGAATGAGTGTTTTATTTAATACTAAATTTGCAGTTATTAGTTTTACCTTTGCAGGACCACATGGCACTTTAAAGTGTACAGTATATACATAAAATGTATTCATATTCTTATGCCAATGCAGTAAACACACACACACACACACACACGTTTGTTTTTGTTAAAAGTGAGGACATCCCATAGGCGTAATGGTTTTTATACTGTACAAACTGTATATTCTAAAAAAGTGAGTGAAGTGAAGTGTCATTCAGCCAAGTATGGTGACCCATACTCGGAATTTGTGCTCTGCATTTAACCCATCCAAAGTGCACACACACAGAGCAGTGAACACACACACACACACACAGTGAGCACACACCCGGAGCATATAGTGGGCCATATGGCCCTACACCAACTCTACACCTAACTCTAACCCTAACAGTAAACTGTGTGCAGTTTTACTTTCTCAAAAAAACTCATTCTGTATGATTTATAAGCGTTTTGAAAAATGGGGACATGGGTTATGTCCTTATAAGTAACCATCTCTTTGTAATACCTGTGTCATTCCCACGTCATTATACAGAGTTGAGTCCTGATATGTCACAAAAACAAGAGCACACACACACACACACACACACATAGGCCTATATCTTAATTATAATTCAGACTGTTAAGATAATAATATACTCTTTTTCATGATGACTTGTCCACTCCTCCTCTCTCTCCTTAAGATGACGTGCAATCTCAGTCACGTCGATAAAAGGATGAGACGGGCTATCATACATTCCTCAGACAAATCTGCTGTAATCCACGTACTGTTATCATTTTCCTCCCCTTTAATCTCAAATCCTTTCTTTTCGTCCTCCTTGCGGTCTTTTCCTTCTTTCGGGTTTGAGAGTGGGTACAAAGAGATGAAAGAAAACAGAAAAACTAGACAAAGCACAACAAGCGAAGACTCTCCTTCACTTTCTTGGCTTATCAGATGTAATTTCCTGTCTGCTATCTTGCCTGGTAAATTCATCCGGTTTTGGTGTTTGGTGGTGGTCACAGTCAGGGGTCGGATTTGTTGCAGATGCATTACATCAGATGAACAGGCAGGCAAATCTCAAGCTGACCCCCATCCATCTCATTAAGGATGAACAGATGAAATGAGGGATTACACCCTCCTTATTAGGACCAACAGAACTGGGACCAGTACAACCATATGTGTCCGACCAGTGTAATCGCATTTAATCAGAATGATATACTCGACAGAATAAAAAAAAAAATAAAAAAAAATAAAGACAGCCTCATTTGATGGTACAACATCTGCCAGGGCCTAAATAATAATATCCCATAATGCCAGAGTGTTCGTACACCATGCTGCACTTTGTCAGGCCATAGTTGTTGTTTGTGCTCAAATGGATACAGTACACAGAAAGGCAGTCCAACTGCGCAGAGACAAGCTCCCAAATTTCAGCTTTTGTTATGTTTCTGTCCTCATTTTTCCATCCTTTCACATTAAATATGCTTCAGAGGCTTCTTGTCAACTTTCCGTTTCGCTGTTGGAGTCATTAGAGCAGCGACTGAGATCAAAGGTTGCACAAAGTCAAACAACATTACTCTTGCCATACCAATCTAAAACACACACACACACAAAACCTGAGACGAATGAAACCGCATTTAAAGCTTTTCGGGTCTTTGTAACTGCCTGCACCTGTAGATCGAGATACAGTAGTGATGGATGTTTGCAAAACACTGTTTTCTGAAGCTTCGAATTTGAAGCATGTATTAAACTACCGAAGCCACATGATTTCAATAAGCAAAGCTTTCTTACGTCATAACTTTTTTTTGATATTTCAATGGTTGCAGTTAGGGAGCGATGATCTGTGATCTCACAAACCAGTGTCTTTGTGGTTTTCCACAAAACCACATCAATTTTTGAAATGTGTAGATATTTATTTTTTTTACGACTCATTTGTGTAATAAAAAAAGAAAGAGTTCTAGTTACGGTAGTCATTTCTTATTGGCCTGATTAATCAAGCACTCCATAGAACACACAAAACATCCCTACAAATTAATAAAATAAGATGTTGTGTACAGACACTTCATAATTAATGGAATTAGATTATTTGTTAATTGCATTTAATAGATTATACTTTTAATATAACATGTGAAATTGAACTGTAAAAGGCATGTAAAAGGTATACATGTTTGAGCTGACTTTCAATCCATTTACAGTGTTCTGACCAGCAGGCCTTATCAACATGTGGCATGTCAAGCACTTCAAAAAAGTTAATCATTTTGCAAAGCAATTGGTTAAACTGATTCAAAGTTTTCAAAAGCTTAATTTCTCCCATCACTAGATTAAAGGCAAATAAAGTAAAAAAATGTCTGTGAAATGTAGGTTAAAATACGTTTTTGTCATACTAAAAGACCGGTAGAACATTTGATGTTTTACAGACTGAACTTAAATTTACAACAAAAAAGTATAGTAATAGTAAATAGTAACATAATATTCACAATAGTAAAATAATTCACTAAATATCAATACACAGACGTGACAAAACTCTAAGATACATAAAAGAAGAAAAATGCAAACGTGAAGTGTCACATTCGGAAGTTAGTAAATGTCAATTTACATTTGACTTGGTCTTTTTTACTTCCAAAAATTATATATTTAACAGTATTTTACTGAAATTCTCATTTATAACAAATTTTGACTGTGTATATTAAGCAAACTTATTTACAATTTACAACATTTACAATTAACATATTTTAACTATAGTATTTTTACAATCTTTTACAATTAAAATTTCGATCTTAGTTGAGGAATGGCAACTGGGGCCCAAGCAAACAAAACAGGCCAGCTGCGAGCACCGAAGAGCGTGTAGATCTGTCAGCGTGTGCTTTGATAGGTCGAACATAATGCTTGTCAGCATCTGCAGCCATTCATGCGCTGTGCAGCAGCAGAGGCGAGGAGACGCTGTCTGTTGTTTGTAATGGATCTACCTTTCAGCCTGACAAACAGAATGCACACTTACAGCATGGAGGAAGAGGCATTCTGACAGCAGTGAGAGTCCTGGCATGGGAACTGTGACTCAAGTGCACTGCTGCTGTAAAGTTTGAGCTAAATCAGTGGTATATGTCTGTTGAGTGACATTTACATGCACTGATATAGACATGTAATAATAACTTTAACATGGTAAAGATGTTGGGACTTCAGCAGAATTGTTTCCCTCAACCTAGTCTTACATAGCCATGCCTTCAGACTGACGGCTGAAGGTCTGGAATTCATGGTAGCTTTCATTGTCCAAGCCCCGTCCATGTCAAACAACCAATCACAGTTATTTCATTCATCGTCACGTTTCGGGGCGTGAAAATGTCGCCACAATAACAGACCAGTGTGTAAAACTCTGGGATGTATTTTAAAGATTCTGTGCAGCAAACTTAAAATATTTCACATATTTTTGAAAATCCAGCGTTTAGTTGATCCTGATAATGCCTGTCATCACAGTTGTAAACACAATGGCTTTCTTCTTTCATGAGGGGGTTTGGCGTCTCAGCATTTTTTGTTTCCAAGTGGAACGTTGAAGAACGTGACACGCATGTCTAACAGAAATCCTGTATAATTCAACCAATCCGATGACAACTTCAAAACTCCTGAAGTGTTTCCACTTTTGTGTCCCATATGCATCAGACATTTATCCAACAGTCCGTGGGCATGACGTCTGAGGCTGAGACTATCCTCAACCACACACCCTCTCTAAAAAACTCTGCCCTCCAAAGATATGCCAGCCAATCTGATACTAGCTACTTTGACTTTTGAAACAGAAATTGCTAGCAAATTTCACAAATATGAAGTACAAAGATTGAATTTTTTTTTTTCCTTCTAAGACATATTTTAATATTATTTGCTTTACTTCAAAACCCCATTAAAAAAAAAAATAAAATAAAAAATAATGTATTTTTAAATTTTATTTTTTACACTTTTAGAGTCATTCTCTATTGATGACTCATTCTGCACTACACAGATATTTGTCCAATCACATGCTCTAATGTCCTTTCCCTTCATACGACTTACAACAGCAAGGAACTGAATACAAAGCAACAAATCATGGCTCATATTTATAATGTAACTAAAAATAGATGCATGCTCCATGATATATCTAATATATATATTTTTTTCATATGTCATATATTCTTATTTTATTTCACAACAGTATGCTTTAACATATGTTTACTTGGTAGCAGATTTTAAGAGGGGTTTGAAAGTGAACAATGAACTATTTTCCTTTATCTGCTGTAAAATCTCAATGTTCAATATTGTTTTATTTATATTTAGAGGGAATTTCTGATTGGCTAGTTTTCTGGCTGGCGGAAAACTGCAAACATATATGCCAAACAAGCACAAACAAATACACACGCGAACAAAAAACTGACCTTCAGAATAAAGTTATCTGCCCTTACTATTGTAGTATGCAAAATTTAATGTGATTTACATAATCTACATCTACTGCTCATTAATTAAAACACTTCATATTCATAGAATATACAGCATAATCTCTTTATATATGCAAAACTGTGAATGCTGTAAATAAATACACACACACACACACACACATGCACACACACACACAAACACACAAATACACACAAAAATTTAAATTTCATACCTTGATTAGGTCAACAGATGAATTTGGACCCAGATGAATGAAAGTGTCAAGATGGACAAACAAACAAACAAAAGAGAGAGAAAGAGAAAGAGAAAAAGAAACATTAGAACATTTTAGTATCTGTGCTCCTTCAACAAGTTTCAGTATAGCACTATAACAAAGCACACACACATTACGCCACACAGAAATCTTAATACTCCTGCTGAAGGGTTGCCGTGAAAATATTAACCGCATCTAATGCAGAAGCATCCCGCCATTCATTTTTACTCATGTCAAAGTAAGCGATCTGTGATTAATTTTGCTCTAAAAGAAATCAGCATTTAATTATTTTTTTTTCACTGTCAGTCCCTATTCATCTGCATTGTGCAATCTGATCTACGACCCCCGTTGTACGCCCGGGGTCTGGATGTCTCCCAGCAGTCACCATTTTACTAATGCGACTGCTTTCGGATGGTGTGATGCACTGCTCAGGCTTTTCCAAATCCATTATAAATCGCCTTTTCTGATCGTCTCTCTCCTTCATAGATCATGGAGATGTCCTAGAGATAGCACCCTTTGGCTGCCAAGACTCCAAGCTCAAATAACTCTCTCTGATAGCTGTTTCTGCACCGGGTTGCATGAAATATCCAACAGCGGTACACAGACACACGGATGCCCATTTGAAAACTGATACGCGGCTAATCTGCAGAGACAAATCGCCAGGGCAAACAGTGTGTAAGGAAAGAAACGAAACATTAAAATAACATTTAACAATGACACCAGACGCTTGTCCACCTGCAACACAACAGCAGACATTTCATTATCCTACAGCAAAGTTTTGCTCAAGGCAAGAGCAATGATAAATGGTCCAGTCGGGCCCCATGATATAGCCTTGCCGCTTTTGCACTGTATGTGAACAGATGTGGACAACATTTCTGATAATGCAAGTCTGAAGGAACGAGATACAGACAACTAAACAAACCAATCCAATGTACATGAAACGGACATAGCATGCAATATAAAACACTGTATCTATCGCTCTATGGCACTTTCTTCTAATACATTCATAATACACTCTTCGGCTCAGCACTGTTTGAAAAGCTCACAATTGACAGCTATTTGAAGGATTCCCTGTTAGTTTGCTATTACTACAGAGAGAGGCGCTCCAGGTTTCAAGAGAGACTTCAGTAACAGTCTTTCCCAGTGTCAACCACATCAGTCTAACGATCAAACAGCATCATCCAAGTTTAAAGAATTCTACAACACCACAGAAGCAACAGCCCGTCTGATTACTTGCATCAAAAAGATCATTTCAGGGAGATTTATTGTCAAATCCACTTGTGATTTTGGATGAGGATCAACCTTTTTCTCCTTTTTTGGTGGGTAATCAAAATTGAATTGAGCTCTATGCTTATTAGCCTCAAAATCAAAAGAGCCTGTGACACAAAATATACTGCAGATAACAGATAATTGCTCAGGTACCCAACAAAGACACGCATAAAAGCATTTATTTTTATGCATATTACATTGATGTGTGTTAGATTAATTGATTTTTTGAGACACTGCTCAGAAAATCAAAATGGCTTGATAATTGAGACTGTTTAGATTTTTTGGCAATTAAAAAAAAGAAAAGAAAAAGGAGTGAATGGATTTTTATCATTGTAGGGTGGTTGTGTCCACACACGACTAAGACATTTATATACAATTACCATGTAAAAGTGAATTTAGCAACCGATGTCCCTATTAAACTTTAAATTAATCAACATATTCTGAAAAAAAAAATTGTTATTATGATTTCATAAAAAATATTAAGCATCACAACTCATGTGATGTTTTCAATATTTATAACAATTCAAATTGTATTATTATTATTTTTTTAAATCAACATTTATCAATCAATGATAACAATTTATGAAGGTTCACATGACACTGAAGACTGGACAGATTAATGTTATTCTAAAACATGTATTATTATTATATATTTAATGTATTAGTTTCTTTAAATTGTAAAGATATTTCACAATATTTCTGTTTCTACTGCGCTGGACGACTCATAAAGCACACTGTGTGTTAGAAAGGTCATGCCAAAGTTATTTCAGTCACTTAGTCTGGGTTAATTAAGGCAGTTCTTCTCGCCGAGGAAGAAACTCTTTAAATTAAGCAATTATGAAAAAACAAACAGGAAGTCTACAGGAAGTCCAAAGAACAACGAACAATACAAAGGTAAAACACAGCTTGATATGAAAATGCAGCAGAGTTATAAAATGTGGAAAACAACAAAACAAAAGAACGGATTACATATTTGTTTACACAGATAAATTTAGTTGCTAGCTCTCACTTTACCAGATTTCTGCTGGCATTAAATAAGGATTAAGCTCTGCTTACTGTATTCAACTGTGTAAAGAACAACACTGTTTTCTAGAACTGAAATACAAGGAGTCAAAAGAACAGGCTGAAAACAAAACATTAGTGTTGTTTTCCATCCACTGGAGGAATAGCATGAGGCAACACAACACAACCACAAATGTCCTCATTAAAAAATAATACTAATTCTTTTATAGGCAGGAGTTAATAAGCGTGTGATGTGGCATGTAATAATAAAAGCTAATAAGGGAAAGGTAACGGTAAATATAATTCCAAGGACAGAACTATTTAATTGGCTTCATGCCTAGTTCTGTCATTTCAGTTCAGTTTAAAGCAAAACACTTTTCTTAAAGATTATAATAATATAATATGGAGAAAAGTATGTGCGCACCCATGTATCTTTGTTGTGCATATAATTTTAAAATAATTGACATTAATAGACAGTTAGTCCAAACAAACATCTCCCAATCTTCTAGGAAGGCTTTCCAGTGTTATGGTTGCATGGATTTGGCATTCCAGTTCATCCTAAAGGTGTCCAATAGAGGTTCAGGTGTGAGATCTGTCAAGTTCTTCCATGCCAGACTCATTAAACCATTTCTAGATGGACCTTGCTTTGTGGACGTGGTGAAAAATGGTCCTTTCCAAATTATTTTCACAAAATTGGAAGCACAGAATACTCCATGGCATTAAGATTTATCTTTACTGAACTTAAGCGGACCAGCTAGAAACAAGTTAATTAGAAAGGTGTCTGCATACTTTCGGCATTTAGTGTACTTTGAGAGAGAGACGACATAAGAACATTTGGAAAAGAAATAGGAATAAATCAGAACTATCACAAAACTGGTGAAGGATGTTCAGCTTTAATCACAAAAGCACATTAATCATATTCCTTAGAGAAATATCCAGAGATGAGTTCAAATAATTAATCTAAAATGATTCTCTTGAGCTAAGCATGTACCATCTCTAGTTGAAAAATATATATATATATATTTAGTTTTTTCACACACTTAAAAATGACAAAACCAGGCTTGGATTGTGAAACAGGACCTTCTCACTAAGCTATTTTTTTTCTGTTTCTTTGTCCACATGTAAATGATGACTTAATGGATTTTTAGCCTCAGCAAACAGAAATTAAACCATACCTCATGCAGCATGTCTTGGATAATTGCGAAAAGACTCATTCAGTCAAGGGACAAATTGACACTCAGCAATGTGAATCAATGAGCATGCATCTTTATTGGGGAACGAGGGGTCGTTAATCCATTTTGCAGTCAGAATGGGTGGACGGACGTGCCTGGGCCGGATCTATTTGGGTTTTAATCTGACCTTCAGATGTTATGCATGGACAGTGCTTTTTTTATTGGCTTTTAATTACCTGTGTGAGAAAGCCCATTTCTGTGGGAATAGATTATTCATTAAGCTCTCTTTCTTCAAAACCAAAGGTGTAAGAGGGGGTACACTCCACATAACTTCATTTGGAATATATAAAAGTTATTTCTCTACAGGCTTCAGATGTTCATTTCATTTGAACTCTGCTTCCTTACTTTCAAATATGAAATGTGATTCAGCTTGCCACTTTCAAATAGTGTTCAAAATCAGAAATTTCTGTTTTAATAAAGACTATTCTTTACTATTCTTAACTATTTAATAAAGACTATTCTTAACTGGTGAAAACATGTCGTGCTGCTTAATTCTTTTGTGGAAAACTGAAGACTTTATTTAAAAGCCATTGATAATAAGAAGAAATGTTTCTTGAGCAGCAAATCATCATATTAGAAAGATTTCTGAAGGATCATGTGACACTGAAGACTGGAGTAATGATGCTGAAAATTCAGTTTAGCATCACAGGAATAAATTTGACCCCCAAAATTCTGACCCCAAAAACCCAGACTTTTGATTAGTAGTGACGGTGAATCAATGCAAGTTGAAATACTACAAGTTAAGGGATCCCCGTTAAATAGTGCAATTGCATGGGGCCCCGCCAACTCGTGATCCATGGGATCACTTGCTGAGGAACCCCAAAACACTAAACATGCCCCATCCCCAATCTTCTGACGTCATGGTCACCGCTAATGATAAGCGATTATAGAGGCTCTTTAGATGTGAATTACTTGAATACCCTTCCTAAGCGGTGATTACGAACACCAGCCTTCCAGCCTCCAGGATCAGAGCTGTGATCGACCCCAAAGCACAATTCCAGAAAGAAATACTCCTGTGCTTGCCAGGTGCCACTTTTTGCCAGTACGCATTAACCTGTTTTGCTTACTCATTTTTGGAATCTCAAAACACAATTCTTTTGAGACTCAAAAGAGAAAAAACAATCTGTCACTTGAAAATTAAAAAAAAAAAAACAAAAAGGAAAAACTTTCACCATGTTCATTCCATAAGTCTATGTATGTTGATCTGGACCTCAGGACACAAATACAACAAACGTGAATTTTTTTTTTCTTTTTTTCTCATACTATTGAAGCCAGCAACTAATGTATGTAATGTAACAAAATATTCCTGTGTAGGTGATTTATCACTTTAAACGGTTTAAGTTGAAATTCTCTTTAATATTCCATAACTTTTGGTTTTGGCTTCCTTTAGGGGAAAGACACCTGCTAACTGCAACCTGTTTATAGCCATTATGATCAAAGAAAAAAATACTTTGAGCTAAGGTCAATAACAAGAGCATGTTCTGGAAGATTTCTCTGACCACAATGTTCTTTTAGCTTCAAGGCTTCCTTATTCTGAGGTAACATGAAATGATGGAGATAGATCAGGCAGACAAAGAACATTAGACTGGAACATAATGTAAACATCACTACTGATATGACAGCCTACTTCAGACTTTTAAAAGCATCAATGTATCAATGTATCAGTCACTGTCTGTTTTTAAGAAACGCGTTTAACACATGTCAACATTTCACATGTTCTGAGAACCACGGCTCAGCGATGAAACAACAAAAAATTTAAAAAGACAAAAACACAGCTACTCTGGGATCTGTCCTCCTTAAGTGCACATACTCCACACACACTGAAGATTGAGGCTGTAGGCCAGGATGGATTTGAAATATCTCCTGCATTTCTCATCCTGAACTCAATTATAGCTTTCATGGGATGAAATCCCGTTAATTGCTGCTTTTCCACATAACAGGAAAAAACATTCAACTCTCAATACCCATGTGTACGCTATTCCACATGTATTGACTTCATCAAATATTTGATGTTATGACAAATTATTTCCACTCATTTTATACTGTTGAAAGCATTATATTAAAATCAGAAACTAAGAAACTGTGTGTGTGTGTGTGTGTGTGTGTGTATATATATATATATATATATATATATATATATATATATATACAATTCATTCTTATACTGTATATATAATTCATTCATTCATTAATTCATCCAAAATAAACAGCAGAAAGACTCTAAAACTGAAATGATAAATAAGGGTTGGAGGTTTTTTTTTATTGTTTTCTTCAGTGCAAAGCTCAGCAAACCTACATTCAGTTCTTTTAGTTGAGTTGGATTATGGCTGAAGGTGAGGAACACACTTGCCATTCTCATCAAGAATTTTACAATTAGAGAAATAGTGTGCTGACAAAAGAGGGAGGGAATGCAGTAAATATTTATGAATAAATTCATTTTAATGAATATACAATTTTATGCATGGAGAAGCCGAGTTGCTCTCCACCTCTGTATCATTTCAAAATAATAAGTAGAAATGGTATTGTGCATCTATAGTACTGAGATTTAAGAAGCTAATTCTGCCTGATCAAATTAATGAAAATTACTTTTGCTGGATTCATATTCATATGAATCATATTAAATCACACTTTTGAGTTCATTAAAACCACATGAAGCACATTTATTAGATTACCTATTTTTTTAAGCAAATGTCATGGCATACATTTTTAAGATACATTTTCAAGAGGGGTTGTAAAGAGCACACACACAAAAAGATATTCTGTCAAATGGTGACATAGGACCCCACTGACTTTCCATGGACAAAAATATCTTGTATTCACACAAGAAAGTTATATAGGTTGAAAGTTATATGGAGAGTTATATGGTGAGCAGCCTAAATGGTGACAGAACTTTTCATTTTTGGGTGACCTATGCCATTAAGAGTCATTGAACTGAGAAAATGAACTGTTCCTTAGCTTCGTCCTTGAGGTACATCAGCAAAGCAGGGAAGAGTCATAAGAATAAGGAGTACAGTGTCAGCCTTCTGTGTTCCATAAGCGGACTTGACCATCTGATGTCTCCTCTCAATGACTGGCAGCCCACTTGAGGGTGATGAGGTAGGATTATACCATAAGCCCACACTCTCAAGGCCCACCGAGCTGAAGTAGGTCACCTGCGGTGGGCAGATTACAGCTTTATTCTGACACTGACAGACTATGATCGACCTGTGATGATGACCGACACACATGCTAGCAACAACAGCAGCTAGTTCTGAGGTTCTCTGTCTTTCCCGTTACCTAGCGCTGGTCAGTAATGAAACTGCTATGTAGAAGTCAAGTGAACACTAGAGATATTCAACTGAACAGTTAGTATGTGTGAACTACACTGATTCTTGTTTAAACTGATTACATGAAATATTAAATAATAATTTATGAACTGTCAAATAGTAAAATGAAATAAACTAAAATAAACTGAACTAAACTAATATAAAATAAAATAAAATAAAATAAAATATTAGCTTGTTGTATTTCACTACATATTTTAACAAATTATTGGAGGTTGGTGCTTCCTCAAAAAATGAATAAATAAATAAGGAAATTAAGGAAATCAAAAACATTAAGTGAATGAATAAATGAATGATGCATTTATACAGTGCTTTATTGAGTATTGCTGTAAACCCAAAGTGCTTTACAATCATGTAGGGGTGGGGGATCTCTCCTCAACCACCAACATTAAGTGAAATCAGAACGAGAATACTTCAGTTCTTCTAATCACGTTCTTTGTGTACAGTCACACACACACACACACACACACACACACACACACACACACACACACACACAGACATTCACGTCACATAATGTCCTTCTCATCTCATCCCAATCCTATTGCTGTAATCCCACTGTGATAATGCTATTGTTTTTGGTTTTCACTCTCCAGTCCTTCTGTTTCGATCAGTGACATCATAGCATTGGCTTATAAATACTGCTTATTTGTCCTTTTTGTAAATAAGCGCTCACTGGATTAACACACATTGGCAGTATTATCTTTTATTGAACTGGGAAACAAGTTAGCGTGCATTGGAAGAAATGCAGACGCTGCTGATTAGAACACACAACACAGCGCGCCCATGCAGACTGCAGATTAATTAACGGACAAACAGGCTTTATTGATTTCTCAGTGACATTGCAGTGGGGCAGAGAGAGCGAGGGTTATCACCTCCCCTCCATACTGTTCTGAATCTCTGCCATCCTCTGCATTCATTAAAGGAAACGGACAGAATTTCCCCCAAATTGCTTCATGTGGCAGTTATTTTACACTACTCAAGACTGTTTTAAATGCAAAATCCATGACTGGATATGAAAACCTGCCAAAATACCCAAATTTACTTAAGTTGTGCTTACAATATATATATATATATATATATATATATATATATATATATATATATATATATATATATATACATACATTTTTCTCCCAGTCTAACTCAAGCAGAACAATGACCAACATCTGCAACACTTGATTGATATGAACTGATTGTTGCATTTTATTTTATTAAGTTCAAAATGTTGCTTTCTACTCATTTTCCTTTCACAATCTGATAAACAGCGGCGTCCAAAAGACTGAGACCACTAATGCTTCTAATGCACTGTTTTGCATTTTTACATTATTATTTTTTTTTTATTTTTTTTTTTTTACAAAATGTTTTATTTATTTATTTACTTTTTTTATTTTTTTTTTTACAAATTATATGATCTACCATGGAAGTCTAATACATACATACGTACATACTAAATAAAGTAAAATAAAATAATTATTTTTGGGGGAATCATTTTCACAAAAAGTGAACAAAAAGTGAAATCAAAAACATAATACTTTTGACTGAAACTGCTATTAAAATGTTTCTATTTTTTTTACTTTTTTATTTTCATTAAAATTATTATTATATATTTTTTTTTTATTTTTTACACATATTGTGTAAAAACTACAAATTGTCACTTCTGTTATTATTCATGATTGCAACTTTATTTATTGTAAATGGGAACTCTGTATCTCATAACCAGACTTTATTTCTTATTTTGACTTTTTTCTCACAACAGGACTTTATATTTACAATAGCAAAATAATCATAATCATAACAATCACAGTTATTATTATTTGTTAGTTTTGGTAAAATACTAAATTATTATTATTATGATTATTATTATATTAAATTAAGAATAAGTTGCAGCAAAGATTTGTGCACAAAAAGACTGGAAGTGTACATTAAAACGTGTAGGGTAAATAAAGTAAACAGTTTTAAATCAAGTAAAGGCCAGCTGGCCTTTGGGTCAACGGCAAACTCCCAGGAGGAGTGTGCAGTGAGCTCTGGCCAGAGCATGACGCCTGTTCCTGGCCACAGAACCCCTTTATCACTGCAATACAGGAACAGAATGCAGCCCAGGACTCTCTAGGACTCAATAAAACAGATGCCCAAATTATACCTAATTATTTCCTGACAAAATGGTTTCAAGATGGCCCAATGCTACCGTCCTGTTGTTTAATGTGGGGGCTGGGGTCTTACTGGAGCATGAAGGAAGGAGCCGGTAAAGAACAAAGTGTGGTGTAGTTTTAGTAGACAGAAGTATATTCAGGCATCTCGGGATATCTACTGGACGTCTGAGACACTGTTGCTAAAGTAAAGACTGATGTAGCCACACAGGCTTGAGCTTCAGTTCTTCAAATATGGAAATGAGTTAGCCAGGCCGGAAAAAGGCAACTAAAAAAAAAAAAAAAAAAAAGTCTGGAAGGTCAAATTGAGTCTCAGACCAAGAATCATAAATTAATAAATCCTTTCTCTTCATCTTTGTCTTTCTGCTGCTATTTTTCATTGTCTCTCTGTCTTTCTTTCTTAGTCTTTTTCTACCTATCTCCATGAATTTTTATTTTTCCATTAATGTTGTGCAAATGTGATCTAAAAACTTTTTTAAAAGGTGTTTACCTATCAGAACATGTGACATTCTTTCCATTACAGCTACATTAATTAATTGCAAAGTTCTTTCTCTGGATCACCGTCTCTCTGTCCCTCTCACTGCTTGCTCTTTTTTCCATTAGTGTAACAAGTTCCAAATTTTCCAATATTCCCCCTGCCCCTGCATTTCTTTAGCATTCTTTACCACAGAAGTATCTCAAAAGCCAAAACATTGTATTTTATAAGCTTTATAATGTAATTTATAGTTTGGATTAGGTTTGATTAGCATTAACTGGATATTAACACTGATTTATTCAGGAATGAAACAAGCGACCATCTTTACGAGTGAATCAATGAGTCATTTATTCAGTGATTCATAAAAAAAAAAAAAAAAATCTTTATGAGTGAGTTAATCATACATTGAACCGGCTCATGTGTCTCTCCATTACTCCACCTTCATTGCTTGATTCCTGCACCTTGCTCTATGACTCGAGGGAATAATATGTGAGGAGGTTAAAATACACACAGGTGTGAAACAAGGTGCCTTGTGAAACTTAGTGTTTAAAAAGTGTAGAGCTTTATTCCACAGAACACCTTTGCTTTTTTTTCCTCTGTTCCCTGGTGAATTGTGGGACTTTGAATAAATAACGTGTTTGATAGCTGAAGGTATGAATGCAAAGACTGACAGAAGACCTCTGGGGGCTTTTCTCGCTGTGAAATTTTGCCTGCATCTATTTCTCTCTGTCTTTCTCCAGTCGCCCCAAATATACCGCCTCTTTCTTTCTCCTTACATCTGCCCGGAAAGTGACGTCAGGAACTCCTAACGCTTGACAGATTTAGAATGGGAAGTGTCTGAGAGGGTAACGCTGAGGGGAAGATTGTTTTGGGGCATTTTAGGAATCTATATTCAAGTCAAGGTGAAGTGATGGGTACAACTCCTTTTGCTATTGTAATGTGACATGTATATACATATACATATATATATATATATATATATATATATATATATATATATATATATATATATAATTAAAGCAGGAACCAGTGATATTTTAGTATTACATCATATACGGTTATAGCTTTTTTTATTATATAATTTGTTTTTTGTTTTTTTTTTGTTTCTTGTTTTCATTGCCATTTTTGTAAAAAAAAATTGTATTTTTGTTATGTGCTTTTCTCATTTTTTTTATATTTCTAAATATTTTTTTTTCTCAGTTAGTAATTTTAATACTTCAGCTTCCTTCAAATAATTAGACAAATAGTTTATTTTATTTTATTTTATTTTATGCAAGAATAAATGAAAATCCAGGAATCAAACAAGTGACTTCATTTACAATTGAGTCATTCATTTAACTGGTTCATTCAAGCACACTGATTTTTTCAGGAACAAAACAAATAACCATTTTTATTTTTATAAATGACAACAAAACTGATTGTGACTTGATTGTATCCACTGGGAACTGACTGGATGGAGAACAATGGGCATTGCATTCTAGCATGATGCCAGACCAAATTGTACTATCAAACATACTACCATAGTTTACATATGTACTGTATGACAAAAAACATAATTTATGACCTCCAGTATGTCATACGATTTAGTCATAAACTGCATCTTTACATATGAACATGACAATGAAAAATTTCACCTTAATGTGGTTACAACACTGAACGCCTTCAGCTGTGAAATGTTTTTTGTGTGTTTATCATTTCAGCTTTTAGGTTCTTTTTGAGTCCAGTCACCTAAAGTGTCACTCCTGAGAAAGCAGTTTAGTAGTCCTGAGGGGCTCTCGATTTGTCACGCCAGGCCTTGTGGGACAGGGTGCTGTTTTTGGCAGAAGGTCAGTCAACAGAAGCCTTAAGGTGTCTGAGCCTCTGGCAGTGCGATATGTTTCACTCAGAATGAAAAATACTGCGCCAAACTAGACGGATGACTGATCAAAAACCAACGACATAAAAAGTTGTTGCACCGCATATGTGAATATCGACACAAATAATAATAATACATATACTTACAATAATATACACTTACAATCTCTCTTTCACACTTCCCCATATTAGATTGACAATATGTTTGTTCACATCAGGAACGGTAGGGGGTTAGAGAAATGTCAAGGAGGAAGAAACCGCCAAAGCGCAAACCAGCAAAGTAGAAAATGCATTGTTTGACACATCCGTGAAGTTTAGCCTTGCTGTTGTGAATATGATACACGCACAATCTGATGTGACATGCATTGGCACACTTCTTCACAGAGCACTAGACTAAATTCCACAGACGGTGTGTGATGTGATGGGCATGACCCCTACGTTGGTGACAACAGCAAAATAGGAGGAGAAGACAAAAATAATGTGATTTCAACACCAGCATGGCAGGTTTTCAAACCGCGTGCTTCAGCATATGGCATATTTGAGTTTGTATCCACCTGAACATGAGGGGGGAAATGTAATGACTTCATTTCAAAACTGATATAACAATATAAAGAATGATAAACATATGATGGATGGATGGACGAACAAACAGATAGATGTAACAATATATATAACAATGGATGGATGGAGAGATAGAGCAGTGCTTCACATTTGTCTCTGTTTCTCCCTTCCATTTCAAAGAGCTCCAGGTCAGGATCTAATGTCCTCCAGTCCTTCATCATCCTTTACTGCTCCTACAATCCATCATGTCACAGTTTCTGACCTGTCTTACTCCTGACCTAACCTTCTCCTTCTCTCCTCCTTTCTGTCTCTTCCCCTGCCTCTGCTTTGAAAATGGCACATTTGCATGTGTAACTCGTTCACATTTTTTGATTATTAATAAAAGTATGCAAATGCAATCATCATTATTCGTTTTCTGCACAACAGATGTTCACAATGAGCTGCTTTATAGATCCACACATGATGCCACTGAAATAGATTTACATTTCTTAAAGCAAGATGGAAAACTGGGATCTTTTGATATCGCTTAGATCTGAGTGTTCTCCCTCTGTCTCTTCCTTTCTCTTTTCTAATAGATGGTGCTGTGAGTTCTTCAGGAGTCTATATTTAACAAAATCAAATCCTTTTGTAGTATCACAGATGACAGCTCCAAGATCACAGCCCCTTAAACAACTTATACGACCATTTAAAGCATAAAGCATACAACCCGAATTCCGGAAAAGTTGGGACGTTTTTTAAATTATAATAAAATGAAAACTAAAAGACTTTCAAATCACATGAGCCAATATTTTATTAACAATAGAACATAGATAACATAGCAAATGTTTAAACTGAGAAAGTTTACAATTTTATGCACAAAATGAGCTCATTTCAATTTTGATTTCTGCTACAGGTCTCAAAATAGTTGGGACGGGGCATGTTTACCATGGTGTAGCATCTCCTTTTCTTTTCAAAACAGTTTGAAGACGTCTGGGCATTGAGGCTATGAGTTGCTGGAGTTTTGCTGTTGGAATTTGGTCCCATTCTTGCCTTATATAGATTTCCAGCTGAGTTCGTGGTCGTCTTTGATGTATTTTTCGTTTAATGATGCGCCAAATGTTCTCTATAGGTGAAAGATCTGGACTGCAGGCAGGCCAGGTTAGCACCCGGACTCTTCTACGACGAAGCCATGCTGTTGTTATAGCTGCAGTATGTGGTTTTGCATTGTCCTGCTGAAATAAACAAGGCCTTCCCTGAAATAGACGTTGTTTGGAGGGAAGCATATGTTGCTCTAAAACCTTTATATACCTTTCAGCATTCACAGAGCCTTCCAAAACATGCAAGCTGCCCATACCGTATGCACTTATGCACCCCCATACCATCAGAGATGCTGGCTTTTGAACTGAACGCTGATAACATGCTGGAAGGTCTCCCTCCTCTTAGCCCGGAGGACACGGCGTCCGTGATTTCCAACAAGAATGTCAAATTTGGACTCGACTGACCATAAAACACTATTCCACTTTGAAATAGTCCATTTTAAATGAGCCTTGGCCCACAGGACACGACGGCGCTTCTGGACCATGTTCACATATGGCTTCCTTTTTGCATGATAGAGCTTTAGTTGGCATCTGCTGATGGCACGGCGGATTGTGTTTACCGACAGTGGTTTCTAAAAGTATTCCTGGGCCCATTTAGTAATGTCATTGACACAATCATGCCGATGAGTGATGCAGTGTCGTCTGAGAGCCCGAAGACCACGGGCATCCAATAAAGGTCTCCGGCCTTGTCCCTTACGCACAGAGATTTCTCCAGTTTCTCTGAATCTTTTGATGATGTTATGCACTGTAGATGATGAGATTTGCAAAGCCTTTGCAATTTGACATTGAGGAACATTGTTTTTAAAGTTTTCCACAATTTTTTTACGCAGTCTTTCACAGATTGGAGAGCCTCTGCCCATCTTTACTTCTGAGAGACTCTGCTTCTCTAAGACAAAGCTTTTATAGCTAATCATGTTACAGACCTGATATCAATTAACTTAATTAATCACTAGATGTTCTCCCAGCTGAATTTTTCAAAACTGCTTGCTTTTTTAGCCATTTGTTGCCCCCGTGCCAACTTTTTTGAGACCTGTAGCAGGCATTAAATTTTAAATGAGCTAATTAATTGGATAAAAGTTTAAAATTTCTCAGTTTAAACATTTGCTACGTTATCTATGTTCTATTGTGAATAAAATATTGGCTCATGTGATTTGAAATTCCTTTAGTTTTCATTTGATTAAAATTTAAAAAACGTCCCAACTTTTCCGGAATTCGGGTTGTACATATAATGACCTAAAAGTACTCATTACTGTATGCTTTGTATTTCTGTTTTTAATCAAGTTTCTGTCTGTGATGGTGTGAATAAAACATAAATACACATACTCTGGCAAGAATCAATAATAGCTATCACATCTTTCCAGCAGTTTTTTCTGCACCACAGAAAATACTTTTTTTTTTTCAAGTTGTGAATAAAAAAAAATAGATAGATAGATAGATAGATAGATAGAAAGTAAAGCCAGTAAAGATATTTAAAATTTTACAATAAATAACAAATAAACAAACAAACAAATCAATCAATGCTCTTCTATTGAACTTTGATCAAACAATCCTGAAAAAAATATCAGTACACTATATATTACACACACACACACACACACTCACACACATAATATATATATATATATATATACTGTCAAACTGTATCTCACAATTGTGCCACATTTAAAATAAAATGGAGATTATGACACACACACACACACACAATATATAAATATATATATATATATATATATATATATATATATATATTATGTGTGTGTGTATCATCGTCTCCATTTTATTTTAAATGTGGCACAATTGTGAGATACAGTTTGACTCCAATGAGCTGATTCTTTTAATGAATAGTTGAAGAGACTCAAAAATAAAATCAGTCTAAAGAACTACTCACTGATGTGTTCTGAGTCTGACTCCCTTTACTGACTGGATGTTTTTATGACAACATGTATTTGAAACGATGTTTTAAATGCCCTCTGGCACTGTAATCTGTGTAGTGGGAGGATGAACAGGTTTAAAGTTAACACCGGACAGGCTTCATTCACAATCTGGATTATAATGCATTTTAGCCTAGAGAGGTTTAGACACACTGACAAGTATAATCTCTCCCTGCACCTGTAGAGGTGATTCAAGAGACTCATATGATGGGAGGACATATGAATGATCGGCCATTGCACAGGAGAACAACAGTTGCATTCTGGGAAATGCTGATGGAATATAATTAACACAAGATGATGTTCAGATGTCACTTTGATACTCCGATGCATTGTACACACTCACATAGATACAACAGAACATTTACTCGGTCATTGAAGCAAAATCCTTCATGATAGATTTTCAGTGCCCAAGTGATGTGACCTAAATCCTGTTCAAATCTTCCAGCTGGCTAGGTCTTACAAATGATTTTTTAAAAAGATCAAACTGTTAATGGCTGACATGACAAAGCAGAAATCTCCTTAAATTCTTAAAATGCATTTGGTTCAAATGGTCTTATTACAAATGGCCTTTCTGTGAGTTGTGTTGTGTGGTTCCTAGAAGTTAGGCAAATCAAAAACTCCCTGTGGCAATCATCTTTTTCAAAAGAAAAGATGATTCGTGAATAAGAAATATGTTTTTAATACGAAAAGTGAGATTGTTCATCTGTATAGACATATTTAGTTGTATATTAAAAAGATAATAATAGGTAGATAAACGTGAAGGACAAAAATATTATAAAAGGTGACAGAATGAACAACAGTAGGTAGTGTCAGATAGGACAGTGTAAACAGCCAGGTGCCAGATCGCTGTCATGGACAACGATCTCTCACCTTCACATTCCACGCTAACTGCTGACCAATCAGAGCAGAGATTGACACCCTGCTGAGTCATTCACCATGGTCCCTTTTGACTCATCAACACCAGAGATAAAACACACATACATACACTCAAAACACATGCACACAAAACACACATACAAGCGCGTTTGTGCCTTAATGGTGACCTTGCTTATTTTACGACAAGGAATAGGTAATATATTGTCGATAATTTTGCCCAAATGTTAATTATAGCACACTTAATCACGTTATAATTCGAAAATCTAATATAATAAAATAAATAAAACACAATAATAATAAAAATTTGGCAACAATGGATGCTTGTTTGAAATGTCCAATTAAAGGGATAGTTCACCCAAAAATGAAAATTATGTCATTAATAACTCACCCTCATGTCGTTCCAAACCAGTAAGACCTCCTTTTATCTTCAGAACACAGTTTAAGATATTTTAAATTTAGTCCAAGAGCTCTCAGTCCCTCCATTGAAACTGTGTGTACGGTATACTGTCCATGTCTAGAAAGATAAGAAAAACATCATCAAAGTAGTCCATGTGACATCAGAGGGTCAGTTAGAATATTTTGAAGCATTGAAAATACATTTTGGTCCAAAAATAGCAAAAACTACGACTTTATTCAGCATCGTCTTCTCTTCCGTGTCTGTTGTGAGAGACTTCAAAACAAAGCAGTTTGTCATATCCGGTTCGCGAACGAATCATTCGATGTAACCAGATCTTTTTGAACCAGTTCACCAAATCGAACTGAATCGTTTAAAACGGTTCACGTCTCCAATACGCATTAATCCACAAATGACTTAAGCTGTTAACTTCACGAGACAAGAACCGTTTCTGTCAGACGCGTCCAATTCGAGAACCGAGGAGCTGATGATACTGCACATGTGTGATTCAGCGTGAAGCAGACCGACATACAGAGCGTCTGAACCGAACTGATTCTTTTGGTGATTGATTCTGAACTGATTCTGTGCTAGTGAGCGCGGGTAAAACGAAGGCTTGAATCAAGGGCAGTCATCGCCAATGACGCCATTACATCGAGGGCAAAAGAACTGGAGAACTGTTTTCAACCATTTATTGAATCGAACTATCCGAAAGAAGTACTGGTGATCCGAAAACCAATGCAACCAATGGTTCTTGACTCATGAAAGAGTCATTATCTGGCTCGGCTCGGTGTTCATCTTCAGTTCTCTCTTCACAGCAGTTTAGTCAGTGTACTGTTTGAGTAAATGAATTACACTGGGATATTGGTTTGTTTGAGCTCAGAGGGAGTGTCAGCCACATTAAAAAAAAGTTAACAGCTTAAGTCATTTGTGGATTACGCGAACCGTTTAAAACGATTCAGTTCGATTTGGTGAACTGGTTCAAAAAGATCCGGTTACATCGAATGATTCGTTCGCGAACCGGATATGACAAACTGCTGTGTTTTGAAGTCTCTCACAACAGACACGGAAGAGAAGACAATGCTGAATAAAGTCGTAGTTTTTGCTATTTTTGAACCAAAATGTATTTTCGATGCTTCAAAATATTCTAACTGACCATCTGATGTCACATGGACTACTTTGATGATGTTTTTCTTACCTTTCTGGACATGGACAGTATACCGTACACACAGTTTCAATGGAGGGACTGAGAGCTCTCGAACTTAATCTAAAATCAGTCTTACTGGTTTGGAACGACATGAGGGTGAGTCATTAATGACATAATTTAGATTTTTGGGTGAACTATCCCTTTAATTAATTTATTTATATGAAAATGTCAAAATACAAATAGAATATCAAATGGCTGAAAATGGGATATAATTTTGTCAATATTTTGCCCAGCGCTACTAACCAGAATGGTTTTTAAAGACATAATTTTATTATAACACAAATTGAAATACAAAACCAGTCATTTGTGAGTACATACTCCCAGAGGCCTGTGTGGTTTTCTGGGCATGCAGCCTATAAAACAAGTAGAAAACAGCCATGTCATGAGTAGAAACATGTAGAAATGAGTAAGGTACCTTCTAGCTGGATTTTATTGCAGTGAGAAGAAATTAATACTTTAGTTTAAGACAGAAACACAGTACTGAGACAGAATCATGGATTAAATGTTGGATATATATTTGGTAAAAAGGAAAGACCCATAATGAGACTATAAAGGGAGATAAAGGAAACAAGAGAAGAGGCAGTCCATGTCTAAATCATCACGTATCATCTTACAACCACAGATCAGCCAAAAAAAAAAAAAAAAGAAAATGTGGTTATCATTTGCTCATCATCATGCCATTCCAACTCATAAAACTTTCTTTTTATCATGTTCTGAGGTAAAAAGAAAGTCATACATGTTTGGAACGACATGAAGGTGTGTAATTGATGACCCAGTTTTCATTTTTGTGTGAACTAGCTCCCTTAACCTGAAATTCTCCCGGCTCTCAACAGGTCCGCAGTGAAATATGCTTGGCTAGATTCATTCATCCCCCTGCACCCCCACCGTCCTCCGAACATCACGCTCCAGAGCCCACTAATGACACAACGCAGCAATTCATTTCATTAAAGTGATTTCTCCTTTCTTCTCTGCCCAATTCATTCCTTCCACTTTTTACTGCACTTGATTAAAAGATAAAGGAAAGCTTATTAAATATTAATAAGTGTGGATTGCTTTTAGGTGCTTGGCGTAATAATAGATTTTTCCCCCCACTTTGCTTCGCTATAGGTGCGACCAGGCCAAGCGCCTCTTCATTATCAGTTGTTTAAAGTGAAACTTTCATTTCCACTTTTTTTGTGTGTGCGTGTCTAACCCATCTATGTAATCTGATATTTATTCACTGAAATGAGATATCATCACTGCTTCTTTTCTTCATATCATGTTGCTTTTCTTAAAACACGTGAAGATGATTTATGTCATTGTGACATTAAAATAACATCTGATGTGGGAATTCAAAATATGGCTAATAGTATTCCAACTAAATACAACAAACAGAAGCAACTGCCGAAACCACCTTTGTTTCCACAGTGACAGCTGCACAGACTTACTGTGAGTTCCACCTGCTATTTCCTGATGAGGCAAAGCCCTAGAGTCACTCTCACTCCCCAGGACACCAAGCTTCTTCTCTTTCAGCTATGTACTCAATCTTCAAAAACTCTTCTAAATGGTACCTGCCTGCACGACCAGTCGATACAGCACCAATCAGTTGGCCTCGGCATCAACCTGGAAATGAAAAGTCATCCCACACAGCATGCACTTCCTACCACATGAACACACACACCCACCAGATCCTGACACACAATCGCTAGAGTGGAACCGCAATTTGCTGTTAAAATCACTCTGGACCCCTCACATCCAGCACACTCCCTCTTTGAACTGTTGCCATCTGGTCGACGCTACAGAGCACTGAGCGCCAGAACGACCAGACACAGGAATAGTTTCTTCCCTCAGACAATCAAATCTTATGAACAGCTGATACACACTGAACACACTACACTTTATATTTATATACACATACACTTAATTTATCTAACACACATACTTAGTATACACTTAAATTTTGCACATAATATACATGTACATACATAACTGCATTTTTGTAATATACCTGCCTACAATTGTCAATTTGTATATTGTCATTCCTTATCTACTTATTTGTATTTTTTGTATTTTTATATTCTTTTATTATGTGTTTTATGTTCTGTCGCTGTCATTCTGTTGTACTGCGGAGCTTCTGTCACGAAAACAAATTCCTCGTATGTGTAAACATACCTGGCAATAAAGCTCATTCTGATTCTGATTCTGATTCTGATTCTGCATTAAGAGAGTGAAACAACGGGATAGACGTGCTCCAGCGTTCACACGTGATTATAACCTGATAAAAAGACACACGATAAGAGAGACAGCGTCGGAGAGAATCATTTTGGATATGATCTGAGCAGCAAATGGTGAAACTCATGTCCAAATTCATCAGAGGAAATATATACTTCCTCTCCCTCATCTCATTCTTACTTAGAACAGCTAGTCGAACCTGAGTGCTTGTGCCGTTTTAGCTGAGAAAGGATATATACACCCACATTGGCAGTTAGCAGGTGGTTTGTTTTCTTAAACAACACTGGCAGATGTAAAACATTGTCAAATAACCGGAAATAAATGCTTCGGTCAGTGTAATCAAGAGGCAACGGCAGATAAATTACACACTATGAGAGACTCACAGCTCACCTGCTGATATGAGCAGAATCAGAGCCTTCTAAGGTGGGATGAGACCAAAATAGACACGTTATGCTCTCCTCTATGGAATCCACACAGTTGTCCAAATGCAACAATGGGCCTCCAGCATTCTGGAACTCCTAACTCTGGAGTGATGTAAGAGCTATTTGTGCTCACCGCTGTGACTCCAGAATCACCGTGGGCCATGAAAGGATAATGTGTTTGAGTGGATGTAATAATGGCGGGTTAAGAACTTTAGAATTTGTTGGAAGTCACTTGACTTAGAATATTTTTTACCTTTATAATGTTTTCGTTTGCCTTTTCTTTTAAATGATGTATTTCTTTACAAAAAAATAATTAAATTCTATTCAAAAATTGTATAATATATATTGAAGAAATAATATTCAAAGGTGATATGAAGAAAAGCAAAATGTTGTCTTTATTGTTAGAATATTTCATATTTATTTGGAAATGAAAACATTTAAAATCATTTATTTTTAGAAACACACTTCACCTTCAGTAAAACTATTTATTCTAAATACTCAAAAAAAAGGGTACACTGCATGCATGCACACAGCAACTTTATAACTTACCATCCATCACTGTTGCAAAGTTCCAAACTTCATCCTGTAGCATAGATATATAGATAAAGACAGAATAAAAGAGTAGTAGAGTAAACTAAATAATGGATTTTCTGTTCTTGAACAAGAGAACTGGACCTGCACCACTGGGTCAGAAGAGCAGAGGTAAAAATTTGGAAAATTTGACCAGGGCCTCTAAGAGCCGAGCAGCCTGCATCCAAAAGCACACAAAGCCACATAGAGGAAACCAATGCTGTACTACAAACCTTAGGGGCCGTATACAAATCATATACAAAGTGATGCACGTTTTTTTTATTTTTAAGTGTCTACCCTGTTACTACATGCAGACAGTTAACAATTTCATCTCCAGAGCTGCTCTGAGAGCCACTCCACAAGCATTTTTCCATTTCATCTGAGAAAACTCAGATACAACCAGAAACTGAAAGGTCTTCACAACACCCAAAAATAAATGTTTATTTTAACTTTTTGTTTTGCAAACATTAAAGGAGTTGTTACATTTATATTCAATTATACATTATTAAAGATTAATTAAATGATTAACGTTTCATGCATTAATTTGATAACCACCAATGTTGGTAATCAATTTGCATTCAATCTTAAAACAGAAAAAAAAGAAAAAAGTAAAGAAAAGAAAAAAACTGAAAAAAAATCTGTTATTCTGTTATTGTTTGATTTTTTATAAAATATTAAATCGTTACAGTTTTATGAATTCAACTGTTAAGATGTGGATTTTCATTACTCAAACAAAACAACATTTGAATGAAACAATATAATAGATTTCATAAGGCCCTATCAAAAAATAAATATGTTTTTTAGATCCAGATGGTGTAGTTACAAAATGTGGCAGCCAACTAGATAATACAGCCAAACCTTGACCTCTCGGTCCTCACACATTTGTCTGCTCAGACAACAGCAGCTCTGCTTCGACTACGATAGCACTGCAATGAATCAGATTCATAGGCACTGCTAATCTCAAAATATCTTCTGTTGCAGACATTTTATAATATTATATTGATTTTTTGTACTTTAACGAGAACAAGTCCATGCTCACAATACTGGATCTGATACGGATATCAGCCGAGTATAATTCAATGCTGATTATAATCAACAATCCGAAAGCTTCTCCCAAATAATGGAACTACAAAAGCTGCTACTGTTCCAGTTGCTAAGCTTGCTATTGTGTCAAAGAAAAAGTTCCTGCTTGTTAGAGTGCTGAGACAATGACAAATATGTGTGTGCATTTTCGTGTGTGTGAGTAACAGCTCAACCATGCCATCAGCGTGACATGATGACAGAGGTTGTTTGCCTGTAATAGGGCTGGTGGGCGGCATTGCTCTCCACATCTTTCCCGCTGTTCTAAGGACATACTGACACTCCATGCACATTCACCACTACAACTACCAACCCCCACACACACATGCACAGCTTGTCTAAATGTCTACCATCTTATCTTCCACAAACAACACCCTTCTGGCTATTATCGTACAATCTGTGTTAAAATTTTGCTGAAAATTACATATAATGAGCACTGACTAATGGAACATGAGCTTTCATTACTTGGGAATGAGAGGACATTGTGTTCTTGTTTAATGCTGTCTTAACAAACAAAGTATTCACTTGTCTAGCTCCATATTGGTTTTATTTCTCCAAAAAAAAAAGAAAAAAGACTTATGCATGCACATTACTCATATCTTTCCAAACTTGTATGACTGACATTTCCTTCATGGCACACAATATCCCACTCAATTATTTCAGTAGAGTGAATTGGGACTGGGGCTATAAAAAATTTTTTTTATAAAAGCATCATAAAAATGGTCGATTTAACCTTATTCCAAACCTTTGGAGCCTTATGATAGCTTTATGAAAGAAACAGATAGAAAAGATTTTAGCAAATCATCACTCTTTTCAGTCAAATCTTTTGAATGAATCAGTTGGTCACTATTCAAAACCAGTGTGAAGGAATCAGGCTGAAATGATTCTAGAGTTCAATTTACTGAAGGGCATTTAAATCCTCTTTTTCTTACATCATATGACTTTACAACACTTTGAATAAAGTGAATGATTCATATGGACCACTTTACGTGGTGCTTTTGCGTCACAGGGTTAGTTGTGTCCTAATGGTTAGAGAGTCGCACTTGTGACCCAAAAGTCTCGTTACTGGCAGGGATTGTAGGTGGGGGTGCTCACTTACACCCTCAATGCCACGTCTGAAATGAGACCCTTGAGCAAGGCATTGAACCCCCAACTGCTCCCTGGGCACTGCATCCCAATGGCTGCCCACTGCACCGGGTGTGTGTTCATGGGGTGTGTGTTCACTACTCTCTGCTGTGTGTGTGCACTTGGATGTGTTGAATGCAGAGCACAAATTCCGAGTATGGGACACCATACTTGGCTACACATCACTTTCACTTTTGTGAAAGAGTGTTCAAAAACATCTTCAAAAACTCAACTTTGGTGTTGCAGATAATAGAGTCATACTGGCACACACAAAAAAAATATCCACTTGTCTGGCTCTGTATCAGTTTTATTTTTTTCTGACAACAGCAAATGTGCTCTCCCATGCTCACACACAGACCTTAACAAAAGGATCCAGTGGCTGTGCCTCTTCTTTTTTTCCTTCATTCTCTCGTATCTAATCTGACCCAGTCCATAAACAGACAGGAGATATAAAAGGAACTGAAATAGCTCACTGCGCGACACATAACACAAGCCTTGCTGATACCCGACACACGGGATCATGGGTAAACGTATACAATACCTCCATCACATTCCAGGCCAAGACGACCCTTCAGAGCCCCCTCTTATCGAACTGGTCTCTGAATAGATCTGCCATAGAAAGGACAAACGGGTCCTGACAATGGACAGCACTCCTGTAACTTGAAAATAGGGCTGAATTGAATGACTCCACAAGAAGAAGGCATTGCCGGTGGCTATATTGATAGTGTGAGAATGATTATTCTCGGCTAAAATCTTTTTTTTTTACCCTTAGGCTATCCAAGATTTAGATAAAATTAGCATTGAATCACTTGTTTACCAGTGGATCCTCTGCAGTGAATGCCCAGCCGGCAAATGACCAACCTTCAACGTTGAAATATGTTTGAAATAAGGTCAGTTGTTGTTTTAACGCTGAAACAACATTGATACAACGTTTAAAGCTGAACGGTTGAAAAACATTCTGCCCATGACCAACTTTCAACGTTGAAATATGTTTGAAATAAGGTCAGTTGTTGTTTTAACGCTGAAACAACGTTGATACAACAGTGAATCAACGTTACAATATCAACGTTGATCCAATTTGCAAAATCGAAAGGTAATTCAACGTTAATTCAACCATGGTACCAACGTTGTTTCAACCTTCAATCAACGTTGAAATGCCGGCTGGGTGGGTACCGTCTGTCACGATCGGTGTTACAGAGAACACAGGAGAGAGAACCAAGTGCAGGTATGTGACTATATTAAAGGGCAAATCCAAAGGGTAAACAGTCCAGGCATGAGTCGAAACCAAAAACATCCATCCAAACATAAACCAAACAAGAAGACAAGGCAAGGGCAAGAACTGACGGACATGAATTAACATTACATTTAAACAAGGACTCCGTGACTAAGACTCAGACAGACCAGGTATAAATACACAAAAGGATAATGGGGAAACAGGAGACAGGTGGGGAACAATCAATTAACTAGACAAGGAGGAAGGTGACCAAATAAGGAGACAGGAAGTGATAAATGATAAACACTGTGGGAACTGAGGACACCTAGTGGAAACCCAGGGAACACAACCCAGACACTGTGACAGTACCCCCCTTCTACGGAGCGGCTCCCAGACGCTCCAAGACAGACACAAAACAGAGACCAGGAGGGAGGCGGACAGGTGGAGGCTCAGGGGGAGGGATGGAGGGCCAGAAAAGAAAGACATTGGAAACAGGCACCAGAAAGTAACCACAAAACAGGAAGACCAGGAGGGAGGAGGACTGGAGGAGGTTCAGGGGGAGGGATGGAGGGCCAGACTACAGAGAGGAACAGGGACAGGAGTAAATACAAAAACAACAAACAAAAAACAACATGAAGCCCCCCAGGGCGGGGCAGAAGACCACCACGTCCTTGTGGTCGAGGCCAGAGTCCTCCAGGGCGGGGCAGAAGACCACCACAACCGTGTAGTCAGGGCAAGCGCCCCCCAGGGCGGAGCAGAAGACCACCATGTCCGTGTGGTCAGAGCAGAAGCCCCCCAGGGCGGAGCAGAAGACCACCACGTCCTCGTGGTCAGAGCGGACGCCCCCCAGGGCGGAGCAGAAGACCACCACGTCCGTGTGGTCAGAACGGAAGCCCCCCAGGGCGGAGCAGAGGACCACCACGTCCTCGTGGTCGACGCCAGAGTCCCCCAGGGCGGAGCGGATGACCACCACCCCCCTGTGGTCGATGCCGGAGTCCAACAGGCCCGAGCAGCAGCCCACCCAGTGACTTGACTTGACTCTGAACGTCCAACGGTGACCCGCCCTGACTCTGGAAGGTCATCAGTGACTGGCCCTGACTCTGGAGAGTCCACTGGGACCTGACTCGACTCTGGACGGTCAACAGGAACTAGCCCTGACTCTAGACCGGTCTTGGGCACCGAATCGGGAACGGCATCGGGCACCGCCTCGGCCTCGGGAACGGCATCGGGCACCGCCTCGGCCTCGGGAACGGCATCGGGCACCGCCTCGGCCTCCGGAACCGCATCGCCCTCCGGAACAGCATCGGCCTCGGGCACCGCCTCGGCCTCCGGAACGGCATCGGGCACCGCCTCGGCCTCCGGAACAGCATCGGCATCGGACACCGCCTCGGCCTCCGGAACAGCATCGGCATCGGGCACCGCCTCGGCCTCCGGAACAGCCTCGGCATCGGGCACCGCCTCGGCCTCCGGAACAGCCTCGGCATCGGGCACCGCCTCGGCATCGGGCACCGCCTCGGCCTCCGGAACAGCATCGGGCACCGCCTCGGCATCGGGCACCGCCTCGGCCTCCGGAACAGCATCGGGCACCGCCTCGGCATCGGGCACCGCCTCGGCCTCCGGAACAGCATCGGGCACCGCCTCGGCATCGGGCACCGCCTCGGCCTCCGGAACAGCATCGGGCACCGCCTCGGCATCGGGCACCGCCTCGGCCTCCGGAACAGCATCGGGCACCGCCTCGGCATCGGGCACCGCCTCGGCATCGGGCACCACCTCGGCCTCCGGAACAGCATCGGGCACCGCCTCGGTCTCCGGAACAGCATCGGGCACCGCCTCGGTCTCCGGAACAGCATCGGGCACCGCCTCGGTCTCCGGAACAGCATCGGGCACCGCCTCGGCATCGGGCACCGCCTCGGCCACCGGAACAGCATCGGGCACCGCCTCGGCATCGGGCACCGCCTCGGCCTCCGGAACAGCATCGGGCACCGCCTCGGCATCGGGCACCGCCTCGGCCTCCGGAACTGCATCGGGCACCGCCTCGGCATCGGGCACCGCCTCGGCTTCCGGAACAGCATCGGGCACCGCCTCGGCCTCCGGAACAGCATCGGGCACCGCCTCGGCATCGGGCACCGCCTCGGCCTCCGGAACAGTATCGGGCACCGCCTCGGCATCGGGCACCGCCTCGGCATCGGGCACCGCATCGGGCACCGCCTCGGCCTCCGGAACAGCATCGGGCACCGCCTCGGTCTCCGGAACAGCATCGGGCACCGCCTCGGGAACGTCCTCTGGGCCTTGAGGAACGGTAGACGCCGGTCTCCTCCTCCTCCGCCCTTTATGTTGGCGAGCCGGTGACACCTTATCTGGAGACTCAGGCGTTGAGTCGGCCATCTTGTGCTGTGGCCCCAAGCTGGCGGCCACCTTGTGCTGTGGCGCTGGGCTGGCGGCCACCTTGTGCTGTGGCGCTGGGCTGGCGGCCATCTTGTGCTGTGGCTCTGGGCTGGCAGCCATCTTGTGCTGTGGCCCTGGATTGGCGGCCATCTTGAGCTGTGGTGCTGGGCTGGGGACCGCCCCACCGGAAGAGACCGGAGTGGCTGGGGCATTCCACAGAAGCCGATGCTGCACATAGTACACAAACTCCCAGTATTCCAGTGTCTCTAAATGTACCATCTCCTCCTGAGACACTGGATCATCCAGCCCGCCGTTGAAGTAGTCCTTCAAGGCCGCATCGTTGTATCCCATACCCTCGGCCAGGGACCAGAACACCTGTGCCAGGGCACCCACCTCATTGCCCTCTTGGCGGAGAGCGATCAGCCGGAGATACTTAGCTCTCCGCTCCGCCATCTTGGCTGGGGAACGGGAAAAAGACATACCGCTGGATCTCAGTGCGACGGAGTCCTTCTGTCACGATCGGTGTTACAGAGAACACAGGAGAGAGAACCAAGTGCAGGTATGTGACTATATTAAAGGGCAAATCCAAAGGGTAAACAGTCCAGGCATGAGTCGAAACCAAAAACATCCATCCAAACATAAACCAAACAAGAAGACAAGGCAAGGGCAAGAACTGACGGACATGAATTAACATTACATTTAAACAAGGACTCCGTGACTAAGACTCAGACAGACCAGGTATAAATACACAAAAGGATAATGGGGAAACAGGAGACAGGTGGGGAACAATCAATTAACTAGACAAGGAGGAAGGTGACCAAATAAGGAGACAGGAAGTGATAAATGATAAACACTGTGGGAACTGAGGACACCTAGTGGAAACCCAGGGAACACAACCCAGACACTGTGACACCGTCGGAATGAGAGTAAAAATTAAATAGCTGATAAAGTCAATAATAAATCAGTAATCCACACAATGCCAATCCATCAGTTAATGTCTTGTGAAGTGAAAAGCTGTGCATTTGTAAGAAACAAATCCATAATTAAAGGAACAGTACACCTTTTTGGAAAATAGGCTCATTCTCCAACTCTTCTAGAGTTTGACATTTGAGCTTTACCGTCAATAATGACCAAAGCATTTCAATATTTTTCCTACGTAAAACTTGACTCTTCTGTAGTTTAATCATGTACTAAGACCGACGGAAAATTAAAAAAAAAGTATACATTTTCTAGACCGATATGGCCAGGAACTAATCTCTCATTCCGGCTTAATAATCAAGGAAATTTGTTGCCTTATCATGGGTGCAGCAGGCGCAGTGATATTACGTAATGCCTGAAATAGTAAACTAAAACTAGCTAAAACTAGCTGGGGACTATTTTCAGGTGATGCGTAATATCACTGCGCCTGCTGAACCCATGGTACAGCAGCAACGTTCCTTGATTATTACGCCAGAATAAGAGTATAGTTCCTAGCCATACCCCTTTCAGACAGTAATGAGTGAATTAATGAATCACATGAATAACATGACAACTACACTTAAGCAACAGGCCTCAAGATGCTCTCAAACAGCCATCACAATGTCTTTCACGTACCTGCTAAGAGAGCTCAAGTCTTTAAATGTAAATGAGAAGTGCTTTAAACAGACTGTAATTAAACAATGAGACTGCATGTTAGTTTGAACACAAATGGAAATAATGTCATCATTACTAACCCATATGATTGTATTTCTTTAGTTGAATACAAAAGGAGATGATGTGAAGAGCATTTGAGTTGCTGCTTTTTATGAAATAATAATGGACAGCATTTTTATTTTGCTTCAAAGCTCAAAAACAAAACAAAAAAGGGACAAAATAGCACTATTAATATAGTCTGTTTGACTCATGCATTGTCTCTCAAGTTATACAGACCAAAGCTGTCATTAATAGCTTATAATATTGTCCTTCTTGCCCTTTGTGTTTGCATATATTCAAATATACATTTTATGTATATATATTTTGTGTGGTGCAAAACCTTTTATTTATAATATAAAAAATATTTATTGCTAATAGCTTCCTCCCATCCATGTATTGAGCTATGTTTTAAGATTTATTTAAGAACTATCTCTCTCTTTAAATGCATATGATTGAAAAAGCAGCTATATCATCAGTGGTCTGAGCTCTCACACCCAGCTGTGTGTAGGGGTGAAATAATTACAGACTGGCTACAGATAATGTCATGGACATGAGATGGTTAATAATTCATGGCCTCAGACAGATGAGGGTGTGTGGGTGGAAACAGTGGCTGATGTTTCAGCCAAAGGCAATGGGAAGTGATGTAGAATGTCTGAAAACACTTAAAAATGTACATGCTCTGCATTGATCACACATCCTGGTGCCACAGTCAGTTGAGACAAAGATGAGGAGCCCCCTGCGGCCCCACAGAGTTAATGAAGAAATATCGGAATAAATGCAAATGCTTCTGTCTTGAAAGCAGCTGTTAAAGGGATATTCACCCAAAAATTTACAGCTTTATTTCTTCTGTGAAAACAAAACTTGCAGTACCGTATGTAAGTTAATGCACCACTTTTATGGTACTTATTCACACTTTGTTTTCTACAGAACATAAATTTTTTTTGGAAGGTTTGGAACAACATTTTCACAGCAATTAAATAAAACTTTCAAACTCTCTCCATCTCCTTCTAACCTCACATGAAAACTGACAATGAACTTATTTGCCATTGTTTGACCCTTTTTTCCATTCTGTCGCCTCCAGCTGTTTGGATCTACACCATAAAACCCTAAAGTCTCTAACAAACAGTGACTTCAGACTGACGCACATGGAACCAGCTTTTTCGTCTTTTCTCCCATGTCAATCTCTGACAGAATCTGATGCATCAACCCGGGGCTCAGACAGCACCACTCTTTTGCATGGTCAAGGCCACAGACGTTACAAAAACAACCGCCACTGGAGAACAATGACAGAAGTAAGATGCTTCACAAAGGGCCAGAGGTCTAACCCAGGGCCGGAGATCAACATGCCTATGCCAGTGTGTGTTCAAGTTGGAATGTGAATGGAGAGCCATTGATCTTCCCTGATTTGACAGCTGACCTTTTTCATTGCTATTCGAATATATATATATACATATATATATATATATATATATATATATGGGATATATATATATATATATATATATATATATATATATATTTTTTTTTTTTTTTTTTTTTTTTTTTTTTTTATTAGAATCATTTATTTGATTGTTGCTTAACTGGCACTCTAACATCCTACTAAACTTGTTCAATTGTTATTTAAATCTCTTGCAGCACTCTAATGCTGTCATTTATAGGTTTGATTCATCGAGGAGCTACCATCTTAAAAAGCTGCAGTTCCTTTGGTACAGTTACAGTATGCAATTATGCAATAACTCTGTTACTGGTGTTAAACAGGCAGGTTACATGTTGAGGCGGTGGGCAGTTAGCATGTTCAGGGAAATGCAGGGCTTTACAATTGCCTGCAGCTAGATTTTCTGCTGCAGCTGCTAATGTTAATTACACTGTACGCTAAACAGGTCCCTTGTGCAACTCCACACTACACAATTACATTTTCTTGTTTATTTCCCTCTGTGCAGTTTCCACCTCAGAGTAAAAATAAACTGATAAATGTGAGATGAAGTATAAAATCTGAAATATACTCGCATTATGACATGGAAGGCATTGTGACATGCGCAATTATGAGAAATACAAGATTTACTGTGGGTCCTGAAGTCACAAATGTAAGAAATAAAGTCATAGATAACATATTTTGTTTTACTTTGAGATAAAATTAATAGTCACAGACTCATTGACCGGGAATTCTTGGAAGAGGAATTAATTCCAAGGAATGTATTTCAAGATAAATGCATAAAAAGTTGTTGTGCTTTGTGTGCATTTATGTGCATGCCGATGCGTGTTTGGTGAAATAGATTTTGGTGTGACTTTCACAAAATAGCTGGAGTTGCTGTTTGTCCCAACGTGGTTTGGCACAGTGGCTCAAAAACAGATAGAGAAAACCTCTAAAACTTCCTATGTACTGTAGAAAAGAGGCCCACTAAGTGTGTCAATGAGGAGCCTGGTCTATTCACAGCAGAGCTGAAAGAGCTCGGTGACCCACTCATGATGGGGAACTTTTCCAAAATTCCTCTTGAGTTGTAAAACAGGACATCATAGACGAACAGAACAGAACAACAAACATTCTCCCAGGTGTGCTGAGAAAAAAAATACCTCTTACAGGCTCTTAACCTGTACACATGTTTGTCTGCATGTTTATTATACGGAATAATGCAGGATCAATGACAAGCAAGCGCTCCCACAGAATTCTGAAATAAATGACAAACATTTCTAACATCCATCATTCACAACATTTTACATCCTCCAGCTCTTGTATGTTCTGTTATTTGTTGTCCCTCGTTATTTTTGCATTTTCAGTTGAAGCTATTGCCTTGCGGTTATTGCAAATGTGTTTATACGTTGATGTAAGTTTGCATCTGGTTTGTGAAATTTCTAGATCCTGTTCCTCATCTTTTCCCATAATAATCAAAGAGTGAGAAAATGAATAAAACTATAAATTGAATAAAATTAGAAATGAATAAATATTAATTGTCTATTGCCTCTCTCTTAAAAAAAAAAAAAAAAAAAAAAAAAAAAAATTATATATATATATATATATACATATATATATATATATATATATATATATATATATATATATATATATATATATATATATATATATATATAATATTTAATTTATAATTTAATTATTCTAGTTCAGATTCTTCTTCCAAAAATAAATAATGTTTTACTGTTTTTATTATTATTATTATTATTATTATTATTATTACTTTAATTATAAATGAATTACAACAAAACTCTGTTCCAAATATGTGTTCCAAATTAGTGGTGCTGGAAACATTGTCTTTCTCTCTCTCTCTCTCTCTCTCTCTCTCTCTCTTTTTTAACGGTTCTGAATAAGAAATGGTAAATGATTCCCAACCTTACTGACCATCGTTCAAGTTTTATAATAGAGCTTTAGAATGCTCAATAATTCAGTGAAACTCCTCCAAAATCAGTAAACAGTAAAAAGTTCACAAACTCTGTGTGAAGGTCTACAACTAAAGCCTAAAATCACTTCAGAATAACTTGCTTGTCTTCTGCTCTCTTGTTCTACCAGACCCGCACATCACTTCATCTTAATTACTCACCTCCAGCACCAGACACTACTCTGCTCTCTCTTTTAAGGAATCCTTAATTAGAAATGACAGAAGGAACCCATGTCTCTGGCCTTTGTCTAACTTTTCTGCTTATTCTCTTTACAATCACAGCATTTTCTATTGCCCCTCTCTGAGCCATTCATTGAAAGCCATCTACATCCCTCTTCATCTCTCTCTCTCTCTCTCTCTTCAGTGCACTGCACTTTCAGGAATAAGCTTTCACTCACCACTCAAGTCAATACATTTCATTTCTATCGATCTGTTGAGGTCAGCCGGCAGACCGGTACACATTTTGGTGACTATTAGGCTGTATTCGATTATTTGGCCTGAACTCAAGCTAAATTCCACCACCATCTCCTGCACCCGCTGGTCTCTTTTCACATTACACTTTTGGGTCAGAAGAACTGCAGTAAGTTTGCATCATCAAAGTGAGCACCACTGAATGCCATTCTTGTGCTGTTGTTTGCCACCATAGCCAGTCAATGGAAGATGGAGGAGATGCCAGTTACTGAAACATTTTCACTTTGGATTTTCTACCAATCCTTCACACATACCCATACAGAACCACATTTTCAAAAGCTGGACCCCCCCCAAAAAAAAAATTGATATCCTATCTTACAAAAGTTTTGAATTCAGCTTGGATTGTTTTTCTCATAAAAGCAGATGGTAATACATTTTATTTCAGTATTGCCATTATTACTAATCAAAACAGCTTGACTTTTGTTATTAAACATTTTACTTTGTTAATTAATGAAGGAAGGGTTGTAAAACCAATATCATTAAACTTTGACATTAAAACATATAACACATTAATATAATCTAAAAACAACAACACACAAGCAGACTAAAATAAATAAATGATAACATAAAACCTTTTAATGATTTATTGATACAACGAACAAAATTTAATGCAAATGAAACATTTACCAAGTGGACACATCTACAGTAAATCAATCAATCAATCAATCAAAAAAGAAATGCCACCATATTTTAAGAATGGCTCCTCTGCTATGCTATAATGTTTGACTGTCTGAGCATGTAGACTTTATGTCACTAATAATTTTAGGAATAGACAACTCTCAAAACACTGAAGCATGAACTTGAATTGATCCAGATATATGTTCAAATGTGTCACATGAAAGTGCCCTTATTGTGGTTCAGAGTTAAAAGAAATCCTAATATAAAACCAAGCAAGAAAAAAAAAGAAAACCTTGATAGAACTTTCCAATCCTCTACAGTAGGCCACAGCAGCAAACCAGACCAGCAGGCCTCATGTCAAAACCATCCCTTCCTTAATCCCTGGAAGATCTGGAAAAAAAAAATTAATGGTGGAGTCTTTTTTTTTTAAGATTTGCTCTCTTTAGATGAAGGCAGGGAATTTTGGTATGCTGCGCAGTTCTGTGCATTCACTGTCCCAGAGCTGAGTGCACTCTATCGCTTATGTACAGTGACCGGCCTACTTACTGCGACAGCCACATGGCTACACAAACAGGCCAGGAATAGTGTGGCAGTATCAATATGCTATTTATAATAGCTGGATGCATAAATTACATTTGTCAAAAAAGAGGGTGAGGGAAAAAGGAATCAACCTAGTTTGCGGCCTTCGTTTGTTGTCATATTGAATCTCTTATGCACGATCTCTCTCTCTCATTGTCTCTCTCCCTTTCTCATTAAAAGCTGGCACTTGAGCCATCGGGTAATGAAGGTGAGGAGGCTTCAAAGTGCAGTCTCAGGGGGGCGAGGGCCAGACACCAGACGTACTTATGCAGGAGAGCGAGACATTTGACAATTCATAGCTCTAATTAACTACTTGTCTAAGAGAAGGAAGCTTATAGGCTTGTTTATGCAGATGCAGGTGGGTACGGAGCGTAGATGGTGGCACATGGATTGGAGTACTCCATCTCTCTGGACTGGAGACGGGCCATAAGCTCGGCTGGGCCTCCCAGGACTCTCCGTTCATCTATTTTGTAAGGTTAATGCACCCAGCAGTACTGCACTGCAGTAGACAAATTATTACATATTCCTCTGGTGTCCGCAGTGAGTTGTTTTAGATACACCAGTTATGACCCAGACTTCATTTAGCAATGACCTGAGCTGACAGGATTATGGCATGAGAAATGTTTTTGAAAAGGTGCCATAAAGGGATAAAGATGATGCAGATCTGCTAAAAACATTATCACCTTTGCAAACACAACACAATAGAAAGTGTTGGATTTTTAATGTCCGTTCTGTTTTATCTTGTTCCCAGATACAAGTTTACAGCCTTTACAACTATAACAACGAAATGCATTACAATTTTATAACTAGAGTGGGACTGAAACCACACAAAATGCACAGCATTTCTGATGATTTTTAATACATTATGCAAGGGTTACTCCAAAGGTTTCGAATTTTCCACCAATTTAGGCTACTTCTTCATTAATAAAATTGTAGGTGTGAAATAAATTAATAAATTAAGGCATGAATGATTTATTTTTAAATAAATACATATTATAATATGTTGATAATGTAAATAAATATAATTAGATAAATAGACAATACTAAATCAATAAACAAATAAAAAAGACCAATCAATGCAGAATTTATTTTTTTGTTTAATATGATAAAAAAAAAATCCATAATGCATTTTTTCTTCATTTTTAAGTAAATTCATATTCATTATTATGGTGTAGGAAAATAAATAAATGAATAATAATGCTTAATAGAAATAAATAAATAAATGCATTATTTTTTACTTTTTTTAATAAATATTTAAACAAACAAACAAATTAATAAATGACTATTTTATATCTTTTTATAAACCTAAATAATTCAATATTTTTTATTAAATGAGTTTTAAATAAGTTTTTTTTATTTATTTTTTTTATAGTCAGTTCTTGTAAGATTAAGAAACCTGACAGGTGAAAAGTGCTACATTGTCTCTGAGAGCCAGAACAGAACATGTGGTCTAAATATCTAAAATGTCTAAGTTGACTTAACTCTATCTGAAGGAGCCACGTGCGGGTAACAAATGTTTCACAGGTGTGTGACACAGCATTAAATCAATTGTACAGAAAAGCCCAAGCGTAACCTGCCTGCTACAAGAGAATATAAAAACCCTCAGACCTTATTTAAGCTCCTTACATTCCCAGAAGTCATAACTGCAGAATGCACTCAAAGGCCTCCCATCCATCCACGTTTTACTGCAAAGTTCTATTGACACAGAGTCTCAGGTCTTGGAAACTAATCCACTTATCAGTCCTTTGTATCGTCGAGTACACTGCTGGCAGTCGAGGGCCAAATGCATCTCGGTCTCATCAGCACTGCCTCTCCCTTCCGGCAGTGAATGTAAAGCTCAGGTCCACAGAGGAATAAAAATGAGCCGGCATCAATTTGCTATGTTTACCGGAAAGGCCGCTGATTACCCCAAACATTTATTGGTTTTCATTGTGCTGATTTATTTATGTGTGTTAAGCGATGAATGGCAAGCGAGATGGGTTTTATTACTCATCTTTTATGAGAGGAAGAGAGAGAGCGAGCGAGCGAGACCAAGAGAGATAAGAGTTCGAGAAGGCAAGGCTGGCCATGGTCAAGCATTGCCAGGTTCAATAATGTAATCATCTGTGAGAAATGGGAACCTTTCATTTTGTTCTCCGCTTCCATATCGCAATGCCACCGAGATGCTTTTTTTTCTAATGGGAGATTTAATCAAGGCAATGGCAACGCAGTGAAAAACTTTTCCCTTGATCAGAGTTGAGAGAAGCTATTAGTCTCTGGCGCCAAACTTGTAGATGGAGGCCTGGCACTGTACTGCTGGAAAGTATGCAATCAATTAGTCATAAATTAATTCAGTCTCAGTTGTCGGCTGTATATAGTTCAGTTTCACTCCAAGGATTGGCATGGCATGTCTCCCTGTAATTCATTGATCATCTAACAAGGCTGTTGTTTTTGACATCCTCAAAACAACCTCTTGGTCCCCATTATTTGATAATTAAAATCATTTATATAATCATTTGCTCAGCCTCATGTTATTTCAAATCTATATATAACACAAAATAAGATGTTTAGGAGAGTGTCTGAGCTCTTCAGTCAGTCAAAGTAAATGAATTCCAAGAGCTATCAAACTCAAAAAGAACCATGAAAGCATCAGAAGTCTTCTCTTTTTGCAAGTTATTTTTTTATATCGGTAGTTGACCACAAGTTTTTTTTTTATTTTTATAAATGAGTGCATCAATTAATCATTCACTAAAATCAATACATTTAAAAAAAAAAGTTTATTTAGCCAGGAATAATTATTCACTCAACTGAACCAATTTATTAAAGAAAATGCTGATTCATTCAAGAAAGAAACAACTGGCTGTTTCTCAATTGCAAGAATGCAAAAAGAAGAAAAAAAAAGAAAGAAAACGGACTCTTTCCAGGCTATGTTGAAAGAACAAACTCAGAAGGATGTGAGAACACAGAATGTTTCTTTGTGAGTATTGAGATGTGCTGTGATGTTGCTGCTCGACTGACAGTCGCAGCGCGTTATAAGGAGTGAGAAAGCAGCACACAATGCACAATAAATAAAATGTAGCATCATAAAAAATGTCATAATAACCCTTTTAAAACTTTTCATAATATCATAGAAAATATTTTCATATTATTTTATAGTTTTTTTATCTACTGCATGTATTTATGAAAATGATTACGACATACTTATTCTTTGCCAATGCAAAAATTATATTTAATATGCCAATAAAAAATATCCAAGGCTTTCTCTGTTTTTTTTTTTTTTTTTCACTGCAAAACAAAACGACAAATGTTTACTTTCACGAGCCGTCACATATTTGCGAGCTTGCAGCAGGAACATCTTAAGCAAGAATGAGAAGTTTACAGCTTACAGGCTTCCGTACGTCTTATATCATAATTTTGCATGAAGACACATTACATTTGATTCAGAGCAAAATCAGTAAGTAGCTACCAATAATGTTCATAAAATCATATACATACACACAACTAGAGTTGTTCCGATTCCAATACTAGTATCGGAAATATCTCCGATACCACAACAAATTCTGGCATCGGCATCGGCGAGTACATGAACCCATATACCGATCCGATACCATTTTCAAGACCTAGTTATGAACGCTAGCTTTGCCTAACCGCTGCACGGTTCTTCTTCACTGCTCAGAATGCATTGCAAACACAGGACGTTGTGCTGTAATGCCACAAGCAACCCCTGTTTAGAGCAGCGAAGAAGAAATGAAAACGCGTTAGCAGCACTGATCTATATATGACTGGATCGCTCATCGCGTTCTAAACTGCCAAAAGACAGTGAAGCCGCTTCTATATTACAGATCAGTGGATAGCAGTATGTCCGCTGTTTAGCAGTATTTCAGACTGGACCAACCAGACAGTAAAACGGCGACTAGGGATGCCACAAGTACTGGCACTTCACTACCAAGACGGTGCTGAAAATTTAAAAATGTGATGATACCAGCGTCTCTGTAGAACCGGTAGTAAGTTTGAGTATATTCGTTACCCGCAGCTGCGTTCAGTCATTTCCGTGTTAGTCTAAGCGCAGGGCTCCAGACTGTAGCCGAATATATATACTAGTGTCTGTGAATATTAAACTGCAAAATACTATTTAAATATTACTCCTGCAAAGTCTACATCTCTGTGGGAGACGGGCGCAGATGCACGGAAGCTCGCTGTTTTGTGGCCTCTGCCGTGTGTCACTATATGAGGACATGAACGCATAAACCGTCACTTCATGAGAATTTAACGTTTCATTTGAGAAAACTGTCATATCATAAACACAGACACTCAAAGATCTTCATGGCGAGTAAATTGACAATATATTAAGCTACTGTTGTAGCCTACAGTAGATTTAGCTACGTCTCTATGTAGTAATAATACGTCTCTATTAATAATAATAATTATGCCTAGACGGTTGCTTGTTTTTTACTTGTTTTGTTGTAAAGAGATTATCTGATTAATATAGAATTTTTTATATTCCTAGACTTATTTGTTGCAGTTTTCTATACACTAATATTGTAAAACTAAAATACTAAAATACCTTTTTTAGTTTGCGGTGTTAGATTTTTGGCTGCATTTGAAGTTCTTTTTCGCTTAAGAAATTAAATAATATTACTGTCAAATTCATGTCAGATAATAAAAATACTGTAATAAATACAGTAGTTAACCATGTATTTGTTCATGTTTTATCAAGGGATAAGTCTGGAGCACACCATAAAATAATTCTAGAAATTTACACAGGGCTAGTAGTATATACAGCTGTTTATACAGATACACACCCAGGTATCGGATCAGTACTCGGTATCGGCCGATACCCTGAGCCCAGGTATCGGAATCGGTATCGGGAAGAGAAAAAGGGTATCGGAACATCTCTACACACAACATTTCCAAGAACTCCATGACTTATTTTTTTGTAGAATGAAAAAGGAGTAAATAATAAAAAATAAAAGTGTATGACAACTTACACACACACACCCTTTTCCTTCCACAGAAATAAGTAATGCAGTTTTTGGAATTCATGAGACCTGAATTATCAATTTAAGGACATTTAATAGTTACAAACCATGTCAAATAACAAAAAATGTAGGTTGGCCCGTCTTTTCTCTAAATTGAACCGTAAATAGAGTATACCTGCAAGCAGTCCAATGTACTTCCAACCAGTCCAAAAACGTTATCTGACACACACACACAAGATGGCTGCCAGTAGTTTTCTCTGAGAACCTGGCCTCTTAGAATCTAACAAAAATCTACTGAATCCTTTCTGGTATTTCTCAAATTTAGTGGTTAATTGACTCAAGTTGCATTTTATTTAAATTGTGTCTCAATATTGAGGACAATATTTCCACTATCCGCTGAGCTTGTGCTGTAGCCCAAGTTGATGGGCTTTTGGGCCTACGAGGACCTTGACAAACTGATCTGTCACCATCAACATTTGCAACTTTCATCAACTTCCGGTACATCCTGGTAAGACACATTATGCCTCCTAAAAATCCTAAAACATCTCCTTGTGAGGAGGATGCTGTTGTCACAATGAGTGTACTCTCCCAGTTAATGGAGCAGCAGAGAGGGATCTATAAAGGTATGTTATTGCAGCAGCAAGATAACTTCAAATGTTTCATTCAGCTGATCATGGATGGAACTAACAAAAGATTGGCTAGTGTTATCAGAGATGTACAGGAGCTGAAGACCAGCTTGGAATTTACCCAAACAAAGTTTGAAGAGGAGAAGATGGGATGCACTGAGATTGAGGCAAAGATAAGGGGATTCGAGACAAACATCACTACTTCCAAGGAGGAATTGGATGCAATGTTCAACAAGCTTGACTACATTGAAAACCAGAGCAGGAGAACAAATATTTTAATTGATTGCATTGCTGACGAGAAAGGTGAGAATTGGTGTGAATCAGAGAAAATAATATACCTAAAGGTTTAATCCTTGCACATATTAATATATGTAGTCTAAGAAACAAAATTCAAGACCTGTCTTTATTTTTGCAATTAAACAAAATAGACATACTTATGATTTCTGAAACTTCATAGACAATGCAGATGTTGATATAGGGGGGTTTTCAATTTATAGAAATGATCGAAACCGGTTTGGAGGTGGTGTGGCCATTTATATACGGGATCATTTCCCTGTTAAACTGAGACATGACTTAATGCTTGATGATGTTGAAGTGTTATGGTTACAGGTACAACTTCCACGATTATTCTTGGTTGTTGTTATAGGCCACCTAGTGCCAGGATAGAGTATGTAAATGGTTTATGTAATATGCTAGACAAGGTGACTGAGGAAAACAGAGAGCTATACTGGCTGGGCGATCTAAATATTGATTGGCTGTCGGATATTTGTCCTCTGAAGAATAAGCTTAAAACTATGACAGACACCTGTGGTTTATCTTAATTAATGGATCAACCAACAAGAATTTCTAGTAACAATACAGGATCTTTAACATCAAAATGTATTGATCATATTTACACTAATAATCCTGATATGTGCTCAACACCCATTTCTGTAACAGTTGGCTTTAGTGATCACAACTGTATTGCTGTCTCTAGGAGAACTAAGCTACCTAGAGCCTGTCCTAAAATCATTATGAAAAGATCTTATAGTGCATTTAATGAGGAGAGTTTTCTAAATGAATTGGTTAATATTAAATGGAATTTGAAATGTGACATTGATGATGTGGATGCATCTCTTAATTTATTTATGGATTGTTTTATGAGAGTTGTTAACAATCATGCCCCATTAAAGAAATTTACAGTTAAAGCCAAAATTGCTCCTTGGGTTGATACTGAGTTAAGGAGCTTAATGGCTCAAAGGGAAGAAGCTAAAAAGGTTGCAGTTTTTTCTGACTCTCTTGAGGACAGAAAATTTTATTGTATTTTAAGGAATCAGGTGACCAAGGTGAACAGAGTGAAAAAGAAAAAATATTTTCAGAAGAGAATTGACGATAGTGGTACAGATTGTAAGAGAATGTGGAATGTACTCAATGAAATCATGGGGAAAAAATCTACTTGTACTTCTTTTGTTGAATTGAATGGAGTTTATTTGACTAAGCCAATACAGATTGCAAATTATTTTAATGATTATTTTGTTAATAAGGTTTCTAACTTTAGAGAGACAATGAAATACACTGTTGATTCTAACTCAAATTAGCTAATTGATAGGTGTATTATGAAAGATAAACTGTGTAGTTTTGAATTTAATCAGGTTAATGTTGTGCAGGTGGAAATGTTGCTGAGATCTTTGACTGTTGTTGGGGCCGCTGGTACAGACAACTTGGATAGTCGGCTGTTGAAGTTTTCAGCTGGACATATTTCTAAACCAATCTGTCAAATTTTTAACAGATGTCTGATTAGTGGTGAGTGTCCAAAACTTTGGAAGGAGGGTAAGATAATTCCTTTACCCAAAGACACAAAATTAACTTTATGTGGTCCAAATAGTAGGCCTATAAGCATTTTGCCTATTCTAAGTAAATTATTGGAAAAGATTGTATTTAGGCAAGTGCAAGATTACTTTTCTAACAATGATTTGACTACGATGTTTCAGCATGCTTATAGGTATTGTCATTCCACCTGCACTGCAATGACACAAATGTCGGATAGCTGGCTAACATCAACTGATAATTCAATGCTAGTTGGTACACTACTACTGGACTTCAGTGCTGCCTTCGATGTGATCGACCATGAAATTTTGATTTCCAAACTTATTAGTTATGGTTTTACTTCCTCGGCAATCAAGTTGTTTAAGAGCTATTTGTCGGAGAGGTCGCAAAGAGTTTATTTTAATGGTGCATTATCTTTTAGCAAGTCCCTGGATTGTGGTGTTCCTCAAGGAAGTTGCCTCGGACCTTTGTTATTTTCATTTTTTTCAAATGATATGCCGTGTATACTCAGTAAGTCTACATTGACTATGTTTGCTGATGATACTACTCTTTATTATGCAGCCCCTACATGTTCAGAGCTTAATCAGGTTCTGTCTTTGTGAGATTAGCAAATTGTATAACTGGATCAAAACAAATAAACTTGTTCTAAATATTTCAAAAACTATGAGTATAATATTGGTTCTAAGTATAGATTATCTGATAATCCTAAAATGAATATACAAGTAAATGGTCAAAATATACAGCAAGTAAAAAAGGTGAAGCTTCTTGGACTTTGGCTTGATTCCACATTGTCATGGTCTGATCACATTAACACAGTCTCGTCTCGGCGTCAGCTAATGGGGATCCTTTTGAATAAACAAAAAACAAATAAACTTGATTTCACTACATGGCCTTCAAGTTGATGATGCGACAACTCAGGGGTCGCAAATCACAGCAATGGAGTGGGTGGAGCTTTGACAGAGTGATGACAACTTCCACATCAAGCAGGAGACAGATAGCTCTCATAAATCTTGATCCGAGGGTCTCCAATCAATACGGTGAGCGTGAATGACAGCTCATTCACATATTAAATATGAACAGCCCACCCTACAGCTACCCACAAACTCTCAGGACATTATCGTCATAAACTGTCACCTACATCCCTTATGTGACACCTGGCTCATGTAATCATGGCCAATATCGACTAATCACCTGCAACAACCAAGAAACAAAAAAATAAAAATAAGCGCAAAAAAGGGCTCCTGTTAGCTGAACACAGTACTTGTTATATTTTATGAAGGGCAATATAACAGAATGATACAGTGCAAACGGCCCACAAAAAACAATAAATGTATTGTGTAACACAGCGAGGGCTTGTCAAATTCACAATGTCACTTCAGATGTTGTGAACTGAAGCATATGGCCACATTGTGCAGCCTCAAAGTTTACATTTGACAACATGCTTCAACGTGATATAGTCTTTGTTTAACACTCACTCATTCACTCATTTTTAACAACTCATTTTTTATACCATACATCATCTTACATAAACCTCAACCATCCTCTCCCTGCCATGTACCTCACAACATAAAAGGTCATGTCTGACAATATGAATCCATACCATCAGAATGATCATGTATGACTTGTGGCACTGGGCTGCATTAATGTCAAAATAATTGCAAGACTCAGCTCTGAAAGGCCCAATCTGTGGCCTTCATAAATATCTTTGAGAATAACAAGGAAAATGTTAATGGAAGGAATGAAAAAGAAGCAAGTTACTGCCTTTATGGATAAATCAATGAATCATTCACTCAACCAAATTCCATTTCATAAAAAATAAAATAATAATAATAATAATAATAATAAATGAATGCTGATTCATTAAGAAATGACTCAACCAAACTGATTCTTTACCAAAAAAAAAAAAAGAAAAGAAAAGAAAAAAAATCAATAATGAATCAAGCTACTGTCTTAATGAGCAAGTCAACTGATCATTCACTTAACCGATTTCTAAAGTATCATGTGGCACTGAAGACTGGAGTAATTGCTGCTGTAAATTCAGCTTTGCCACCAGGAATAAATTATATAATTAAACTCTTAATTAAACTATTCAATTTACAGTACAAGTTGTTTAAGTTGTATTCATTAAGTTATTTTAAGCTTCATTATTTGACAATATTATGTTTTTCATTAGCCTTGGTGAGAATTCTTTCATAAACAGCCCCAAACTTTTGAACAGCAGTGCATACATTTTGAATGTGTTAAACAGCACAGGTTTATATTATTTCTGAACACCCTTAAATTTTGATTAAATATTAAAAAGACATTAAATGTTCAGTGATAGTAGATGTTCTGCATGCACAGGTATTTCTACTCAATAATTTCCTCAATGGCAACAACATGTAATTTTGAGACTGTATTGACTTAAAGCAAATTATATATAGAAGGCCTACATGTGGTTAAGTGTTGGAACTGCAAATCACATTTTATATTCTCAATATTCCAATGCAGAGCTACACTGAGCCAAAACAGCAGGACAGGAGAGAAGAGCATCCTGTAGTGTTTTAAACAGCCATGTGCGTGTTGAATGTCAGAGGAACTGTTGGGTCTCCAGGTGGCCGTGAGAAACTGGGGATTATCTGAGAACATTGAGTTTAAAAGAAACAAAACAAACATTAATTAGCCTTCCTATGATCCTTTACAAGCCTCCCATATATTATGCACCGCATATCAACAGATGTCTTGCGAAATGTGGGGGTTAAAGAAAGTAGCCGGCCACCCACATCGTGTTTATTTATTTGCACAGGAAGCAACAGATGCCAAGCAATTTACCATTTTATAATGATTGAAAATGGCATCTCTTGAGATTTGAGCTAAAGCAAGCACAGGAAATGCTGAAAGGATATAAGCCGGGGCATCTCCTGTGTGCATTCATTCTTGTTTTTATGTGACAATCACTCCAATAATCTGTGCATGAATTTGTAATTTATACAATGACATTTTACCGTTGATAATTATTATAATTATCATCAATCATGCCATAGTTACCATTGTTTTCATTAATGTCATTGTCATTATTGTCATAAGTATGTATTACTTTTGTGACATTATAACATCACTGCGGGGCTCGGCAGTGTATTTAGGAGCACATGTTTGAACCAAATAGTCTTTAAAATCCTGAGATTTAAGGTCATACAAAATGTAAATGCAAAAAATTTAATTTGAGGTCTTAAGTATCATAAGTTTTAAAACAAATGTCTTAATTATAATTTCAACAGGTCTTAAATTTGGGGGGATGGAGGGGGGGTAGCAATACAGCGTAATCTGATTATGAAACTTCAAAAGGCTTACGATTTCATGTGAGCGCTGTAAGTTTTAAAGAAAAAAAATATGGTTTCCGAACAGTTCTCAACCAATGAAAACTGAAAATTTCTGACAATAGATTGCTTATGATCTGCTGTTGATGTATAATGGCAATGTTTACTTTATGGTGTTTATTTTGTGATATGTTGTCGATCTCCCTCATTTTTTTTAAATGAGCCGGCAATAGTAAAGCATGTACATTTCAAAATAAGAGTCTCAGTGTATTTTAGTCTTGATTAAAATTAAAAGTACCACATTATGCATGAAGTATTTATGTATTTATTTTATGTATTTTATTTGTTTACAAAAAAAAATACATCAAGCATTTAATTCAAAGGTAACTCTTGTGGCTTCTGTCTGGCCCAGCCTGTCACAGGAAGAGAAGACTTAAATTATAATTTAACACACATTGTTGCAGTCCCTTAATTAAGCAAAACACATTATTTGATACACTTTCATTGTGCATCAAAGCTCCTAAACTTAGGAACATGTGCTGTAAGCTTCAAGCCTTGCATAGTTTTCCTAATATAAGTCCATAATCCAACTCAGATCTCGTTGCTGGCCTCCACCAATCAGCTCATTGTATTTGTTTTATAAACTGTAATTTCTGTCTTCTTACTCGCCTTTCGCGCAGCTCTGAGAAAAGAAGATCTTCTTATTCTGCTCTTGCATTTCTGAGTCATTACGGCCTGAGGGACTTTAGGACTTCATGATAAAGCAAACAAATGGCACATAATCACAGTCGTAATGTGGATATAGGTGTCATTAGCAATGCTATTTATTTCCCCAGCGCTAGTCGAGCAAGCACAACTCTCACCCTCCCTCTCCTCTTGGCAGTGTGACTTATTGTCTCTGACAAGAACAACAGCTCCTCCTTCCCATTCACGCTGATCCTTCGAACCCTACAGCATGGTGCTGCTCATTTGAGCAGCTTTGAGAAAGCCACAGCTGATCCAGAGTCAGTGCTAGAGGTCTGGTGGATAAGCGCGAGTCTGGTGCTCTCGATCCACACCAAAACACCACGAGACAAGAGAGCAGAGCCTCGGTTTAGCCACACAGATCACCAAGCCAGGCCGGAAAACTAAGATGGATCATGGAAGCATTTCAAAGCAGGATACCATTGCAAATATATTCAATGCAACCTTGATAAGACAAATAAGGGACACCTAAGATGTGGGCAGACCTTCAAGAATAAAAGATGGGGAATTTGAGACTTCAACAGTGGGCCTCAAAAGAGAGACTGCCTTTTCATGTAGGGTCAAGAGAGACATAACTTGCTGCCACTATTCTGTCTTACCACACTGAAAGATGAGTACTTCCAAAAATACAAAAACAGGGGCATGTCAGTATGTTGCATCATTCTCAGAGATGTCATCAGCTCACTGTCACCTCAAAATGGTGTTGAGCTCTCCATCACTCTTCCAGGGAACCACATGAACCCTCTTTGGCAAAGAAGCATATTCCTCATTTTGTCTAAATTAAAGGCAACATTACATATGTCCTTCACAATGAAGGCAATCCTTGAATGGGTGGGTGGAGATTGGGGATACTTCACTCAAACAAAAAAATGGGATATAAATGTATTTAATTCAGTACTATTCTAATTAAAATAGACAATGAATTTACAAATATTTCATTTAATTAATACTGAGAAATGTTGACAAAAAATTTATAAAACCAGATATACTTCATTAATTACTGAAAAGTGAATAAATTGAAAGTATGAATAAAATACTTCAAATCTAATTCAAAATTATTTATATATATATATACACTGATTTCATTCAATACTGAAATACTATGCATATACATATATTTCATTCAGTACTAAAAAAGTAGCAATAAAATACTCAATAAAATACTAACAACAAACAGTACATACAGATACTTCTGTATTGTGAAAATGGACTATAGATGTACATATATTGATTAAATACTGCTAAAAAATATACATATATTTCAGTCAATACTGTTGGTAAACCTGATGACCAAGCAAAGTGTCACATTGTAGGCTTACTGTATAGTGACACAATTTGGTCAAACTCTATTGAATTAGTCAAGTTCCATGTAGAGTGACATACTGTAAGTGTTGTTGTCAGTGTAGAACATTTTGAACTGATGAAGTATTTGATATACTAAATAACTACTGTATGTGTTCTTATATTGGTAGGATAGATAGATAGAAAGAAAAAATAGTTTCTTTAGTCAGAGCTGGTGAAAAGTCTTCGGAATGAAGAAGAGAAGAAAACATAAAAAATAGCACAGTAACAGTTCAGCCGCAGTGACAGATTACCCTCTCTCTATTAGAAAACCTTTCGATTTCTGCAAGTGATCAAAAAACAATTGGCAAAGAGCAAGAAGTCGATGGGCGAACAAGATTAACATGAAGGCGTTCAAATGTTTTTTTTTTTTTAAATAAGCCTTTTTGATGGGCTCTGGGTGATTGTCAATGTTATGAACATTTGAACATCACAATTATATAAATAAACCAGAGAGGAAAACATTTCATATACTCTTGCTTTCTCATATACTTTTCTCAGTCCTTCCATCAGACCTCATTGATTTTCATTCTCTGCAAATGACATTTTTACATTTTTCTCCAAAATCAATACAGCTTAATTCATTAATGGGGAAACCTTTCAACAAAAAGGCTACTTGAGGGGTCCTTCAGCACCATGGTGTCCCACAGGGCTGTCTTAAAATATACCTGTAGATTACAAAGTAAACTTAGTTTACAAAGTCAGGGACAGTTTACCCAAAAATGAAAATTCTTTCATCATTTACTGACCCTGCACTTGTACCAAACCTGTACGAGTTTCTTCCTTCTGCTTTAAAACATTATTAATAATAATAATAATAATAAAAATAATAATATGGAAGTCAATGGCTACTGTCAACTGTTTGGTTGCTAACATCTTTCAACAGCTGAAATAAATTCTTACAGATTTGGAACAACTTGAGGGTCACTTCCAAATTGCATTCCCCTCCTTTTTCCACAACTTTCTAGGCTCCTTTGACTCTCCTATTCATTAAAGGCATAAAAAAGCAAACAACAAAATAAATAAATAAGCCACTGTGTGTGGGTGTAAAGTAGATTTGTTTGCTTACAATTCAAAATCGTTTTATAATTCCATGGTAATATCTAACTGCTTCAGGCCTCTATAAATAAGCCAAAAAAAAAAAACACAAAAAAAAAAACAATCCTTAAATCCCAAATCAAAACCCCAGTGTGCAATATAAAATAATTGCCTTACCTGTTCCCTGTCAAAATTGAGACATCAAAAAAGTGAATAATAATAAAAAAAGTTGTATTATTTAAATACGTATACAAATTCCTCATTCAGTGCTGTTATTTCTTTCACATTTCCTTAGTCATTAAAACAAGACAGACCCTTCCCTCCCTGTGGCCACACAAATGACTCAGCACAATACATTTTCTCCCAATTACAGATCTGCTCCATGCATTTTACTGGTCTAAACTCATGCTGTTTATTAAAAAGAAATAAAGCTGCATCCCATTCAAATACTTCCAAACTGCAACAGGCTAATTAGGAGAGTGCATAACTACAGGTGAGGCATAAACCCTCAGCAGTGTCCAGTATTGAAGACTGAACATCCAGCTATCAGACCCTAATAAATCAACATTCAGCTAATCCAATTCATTGCAACATCTTTACTGCAATGGTTTTTGAATAGGTAAACATCACTATTGAATATGTAAAAATAGAAAAATAGGAATTGATGTGGGAGGGATCAGGGCACCATGCAAGTCAGACACATACCTGTATCACTGAGAGAAAAGTGAACCACCAATTTAATTTTAATTTTGATTTAATGGCTAATGAAGATATCTGGAGACCAGGATGGCCAATTCTGAATATGTTGCCAAAATGTATGCAACACAACTGATCTGACAGCTGGATGAGTGTTATCAATGCTAAGGTCATGGATTCAAAACATATTCAAATGTCACCGAAAACTGACCTGGAGCCTCTGCAAAGTGAAAAAAAAAAATAATAATAATAACAAGAAGGATCAGCCAAGAAGAAATACAAATTTAATGACAGAAAATGAGTTGGTTTACACATTATTTACTTCAATCTGGATTGGAACCAATAAACATTGGCAGATTGCTCTAAAGCTTTATCTGCTAGACGATGTGAAACCATGTTTGCAACTCACTTGATACAATGGATTACTGAGTCCAACAGAAAATTGCATGTGAAATAAAAATGTGAGACTTGTTATCATAGAGGAGGAAGGGATGAACAACTCTAAAGATGTCTCTTTAGAGACAACTGAGATGTCAAGAAGTTAACGAGGCACAGATATTACATTTGAATGAAAGATTACAAAGACAAACCAATGAAACATGCACAATAAAACCAGGAGTGTGTACTACGAAAGTAAATAGGGCCAATTTTGTTTTCACATTGAACTGAAATGCAGAGTATAGTGGAGATTAGAAATAGAGCATGTGTGTGGGGAGAAAGAGAGATAGTTCTTGATGGAAAGGGAGTTTCTTTTATCTTCTGCTTATACTTTTGAGAACCACCTACATCAGAACAGAGCTCTCAATATCTCTCATTTTCTAACTACCCATGCTTCCATATATGTATATACACAGACCCACAGACATCAATCGCAATCATACACACACTTATACACCAAACTTCTACAAGCAGATGAGGTTCAGAATAGAGACAGGTCCCCCTCTAATGGATACCAGCTCAAAGAGCTCCTCCAAGGATGAAAATACCTAAAATACCTTCCAAACAAAAACATTCAGTTAATTTCTCTTTCCATCAGGTTGTCAAATCATCATCTTCAATCTTTCCCTACAGTAACAGACTAATCTATCTGATACAGTAGCAAGCCTCAACCAATGAGAAGAGCACCTCTAACAAGAAGAGAATGAACTCCTTTCCTTTTGTTTTTATGCATAATTCATGCACCACCATCTCTCTGCCTTTCTCTCTTTGTCTCTGCCTCAGAAATTGATTATTTAACATCGGACCCGTCATGCAGATATTACAAACCTAAAGGAAAACAAATACAGTTTATTTGCATTCTCATACATAAAGAAAGTCATACATATTCAGTTATTCCATGCGTGTTTCATCTTAACCTAGATGTAAAATGGATATGAGCAGAAGCCGAAGTGGGGGCTTTTTACAAATTCAAAAAAGAATCATAAAAACTTCACAGAATTGAGAAACGTGCAGTTTTTCTTCCATAAGCATTTCTGATCCAGCCCATGGAGTTCATTATTTGATCTGTTATATTTCAATATTTTTTCCCCGTAGCATCACATTCGTGACTAGGGTGTCAACCTCAAGCTCATTCAAGAGAAAAATTGCAGCGCTGCACTAAAATAGATGACCCAGTGTGCCATGCTGGGACAAGGTACAAGAATTTCCCATCCAATCTGCCTGCTTTACCTTCACGGAGTCCCCATCCATTATGCCAATGAATGGGATTTCAACATTCCTTCTAAAATAAATAATAAATTTGAGTATCTGCTTTGAAAGTCATTGTAGCTGGTCTCATATATCACAGAGGTTTGGCAGCTGGCGCTGTAAATGCGATGATAAAGCTTTATACAAAGGCAAAATCTCCCTATCAAACTCTGGCTTTCCTTTCACAAACTCCTTCTGGCTGACAATCTTTCTTGGTCGGTTTTGTCATTCCTTCATTCATGAAAGACTGTAATATCTCCTGCTTCACAACTCTTCCCCTCCAACCACATTGCTCATGTTAAACGCCTGTTCTGTTTCATTTATTACGATTATACACAGCATGCAAAACTATACAGGCAAATGTAGGGGCGTTATGCACCTACTTTATGTGATTTAAAGTGCACCAAGTCCTGGCTCACTTTAAAAACTCTCTCTCTCTCTCACACACACACACACACACACACACACACACAAACACACACACACACACACACACACACACACACACAAACACACGTATACTTAGCTATCTAAATGGAGAAATTCCATAGGAGTAATGGTTTTTATACTGTACAGACCATATATTCTATTGCTCTACACTTAAACCTACCACTTACAGGAAACTTTATGCAGTTTTACAATTTTAATATATAAAATATATATTTTTAAATGAGGATGTCCCCAAATGGAGGTTTTTGGGGATTTTGTCAGGTTTAGCTCACTTTTGGGTACAAATTTGTCCCCAAAATACAGTGGGAACACAAACACGTACATGTCACAGACATACACACACACACACACACACACATATCTATCTATCTATGGCATTTGCTGAGTATAATTAATAGGTATAAGCAATATTCCATAAGCAATGTTGCATGCTTAATCATTACATTTATTTCTACATAAATAGAACCTTTTCAAACATACAACAATCATGCAGCTCCTTTTATAAAGGCACAGATAGTTCTTTTGGAAGTTACATTCAAAATCTGAGGGGGCACGTGGGCCTTCGGCTTGAACAGGCATGACACTTCTGGGAAGATGAATAAACTGTAAAACCTCTCATTTTGAAGGGACACAGTCTCCACACTAGCAAAAATGTTTTGGGCGGTCTAGGTCTGTGACCTTGGCTGATATAATGGTCCATGCAGAAAGGCTTTAAGAAAGAACTGAGAGCTGAGGAGCATTTTTTCAGGTATTCTTTTATCCGCTGGAGAGCATGGCATCTGTGATTAAGAGCAGAAGCTTCAAAGTATTGGGCAGAATGCCTACAGCTGTGCCCACACTGTCTAGATATTTTCCTATATCTTTTTCTGTCCTTTTAATGTATGAATAAGGGATAATGTTGCTGCTGTGTTTTAAGAGAAAACAAAAGGAAAAAGTTAACAGTTGGCAAGCACATGTAAAAAACTGCTTCCAAGCCGTCCGCTCATTTTATCACCCCTCTGCCGGTGCGTTTGGTATTCGGCATAGATCCATTTAGCTACTGGTGGCAGGCAAACTGTTTAGTCAGACATTTGTTTGAGAGTGAATCTGTCATGGTTTAGCTATGTGTTGAATATTAAAAGGGTTATCTTTAGGGTTCTAAAGGCCGTCTAAATGCAAAATTCAGTTGTGTGTTGCACCTGGGCATATGCTGTAATTTTTGTGACCGCCTCCTTCCGCTTCATTGTTTACTGTATGCGTGCATCCTGATGGATACTGTCAGAAACGTGTCAGAACTTGTTGTGCCTTTTTCTCAGCAGGTTCACCATATACGATTTTCATCATTAAGGCTGTCACTGGGATACCACTTGTCTCAATTATCATCTTATTGAAGGGCAATTTGTCTCTCTACATGAGAGAAAGTGAAGCTGCAGAGTGGAAAAGAGACATCTTATAATTGGGGCTGAGAAAAAGGAAAGAGGTTACGCTCCTTATTTACATTTCATATTGATGAAAAATAAATGAAACAAAGAAAGGAAAATGTCCAAGCATCCGCCTAATAATCACGCAGAACACTCTAGCAACCAGCTTACAACAACCTGGCAACCAACCAGAACAGCTCAGCAAAAACATAGCAACACCTTGAAATTGTGGAAGAAAGTTATCCAAGGACAAACTCACTTTTCTCTAGTCTATTTTTATTGTAAATCAAGCATATACAATATATATTTACACCAGTAGTTATCTAAAAATGTGCCTTTTTATGTTATAAGCAACTCTTTGAAGTTATTTGATCAGAAGCACAGAGCTATTCACAGCCGAAACAGGTCTTATTATGATTTATCAGTTAATTAAGTAACCACGTGACTTCAGTAATGTGTTTAAGCATCACAAGCATTTTCCTCACAAATAAAATCAAAGCAGAAATGTTTACCTCATTTTGTGAATTGCTGAATATACATACATGTACCTATAAACTATATAATAAAGAGCCTGTCCTCCAACAAAAAATGACCATATAGGTTGTTGGTGCAAGCACCTTATTACAACCTATATTTACGTATTAAAGTTAAGTGCCCTCCAGCGGGCATAAAAATAATGACAGTATTGCATTGCGTCTGTCGTCATGAAATGACGTATAACGTCATTACCAATCAAAACGCACTTTTATTTAAATGTAATGTAGTGGAGTCATTCAGGTTCCTGGGCACCACTATCTCTCAGGACCTGAAGTGGGACATTCACATTGACTCCATTGTGAAAAAGGCCCAGCAGAGGTTGTACTTCCTTCGCCAGCTGAGGAAGTTTAACCTGCCACAGGATCTGCTGAAACAGTTCTACTCCACCATCATCGAATCCATTCTCTGCACTTCAGTAACTGTCTGGCTCAGCTCAGCTTCTAAATCTGACCTCAGAAGACTACAGAGAATGTAGTCCGGACTGCTGAGCGAATCATCGGTTTAACTCTCCCTTCTATTCAAGAACTGTACTTATCCAGAGTGAGCAAAAGTGCTATTAAAATCACTCTGGACCCCTCACATCCAGCACACTCCCTCTTTGAACTGTTGCCATCTGGTCGACGCTACAGAGCACTGAGCACCAGAACGACCAGACACAGGAACAGTTTCTTCCCTCAGGCAATCCATCTTATGAACAGCTGATACACACTGAACACACTGAACACACTACACTTTATATTTATATACACATACACTTAATTTATCTAACACACATACTTAGTATACACTTAAATTTTGCACATAATATACATGTACATACATAACTGCATTTTTGTAATATACCTGCCTACAATTGTCAATTTGTATATTGTCATTCCTTATCTACTTATTTTTATTTTTTGTATTTTTGTATCCTTTTATTATGTGTTTTATGTTCTGTCGCTGTCATTCTGTTGTACTGCGGAGCTTCTGTCACGAAAACAAATTCCTCGTATGTGTAAATATACCTGGCAATAAAAAAGCTCATTCATTCATTCATTCATGTGTGGACTTTTTACACCGATTTCACAGTGATTCTTACATATTTTACTAGGTGGCTTATTTGTTCGAATGACCACACCAAACCCCATCCCTAAACCTAACCCTCACAGAAATCATGCTAAATTATGATTTATTGACCATATACATTTTACGTGCAAGTCCGTTCTCTGGGATCGAACCCATGATAGCATGATTACATATCAAAGTATAACGCAATAATCTACAAACTGAGCTACACGAAACGCAAATCATAGTGCAAATAAAAGAGTACAAAACATTAATATGAAACATCCTTTGGCCGATAGGGGCGCAATTGTAGTATACGCTCTGATGGGTCGTATTTTAGGGATTTGGACAAACGACCTATATGAGCATATTGGTTGGAGGACAGGTTGATAATAAAGACAGTAACAGTCTAAAATTAATTAAACATTTAAATTTGTTATTGTAATGTATATTAGTCATGTGTACACAGTTATGAGTCATTCATTCTGTCCTTGTTCTGAACAACAGTCAATGGATTAAAGTGGAAGGATTTGTTTGCTTAAAAGATTCATTCACAAACGAAACACCACCAGTTAGAAAGAGCTGTGATATAGACAGGTGAAGTTTTCTAGGAAGATAAACTGTCTGATACAGTGCAGACTATCTCCTAACTTGTTTGCTAATCCATTACCACGGTCCAACCGTCTCTCTGCGCTGGATAGATCAAGGCAGTCTGGTTTTCCTTGCTCTCTCTAATGGAAGAGCATACAGTTTACAAATTAAAATAATTATATCTGTGGGCTAGAGGTGCACTGGCCTGTGAACCATGAAGCAACAGCATGCCAGAGTGCCAGTATTTCAACGTGATGACAAGGGTAGAGGAAATGCCACGTGTTATATGGGGTGTCCAAAACCCAACACACAATAAACACAGATAGCAAGGGAATTCTGAGTAACAATGTCTAATTTGCCATTAAAGATGCAGAGCTTATTTAAATCCGCTGGAGGATGTGTAAGATTGTTAGTAAGAGCGGCTCAGAGCTTGCATAAGGTGAGGATATTTTAGTTTCTCTCTGGCTCTGTCTGATCTGGGTGCTTGTTTCACAAAGTATTTCTTATGACTATGCAATGTGAATTCTCTTCAGTATAACCCTCCCCCTCTTCTCTTTCTCTCTCTCTTTCATTACCACCCTTTACTCTCATGAGACAGGATTATTCAATCTCTCTTTATCGCCCGCTTTCTCTCTCATTCTAGAAAATACACACACTTCATCGCAGAATCTCATAAGCTTCATACCCCCTTCACCCTTTTTGTATCTACTTCTCAAATTTCTTTCACTTGAAAGCTTATATTTGTCTTCATTAGAAGCCATTTAGGCCTCTAGACAACACGGGATGTGTTGCATTGAGTCTGAATGCAATTTATATTGTTATGGAAGTGAATATGTAAATGGATAACACTGAAAGGTATTAAAAAGCAAGATACTACCTTTTTGTTCAGAAAAATCTAGAAAAAAATGGTTTCATATAATGCAAATAACTTTTGAGGGACACACATACTGTATATACACACAAAATAAATGTAATATTACAATTTAAATCCACAAAAAATTATATGAATCCACAAGGGATTCGAATGTGCATGCACTATTTCCATAACACACTAAAACAACAATAAAACATTAAAACAAATAATTCACAATAATACCATATTACATTAATGTACTCATTATAATGTGGTTTCAGAAGTCCAAAAGTACAAATACAGTTTCACGTAGTATTGTTAAATGTCAAAAAACATTTAAATTAATATATAAATTGCTTGAATATGTACTAAATTTTAAGAATTTTCATCCACAGGTAACAGCAACAACAACAAAAAAGTTAATATTTTTTTATCTGAGCTGCAATGTGAACCAAACAAGGCCATTCAAAAGTATAGTTACGTCTACCACGTCTATCAGGTTTTGAACACAACAACTGCTGCACGCATATCTCATTCCCTTCTTTTTTGCACAAAACATCCTCTTGCTTTCATCTCACACACACTTCTGAGAACATGGTAAATCTGAGGACTGATGGTTCCCTCTGATAACCAATCAGAGTGTGTGTGTGCGCATGTGTTTTCCAGCTGTTTTCGCCAACATAGGGAGTGATGGAGTGGCCTACTGCCCGCTTAGCCTGCGCTGAAAAAATGCCCGCAGTATAAACAAGTGTATGTCTGCATCAGTAGGCAAAGCCAAACTGATACTCATAGCGACCCCTGAGTACAATCTCTGCTTTCCCGCTCATTTGGACCCTCTGTCTGTGTTTACTTCTGAGCTGCTGAGCAGATGCTGGGACACATCATGAGCTTTACAAGCCAAATATTGAAAGACACATGCAGAAGAAAAAAGTGTCCCAAAACGTAACCTTGGGGGATGCCAGCTTCACACCAACACAAATTGAGCCAGCAGGGTAGGAGGTGGAAAAGCATACAAAGAGAGATAGATAGGAGGACAGTGAGGCGGCTGAAAGGAATTTCTTAGGGTAGAGGGTTCAGGCTAGGGTCAGTTTAAGCTCTTCAAAGTGTCTGCTCGGGGTAGTCAGGCAGGATAAAGCTCCATGAAGAAAACTTTGCAATCAATTTGCATTTAATGCATGTCACTCTTACCAGCCCATTCAAACTCACTCTCTCCACAAGAGGAGAATCTCATTTGAACCAGTCAGCTTGAAAAAATGAAATAAAATCCCACAATAATTCTAAATATCACATCTAAACAGCATGTTCCACGCTAAAATGGCAAACCCATGGTTATCAGAGCCTGGAGATTAATTAGCCAGACATGTAAAAGCAGATAATATTCTAAACATTTAAACAGCCACCTGCAGGGTGAGACATATGTCTAAGTATAAATCAGGAATTAAACACCTGAGGAAGCGTTCTTGACAATCCGTTTTCTTTATCAAATAAGAAAAAAAAGTTTATTTACCCCTCCTTTTTCAAAACCATTTTTTATTCAGCTAAGTAGATGTAATAGCAAAAGTGGGGGGGGGGGGGGGGTGTAAGATGTAAATTAGATGTGAAAGAGAAAAAAATACTCCCACACAATCCTGATATTGGAGCACAAGGCAGTATTTTGCAGTTCAATGAGCTAGTTGAGGCCTTTCTATGGAAGCAGATTTGTCTCAAATAAACACTATTCACATATGCGTAGACAATTTCACATTTCACAAATGCAAAAAACTATTTGTAGATATACTACTGTGCACAAAATCCTTTGAATGTTTAAAATGTACGAGTGTCTGAATGTACGAATCGTCATTTACTACGAATCCACTCGGATTTGTGCGTGTGTGTTTTTGAGACTTTCCTGGCAGAGCTCTCTTCCCACGTGGGTCTCTCGTACTCTTTAGCCAATCAGATTCGAGCTTACCATTCAACCAATCATATCATAAGCCACTGAGTGCATTCAAGGAGCGCGATTCTGCGCACCTTTAGCGCAATATGGATTAATTAGAACGGAAATTAAGCCTTTACATCAGTAATCCAGCATGGCAAATGAAGAACGGGAAGCACGGGTAAGAGTTTAGTTTATTTCATAAAAGTCTGAGTTTACACATTTTATCGTTTACACATTCAATCAAGACAGTTTTTCTAGTTAGAAAACTAGTTAGAAAAAAATACAGTTGTAACAGGACAGTTACAGTAATTATAAATTAAACTGCAATCAGGATAGTAAAAAGAACGACCTGTAAAGACAAAAGTAACATTTTGAGAGTTGTGAAATTATAATTCTAAATAATCTTGTTTTATAAATTGATGTCTGTTAGGTCAGTGTGTACTTTCTTACAGTAATACATTTTAAAACATGTAGCCTAGTCATTGTTAACCACTACATTGAAGCAATGTAGTTCAATCAAGATAAACAACATCAGATATTTAGAAACGTTGTTTAATTTGTAAATATATTGTCTGTACATTGTAATGCATCTTTCTCTTCTTATAATTTAGGAATATCTAAAGCAGTATATTCTTCAGCGACTTTATGATCGTTTAGTTCAGGGATTCCCAAAGTGTGGTGCGCGAGAGGAAAAATGTGATGGCGGTCTGTTTTTTTTTTTTAAATGGGATTTTTCCATACAATAAAAAAACATGAACAGTAAACATTTCCTTTGTAATCGCTTTTATTTAAAAAAAAAACTATAATTTATTAGTTTTCGATGGAAACGTAGAAGACAGATGCTGTCTTCAACGCACTGTTCTTCTTTTATGTACTGCAGGCTAATATACGTGCCAACTCGTTTCATTCATTCCATAATATATATTATAAATATGCTTAACTGGCTGAAATCAGAGAAACTGTCAAGTCGGACATTTTATGATAAAGTTGTTAGTCAGGAGGAGAGGGACCAAGAGAGAGTGAGGATTTGGAGGCAACAGAGATGAAGAGAATAGAGAAAGAAAATGAGCAAATAAAAAATCTTGAGGAAATCTCTCTCTCGCTGCAGGCTAAGCGACTTCGACTGCACTCGAAAAGTTCCAGATGCATCCTCTTTCATTTTATTATATGTTTGAGCCTATGCTCTTTGCAACTTAATTATGTTGTGGATCGTGTGTAGGCTAATTTTATTGTCGCACTTGAAAAGTTTCAGATTGATCCTCGTTTTTATTTATTTTATATATTTCGGAGCTTATTCTCTTTAATGATGTGGATCGTTTGTAACTTCATTGCAATTTAATTCAATGTACTGTCGTTCTAATTTCCATAACCGTTATGTTATGCAGCGGTTCCCAAACTTTTTTCCTGTGCTCCCCCTTCTATGTCCCAACCGGGTTGGCGCACCCCCAATCCCCACTTAAAAAAAAACGCAACAAAGCTGTCTTTTATCGCCATATAAAGAGTCATGAACAAAGAACATCAACAAAGTTTCAATATAATGCAACAAAGCACAAGCTTCCACTTTTAAGAGGACGAATGACAGACACAGGCTCAGTAACAGAAAGCACGGTTATTTTCAGCCACATAAAAGAAACAATAGGCTAGGCCTATTAAATGACCATGGAGCTAGCAGCAGCATCATCTCAACCCGCCACCCGTCACCAATTCAAATGCGTCCCACCATGCTGAACACAATTTTATTTTTTTCAGTTTTACAATCATTATTATTTTTTACATTAATTTAAACATTTACTTAAGAAATATAAGCTATAGCCTAATGTTTCTTTATGTTAAATTATTTTGTGTTTCATATATTATTTTCAGACACGAACAGACCTACTCACATAACATTACTCATTTAACGAACACATATAAGCGCCCACTTTGGCAGAATTCAATCAACAGCCATTAGTTCGGTAAAATTAAGCATCATAATGGACAAATTTGTTTTTAAGGGAGAAAAAAAGAAATGTGAAAAATGCCAGCGAATGAACACGTATAAAAAATAATAGTCGCATTATCAGTAGTGAAGGAGAGTGCTGGATTTTCGGTTTGCCCCGCATTTTACTTGAAGTTCAGGCAAATGGGAACACCATATATTACATAGCAATCATCCTTAATTGAAGAAATGTGGCAAAACATCTCTGGAGAGAACCTTATATTATTAAATTCGAATGTGCTTTCCATATTTGGATCAACATAGGCTCCATTTGTGAATGCACATTTTCTGCAATGTCTCAAGTCATGCTCCCGTGCGCATCCTACAGACTGCATCTTAAGCCTATGTTAAACTTCCCGCGTCCACGGGGAGTCCGTTATGGACCGCTAGGTAGGCGTGACGTAATCATCGTCATGGGAGAGTGTGTGCGGAGGCTCTGAGAGGACGAACGCATACCTCCCATTTTTTTATGACCGCGCGGACAGGTGCGCGTGGTCAGTAGGCTTCAAAAGCACAATTGCACATGTGGAGGCAGTGTGAAGAAGCCCATTGCTACTCGAACCTGTGCAATCCGCTTGCACTTGGACTTGGACCATAGTGCGGCCCAGTGGAAAAAAAGGTTGAGATCCACTATAACATATATAGTTGCAAATTAAACAACGTTTCTAAATATGTGATGTTGTTTACCTTGATCGAACTACATTGCTTCATCGTAGTGGTTAACAATGACTAGGCTAAATGTTTTAAAATGTATTACTGTAAGAAAGTACACACTGACCTAACAGACATCAATTTATAAAACAAGATTATTTAGAATTAGAATTTCACAACTCTCAAAATGTTACTTTTGTCTTTACAGGTCTGTCTTTTTACTATCCTGATTGCAGTTTAATTTATAATTACTGTAACTGTCCTGTTACAACTGTATTTTTTTCTAACTAGAAAAACTGTCTTGATTGAATGTGTAAACGATAAAATTTGTAAACTCAGACTTTTATGAAATAAACTAAACTCTTACCCGTGCTTCCTGTTCTTCATTCGCCATGCTGGATTACTGATGTAAAGTATTAATTTCCGTTCTAATTAATCCATATTGCGCTAAAGGTGCGCAGAATCGTGCTCCTTGAATGCACTCAGTGGCTTATGATATGATTGGTTGAATGGTAAACTCGCATCTGATTGGCTAAAGAGTACGACAGACCCACGTGGGAAGAGAGCTCTGCCAGGAAAGTCTCAAAAACACACACACACAAATCCCAGTGGATTCGTAGTAAATGACGATTCGTACATTCAGACACTCGTACATTTTAAACATTCAAAGGTTTTTGTGCACAGTTGTATATCTACAAATTGTTTTTTGCATTTGTGAAACATATTTTATAAATATATAATTTTATTTTGCGCATGTGAATTGCTTTTTGTGAATATATATTTTTTTCACGCACATGAATTTTTTTTGTGTGTACGTGAATTAGGTTTCATGCATGTGAAATTGTCTACGCATGTGTGAATCGTGTTTTTTGCGTGAATTATATTTGAGACTAATCTGCTTCCATATGTTTCTTCTGTTTTTGCTTTAGCCCCGTTTTTACCTGGTATTAAAGAGATAGGTTAGTAATAGACATAGACATTATGTAATATTATAGACATTCTGTCATCATTTGAGTGTTGTTCGAAACCTGTATGACTTCATTTCATTTGCCAAACACAGAAGAAGATAGATTGAAGAACTGTTTTTGTCAATACAGTCTTATAAATAAAGGTTATTCTTCGACATTTGATGGTTCCATGAAGAACAATTAACATCCATGGGAAATTTCCATTGTGTTTTATTAAGGTCTGTATCAGTTACAAAATATGATTACTTACGTAAAAGGCCCTTAATGGTTTAGATCCCGCATACCTAACTAGTCTTCTACCACGCTACAATCCATCACGGTCCGTAAGGTCACAAAATGCTGGACTTTTGGTAGTACCTAGGATAGCAAAGTCCTCTAAATGAGGAAGTGCTTTTTCGCATTTGGCTCACAAACTCTGCCTTCCTGATAATGTTCGGGGTTCAGACACATTCTCTCTGTTTAAATCTAGATTAAAAACACATCTCTTTGGCCAAGCATTCAAATAATGCATCACATAATTTTGGACTGCAGTTATAGCTGATCAAATGCACATTATTAGTCTTTAGCTTGGGTTAAACTAATTAATTTTACTTGGTTGGAACAGCAGTTACGCTAACTATGTCTCTATTTGTTACACTGTTTTCCTAGTTCTTGGTAACTAGGATTTACACAAGCTCCAGTCTGGATCCAGAATACCTGAGAATAGATAATGCCAAACACTTAGAGGACCTCAGATGAAGCTAACACTGAAACAACATGCAGAACTACCTAATTTTTCTATAAGTTTGATTGCACCATATAATAATTGGTGTTAAAAGTGTCCATCATCTGTTCAAAATTTCTGTCATATAGACATAAACTGACAGTCAAGTGTAATAAATGAGAGAAATTTAATTTGAAAACAACTAAACAAAATTAAACCCTGTTGATGTTCATCTTTTATGGAAAGAATGTCATACAGGTTTGAAATGACATAAAGATGAGAAAACGATAACACAGTATTACATTTGAGGTGAACTATCCCTTTAATACCAGATGCGAACAAAGCCTTTGTGTGATGATCTTAGACACCCAAGAGAGCTGTAAAAGAGAGGGAGACTGGGAGTTAGAAAGAGGATGCTATGAGAACAATGTGAAATTTGAAAAGGCATAGTTAATTAAATTTCACAGGCGGTGAGGAATCAGATACAGGAAATTCAAACAAACGCTTCGGTCACCCAGAGAGTCAGATGAGATTTGTTTTTAGGGCTGCTATTAATTTATGGCAAAGTGCTTCTCTGATAAGTGAATTGCATGGCCGTAATTAGCAGCCTGAAGGATTCGGAGCAAGACAAGAGGCCATGGAAGGTCCACCAATACAAACAAAGAAAGATTAGTGGAAGAGGCAAAGATCAATGGTCATTGGTTAATGTGCTAAGCTTTGGTTGAAAAGATGCAGCAGGTAGAAAGAGCTTTAAAAGATGCTGTAAGCATTTTCAAATGAATCAAAGTCGCTACACTGTTAAAAGTACTGGTTCCAAAAGCTTTCATAGCAATGCAATAAATTAACTATTTTCAGTTATTCAAAGAACTTATAAGTAAACAGTTCTTTAAAGAACCTTGTATGTATGTATGTATGTATGTATGCATGTATGTAGATGTAAAGAACATAAAAAAACACCTAGAACCCTTTTCCACTATAAATAACCTGTTGTGTAATCCAACGCTTCCATGGTTGATAAAGGTTCTTCTCGAAACCATAGATAAACATATTTCCTAGTGTAACAACAAACACTAAGTGACTCCCTGAACAGGTTTGACTTTCAGTAAGATCTGATAGTGTCTGGTCATTACTGTTGTCTTGACCTTTGTCTTCATTTATAGACAGTCTGATAAGCCAACAACCTTTCCAATTCTATCTCACCATCTACAACTGCATCATGATCACTGTTTAATCTCGAGTGCTTCCCGTTTTACTGCTTGAGTCTTTTTCAGTTTAGATGAAGTTTTCTGTGTGTGTGTGTGTGTGTGTGTGTGTGTGTGTGTGTGTCCATGGTCATCGTGATTTTGTCAAGTAAGACATGTTCCTGGATCAACATCTTTTGTTGATCCTGCATCAACATTAATGTCTAAAAATATAGACCTAAACCTTACCCTACCCATGATTTATTCCTAAAATCAGAGGGAAATGATAGGTGAAAAACAAGGGTGTAGAGGCATCTAACCCTGATTGTTAGCCTGAAACGTACATTTCTTGAAAACTTATCCCTCAGTTCTGATTGGTTGACTGGAATGTTGTTCCAGTATCAACAAGGATGTTGATCCAGCAACATGTTGTACTTGGTGAAATCATTTTCACCGTGTGTCCATATATATTATATTCCTGGGACAGGTATATATGTATATGTACTGTAAAATAAACTTACTCATATCTTGTAATATTTTGGTCATTTGATCAGAGAGAGAGAGAGAGAGAGAGAGAGAGAGAGAGAAATGAGAAGTAAACGGAAACCTTCAGGGCCAGGAGAAAGACAGAGCTAAGACAGAGTTCGGTGAATGAAATATGAATGTCACAGCGGGTGGAGGGAGCTTTTTGTTCTGTTTGTAATGGTGAATATTTGATGAGTCGAGGCTGTTTCGGCAAGCATAGCACCATATGCTAACAATCAAATTATGAGCATACAGCAAAGTCTTTTGTCACGTGAGCCATCAGCACTGCAGGGAACACAGCATTTCGTGTGTCAGTGGCTCAGAGCAGAAGCTCCCAGTCCTGCCAGCAAACAGGAAAGTTTAGCTGAACTCCTCAAAGTAATGATCTAATCCTGACCATGTATCTAAGATTCATGTTTAATGGTACTAATTTTAGATTAGTAAATAATCTAAATATTGAAGTAAATGAACCAATTTTTTTTTATATTGTCATATATATATATATATATATATATATATATATATATATTATTTCTCATATCCAAACCCTGTGGTAATTGTGTTGTGTGGCAAATTCCTGTGCATCAGCAAAACCGCTGATGAGCAACAATTATGATGTAATTGATTCCAACCAACCATTGAGGACTTAATTTAGCTAATAGCTGGCACCACAATTTAATCTAGGATTTAACTAAATTTGTATCTAGGAAACAAGCCCAGAAAGACAACATCGGCAAAATAAAAGTCACTTTTCAAAACATCAAAACATGCCATGGATTAATTCACATTAACTGCTCAAAATCAACAGCATATCAATGCATTCAGTATGATTTATGAAAGTTTCATGACACATTCAGGTATAAAAGTTGAATGAATGACATCATGAGCAATGGCATATGGCTGAAGCCCTGGGGAGTCCAATAGTCAGAGCCAGAGATGCACTTGCCCTCAAAGCCTTTATGACTTACTCTGTTTCTTTCTGATTTATTTTCCATTGTTCCCAATCACAACCTTCTCTCCTCCTTCCTTGTCTCCCAAAATGGCATCCAATCATTATATTCTGATACCCTTTCATGCCTTCCTTCAAGGTAAGCAAAGTCTGACATTAAGGTTTGAGACAAAGATCAGCCTGTTCCAAAAAAATAAAAAAGCTTTACTAATCTACGGTAACACAAGAAAGACACCAGCAGCATTTAAAAACAGTTTTGACATTTTTATATCCTTTTTAAGGATGCAAATCTGCAAATATGAGTGGTAATCTTGCCTTATTAGTGAAGGGAGCTGGAATCTACTACTTTCACATCTCTTTTTATTTTCATTTTAATTTTTTAATTAATACTCAGTTTAATGGCTGGTGAAAAATCAGTTTGAATCACAGAACAGAAATTATTATTTATTAAATATATAAAATATTTATTTTTAAATATATTAAATATGTATGTTATATGTAAGCTGTGTGATTATAAGTTTTGCTGTGTGCTTTGGGTCATTATCATGTTGAAAGGTAAACCTTCTTCCCATTGACAACTTTCTGGCAGAGGGCAGCAGAATTTCCTTTAGAATTTGACCGTATTTTGCCACCTCCATTTTTCCTTCTATCCTGAGAAGTGCTCCAGTCCCTTCTGCAGAGACACCTGCATAACATACAGTAATATCACCAACTCCATGCTTTACTGTAGGTACATTACGGTACTGTACTGTACCTATTGATGGTAAGCTGTAGTGGATTTCGGCTAAACATATCATTTGATGTTGGTATCAAAAAGAACATTTTAGTCTCATTTGCCTCAGAATCTTCAAGGTGTGTTTTGGCTAACACTCCCATACAAGCCACATTTGTGGAGAATGTGTGAAATTGTTTTAACATCCACACAATGACCACTCTTTTTCTTAAATTCCTGCAACTGCTTCAGAGTTGCTGTAGGCCTCTTGGTTGCCTCTCTGACAAGCTTCCTCCTCATGGCTCTTTCATTCAGTTTGGAGCGACATTCTGATCATGGGAGGGTTTGTCCTTCTCACTGTGTATGTATATATATATATATATATATATATATATATATATATATATATATATATATATATATATATATATATATATATATATATATATAACGCAGCACTTGTTTCCAGTCAAAATATCAAAAAAGTAGAATTTAAGTTGGTATTTGCTTGAAACAAGCAAAATAATCTTATTTTAAACAGAAAACAAGATCATTTTGCTTACACCATTGGCAGATGGATTTGCTTGTTTCAAATTAGACTATTTCTTTCTGAAAACAAGACAATAATTTTTACTTGTTTAGAAAATCCTACTTGATTTAAGAATGTGTAGGTATTTTGGCTGGAAACAAGACAAAAAAATCTAAGTTTGAATATATATTTGGCCCTATATATATTATTATTTTTATTTTTATTTTTTTTGCAGTGAATGAAGTAAAAATAGTGTATATATTCAGAAAATAATTGACATTTTTGAGTAATTATGCCCTATAGACAGCTTCAGAGGATGCATGTATCTCAAAAGGTAACTTTTAAGAAGTAATGTGACCTGCGCTATTGTGAAAGATTTCAAGTGTATGGTACTTAGCGGTTGTAATTTGGACTAGAAAAAAAGCCACAAAAAAAAAAAAAAGCAACTGGATATAAACTAATTGGGGCGCTAATTCACCTCAGGGAGGAACACGTAAAATCTAATTTTGTGCTGGTTTGTTTTCCTGTAATTGTTCTCACGCCTGCCTGATCAAGGTCATCTGAGCCTGCTGTTATGAACCTCCACCATGCTCAATAAATATTACATGCACCAAAGACACAGGAAGGAGAGAAGCAGGAGACTGGAAGGGTGGAAAACAGACCAAGTAAAGATGAATCAAGGAAAGACAAGAAAGATTTAATATTCTGTATTGGTTCTGGGCTACACAAGGCTCAGGTGTGACTCAGATTTGGGGATTCTGGTTTACTTAAGGCTAAGAATTGGTACTAATAATAAAACCAGTTTTGGCCCAGTTCAGTTCCTAATAGAAAAGTCTAAATAAAATAAACTAACAAACAAATAGATACATAATAATAAAAAAAGAGAAAAAGAACAAGCATTTTAACCAACACAAGTAAATAAACAAATCATAATTGAATTATATAAATCAATAATTAATCAAATAAATCTAAATTCAGTTTTATTATTTTTTTATAACATAAATGTAATATTTAAAGCAAATAACAATTTTTGTTTCTGTTTAAAAATAATTAATTAAAAAAATATAATTTATAGTGCTATATATATATATATATATATATATACAGTACAGACCAAAAGTTTGAAAACATTACTATTTTTAATGTTTTTGAAAGAAGTTTCTTCTGCTCATCAAGCCTGTATTTATTTGATCGAAAATACAGAAAAACATTTAATATTGTGATATATTATTACAATTTAAAATAATTGTTTTTAAATTTATTATACTTTAAATTATCATTTATTTCTGTGATGCAAAGCTGAATTTTTAGGATCATTATCACATCATCCTTTAGAAATCATTCTAATATGATGATTCATTATCAAAGTTGGAAACAGTTCTGCTGCTTAATATTTTTTTCAGAACATGTGATACTTTTTTAGGATACTTTGATGAATAAAAAAGTAAAAAAAAAAAAAAGAAGCTATGTTTTTAAAAAATAAATATTTTGTAATAACAATATACACTACTGGTCAGTAATTTGGGGTCAGTAATTTTTTTTTCTTTCTTTTTTTAAATAAAATCAATACTTTTATTCATCAAGGATTTTTAAAATTTATAAAAAGTGATAGTAAAGAAATATATTATTAGAATATATATTATTATTTTTATTTATTTGTTTTTGAATAAATGCAGTTCTTTTTAACCTTTTATTCATCAAATATATTAGACCGCAGAACTGTTTCCAACACTCATAATAAATCAGAATATTAGAATGATTTCTAAAGGATCATGTGATAGACCGGATGTCACATGTGACACTGAAGGCTGGAGTAATGATGCTGAAAATTCAGCTTTGCATCACAGGAATAAATTATTTTCTTTAAGCATATTCAAATAGAAAACTATTATTTTAAGTTGTAATAATATTTCACAATATTACAGTTTTTTTCTGTATTTTTGATCAAATAAATGCAGGCTTGATGAGCAGAAGAAACTTCTTTCAAAAACATTAAAAATAGTAATGTTTCCAAACTTTTGGTCTGTACTGTATATATATTCCCAAAGTTGTACCCATTTATTCTAATTCTTTCCTCTCTTGTCATTTAACTCACCTGATTAATTTACACATTTTATTTTAGGGATGATCTCTAGTACACCTGGCTGTCACAAGTGTGACCATTTGGGCTTTTTAAAAGCAAAGACTTATTGCCAAGGAGATGATCAGAGTTGATGAGTGCTCGCAAGTTTCTAGAGCTCACCAGAGCGGAGTGTGACCATCTGTCTGTCACACTATCACACAAACACTTATCTGGTGCTGTACGTGTGTGGACATTTTTATTGGAGACTTAATTACAGTGATAAAATTACTGTCTACTGCATCAGTGAGTTAGAGGTAAATGAGCAAGTGTGTGTGATTGTGTGTCTCTAGGCTCTACGCCGCAGCTGTGTGCCTTTGTTTCTTTGTCGTTCATAATGATTTTGAGTCACTCATGAACACCTGCAACGCTTATGAATGGATCAGAAATTACAGAGGTCAATTTTAATTTTCCAAATGCAGGACACACAAACAAGCAAGCACCACGTTCAAATATGCATCGCCTATTCAATGGTGCAAACCACAACAAACAGATAAAATTATACTACATATGCTCTGATGATGTGATGTTAATCATAGCATTGCTCAAATAAGAGAGATACAGAGTAAGAGTATATATAAATAATAGTATTGCCACATACCTCACAATATGACACATAATGTGGAATGAATGTCACAATAAATACATAAATAAATAAATCACATTTTTTTAACAATGGGATGAATTGCATTGTTTATTTATTTATTTATAATGCATTTATAGTGCATTATTTACACGATAGCTTTTTATAGATGAGAATGTAAAATTGTGTATATATATATATATATATATATATATATATATATATATATATAAATATATGTATGATCAGAGTTATGAAAGAACTATTTCATTATTCCATCTTCACCTGTGAAGGAAACCCTTATTTCCAGCAGCCATTACTCCAGTCTAAGAAAAACACTGTCTTAGCTCATCCATACGAAATCATTCTAATGAGCTAATTTGGTACTAGAGAAACATACATTTTCTAGGCACAGTTAAAAACAATGACCGTGCTACTTAATGAAGTGTGTAAATTGTAATACTTTTTCAGTCTCCTTTTTCAGCTGCTGAATGTAGGGGACACTTACGGTATACTTATTTCTAAACTTCAAATTTGCTTTAAAAAATTGCCTAAATGACTCAGTTTCTGTTGGTCATTAGTGAAAAATGTTCCAAGTTTGAGTGTCTTGAAGAATGTTTTATAGAAAGGTACAGTATAATGGTCCTGTTCATTTCCCAACTGTAATTTTTGTTTAATTGAATTCATCCTTCAACTCTTAAAAATAAAGGTTCCAAAAGAACCTTTTAGGGAATAGTTCTTAAAACACTTCTTAGTGTGAAGAACATTTGAATAATCTAAAGAATATTTTACCACTATAGAGAACCTTATGTGGAATTGAAAGCTTCCATGGATGTTAAAGGTTCTTCATGGAACCACTGATGCCAATAAAGAACCTTTATGTTTAAGAATGCTGGTAAATAAAAGTATCATTTTCTTCATGAAAATAAGAACTCTAAAGTGTTTACAAACTGGTAAATGGTTGCGTAAACTTGCACGAGAATTCAAATGCACACTAAATGCTTTCTCTTTCTTCCTTTATCAAACATCTCATGCACAGTCTCTCTCAAGTGCTCATTAGCTGTTCAGACAACAGATGTAAATGGACCGTATTTAGTGGGATAAACAGAAGAATCTGGAAAACAGATAACAAAGTGCTTTGAGGACTAAGGGGAAAGTTGGACCCTCAGGCCGAGTGGCTCTTGTGGAGAAGGACGTGCCCACAGCTCGCCACCAGCCAGCTGGGACTCACTACACCGCTGGAATGTTAGGTGGGGGGGGCAGAGGCCAATGTTATAGATGCTTAAGGATCAGTACCCAAGAGATACAGACCAAAGACACAGAGACCCGCAGATAAGAAGAGAGAAGAGGGAGCGGAGGAGGGACTATGAACAGACAAGGGACATGACAGGTTTGCAGGGATAATAGCAGCCATTTACAAAGGCTTTTCCTGGACAAAGAAGAAAAAAAAGGACTTCATTGGTAGCTCATATATGGCATAGCTCATATATGAGCAAATGTTCCATGTCTGCAAATGTTATATGTAAATTAGGGTACATTTTAAATTGTATCAAATAAAATTAAGTAACATGAAAATAATACAATAAAAGTAAACATAATAAAAAATATGCGCTGTGTATACAGTGTAAACATTTTTGTTTGAAACAGTATGTTTTTCGAGAGAATAATTGTTGTTGTTGTTTTTTATTTCACGATTTCACCTTTACTTCAGTGGTTTTGTAATTTAATTCCGTGTCTTTGTTTGTTTTATTTTTTATAATTAGTGCTACTTGTTAATTGATTAAAATAGTCAGAAACTATATTAAATACTGTTAGAAGAAACCATTTCATAGTTCAGTCTTCATCTGTGCAGAATTTAGTCTAATTATAAATTATTTTAAACACAAATACACCAAATTACTTACAAACTAATCATTAATGTGTTGCATTTGCACACTTAAACAGTGATAATTGTAGCTTTGGCATTATTAACTGCCATAGTTGCCAAATGTCATAAATCTAAAACAAAATAATATAAAATAAAAAGCTGACATTTTTTGCTTGCATTGGTGCCAAAATGCAGGAAAATCCCTAAAGAATTTCAAATGAAACTTTACAATCACAAAACATTGAAACTGCTACATATCCCCCTATAACCCCCCCCCCCCCCCTAACTCTCTCTTTTCTTCTGCAACCCCTTATCCCTCGGTCTAGCTTGGCAGGATTTTTTTTCTCCTCTATTCCTTTTTTGGTCTTTAATTATCAGTAATTAAGCTCTCCCTCGTTTGCTCCATTTTTCTTAGTGGGTGAGAGTGGGTTGAATAATTGGATGTAGAGAGGAAGACTGATGGCTCCTCCTGAGCCCTGGGTTTATTCAGTCACTGCACACACGGAGCTTCTGCCTGTGTTCCATCCTTTGAATGACCTTCCTCTTTCACACCAAATGATCGGGGATACTCAAGCAATCCTTTCTGGGCACCTGGCCTTAAGAGTTATTTATAAATATGCTCAAACTATATTAATCTCCCTTTTATGACTGTGCAAATCATGCACAGTGGATTTATTGTGCAACCTCACTTGGATAGTGTGAATTTAATATAATTTTGGGGGCTTTTGCCAATTAGCTGACTAAGAAAAATTCGTCTGAAACATGTTTCAAACTGTACTCAGATTTGCCAAGATATACTCATAGTAAATAAATCTGTCTCTAAAATGTGTCTTCTAGACAGCAATGAGATTAAGCAAATGATCAAGATTAAGCAAAACCCTTTCTTCTATAGATGTTTAGAAATAAACATTCGAGACAAAGTTGATACTTGAAAGAGCAACAAAATTGGATGGAATGTCAGGAGGTATTCAGGATGGGATCAAACACAAAACAGTCCGGATTCAAAGCCAAAGTTCCCAGTTGAGCAGCTCAGCTCAACAAGTCTGTCTCTCTCACAGCTCAGATCATTTGATACATTTTATATGATGTTTATAGTCTTTACAATGACACACACTGTATAAAAGTCTTAGATCATGTCATTTTCACAACTTTCCAAATTGTTTCAGTTTGTCAGCATTTTTTTTCTATTGTTCGTCAGCTGAACAAGAAGTATTTTGTTAAACAATAGTACAGTCCATTGAACGCACTGTACTTCAGTCCCTCACAGCCTTGTTTTTGTTCCTGTCAAAAATTAGATATGGCGTTACCCTAAGGTCTATTGTTGAGCTGTTAACTCAAGTCAGTAACAGCATTTATGCGCATTGTTACAAGATACTTAGACAAATATTATCACAAACTTTCATGCACGTTTGAATATTCCAAGAGACCTGTTCTCATTTGCCTGAACACACAGGAAGACCTTCACAAGGTCCTTCAGAAAGGCTAATTAGATCCCTGAAGGAGTGAATATGTATCTCCTATGTTGGCTTACAGTGTGTCTGGATCAGATCGCTACAGAAGAAGAAGGAATCTCACCTCAGCTGAGCTCATAATAAAAAGATCTGTTTTATAAGCTTTGGTGTTTTCACTCATTAAAATGGCAGATCTTTCTTTTGCCCAGCCGAAAATCAGAGATGTGGATCTTGAAACAGACAAACAAACATGCAATCAAACAAAAACCTCAAGATGTTCATTTCTAACAAAGCAAACAAAATGTTACTTAGCTTGAATGACTATGATGACAAGAGTACAAATAGACAGAAAATGGATCAATACATGCTTTCAGCTCTGGGCAAAAGCTGATACTTCACAGTTGAGTTTGTTTGGATAACTGGAGAGCAGGAATAGTGGCTTTATTTGAACATTGAAATGTTCTATTAAGATTAATGGATGGTGGTGACTCATGCTTGGCAGACAGCACCTCCTTTATTGCCATATCGCTGGTATTCAAGATAGAGGGGAAAAAAAAAAAAACAGATCCTTAAATTGCTTTCGTATAACACATACAAATACTGGATTTCAATTGTTAGAATCCAAATAGAGGTGTGGAGGAAAGTTGTAATATTTAAACCTGGAGGTATATTTTTAATTTGGTTCAATTTTCCATTCCACTTAGGGTTCAAGTCCATTATAACTAAAGTATGCCATATGTTGGTGTAAATATTTTAGAACTGTTGGAACAATTTCTATCTAACTTTCTATCTTCTAATAATTCAAGAAAATAAAAGCATCACCTTTGAACAATAGACAACAGTAATTAAATATTAAATAATTTAATTGAATATTCAATATTAATATATTAATATTATCAAAAAACATTTAATTAAATATTAATATTTAAGTTTAAATATTAAATTGTTTTTAATAATTAAACTTAATATTAAATAGTAATATAAAAAAACTGTCTTGTTTGTTGTTGAGTCAATTTTACAAGAGTGTCACAAGAAAGAGAGAAAGAGAGAGAGAGAGAGAGAGAGAGAGAGAGAGGCAATATTAGTCCAACTCCTTTAGACAAAAACATTTGATATTTAAAGAAATCATTATTTGAAATATTTTCCCTAATATTGTGTACAATTTAATTCTTGTTTTTTCTGATACATCTCAAAGTACAGAATGTGCCAGTATTTTTGACTTGGACTAGTGTCGCACTGAGAGAGAATGAGAAAATAAAATGAACAGAGATAAAGAATTTGTAAATGGAACAGTGTGTCTATCTCTGCAAGATGGATGCTGCTTTGCAATTATCTCATTAAAGCACATTAATTAGTAGTTCACAAAAGTCACAGAGAAAAAAAAATAAAACAGGCTGAAGTGTTTCTGGTAGCCATATGAGAAGTGGTGAGAATATACATTGATCAGGATACCCACGGTCATGAAGAACCTGGAAATATCACAAATTGTAATGTGCACGACTGGTGAAATCATTTAAAAAAACAATTATATATATATATATATATATATATATATATATATATATATATATATATATATATATATATATGTGAAGAGTTCAGATGCAAAAGCCTCTAAATGCCATCTGAAATTTTCATCTAAAATTAGGATTTTAGGATTTTTTTATCAGGCTCCTATATTTATGTTCAGTTATTTCACTTTAATAGCCTGGAAAAGGACCTGCACATTGCCATTAAAGTAAAATGACTCAACCTAAGCATAGGAGCTTGATAAAAATCCAAATTTTAGATGAAAATTTCAGATGGCACTTAGAGGCTTTTGCATCTGAACTCTTCATATATATTATATTATATTATATATACAGTACAGACCAAAAAGTTGGACACACCTTCTCATTCAAAGAGTTTTCTTTATTTTCATGACTATGAAAATTGTAGAGTCAAACTGAAGGCATCAAGGGCTTTTTGACCAAGAAGGAGAGTGATGGGGTGCTGCGCCAGATGACCTGGCCTCCACAGTCACCGGACCTGAACCCAATTGAGATGGTTTAGGGGTGAGCTGGACCGCAGACTTAAGGCAAAAGGGCCAACAAGTGCTAAGCATCACTCGGGGAACTCCTTCAAGACTGTTGGAAGACCATTTCAGGTGGCTACCTCTTGAAGCTCATCAAGAGAATGCCAAGAGTGTGCAAAGCAGTAATCAAAGCAAAAGGTGGCTACTTTGAAGAACCTAGAATATTACATATTTTCAGTTATTTCACACTTTTTTGTTATGTATATAATTCCATGTATACTTTCACATGTGTTAATTCATAGTTTTGATGCCTTCAGTGTGAATCTACAATTTTCATAGTCATGAAAATAAAGAAAACTCTTTGAATGAGAAGGTGAGTCCAAACTTTTGGTCTGTACTATATATATATATATATATATATATATATATATATATATATATATATATATATATATATAACCAACTAGAGCAGGCACCTGGAACACCACAGCCTTCTTTTAACCAACCAGAACCTCCAAAAACCACATAGAAGCTACTTAGAAACCCTATTAATGCTTTCTTTATCACTCCATAGAATAAAATACTATTGTAAAGCTTAGTCAGCGTAGTTATTGACGCACAATCATTGCACATTATGTGTTAATAATAACCAGAAGTAGCTGCAAATATAGTACAACTGTTGTCTATCCTACTTAAACCCATTCAAGCATATTGACAGCAAGGAGTTGTTTGGAACTGTTAAGAGCTCCATGAACCACGTGAACGTGTGGCAGAGAGATCAAAGCATGTCACATCTCTCTTTCTCAATGGCTCTGGGTGGTTGATAGAATTGTCTTGGTTTTTATCACTGTATTAATATTAAATGCACTGCAAATGCCATTTCATGTTGTGTTTAATCCAGACACATTCCCAGAGGGGTGCTTCTGAAGGCATTTCTTGTGATTTTTGGGAGAATATTAATTTAATAATTTTATTGTTAGTGATGATCTAAACGAGCTATGAAAGGTGTTCTGATTCGTTCTCTTCTCAGAGCGCCTGCAGCTGCACGAGTGGCGCCCATAGCAGCAGGTCTCCTAATGATGGACTGAAGACTCTCTTCCACCCTTTGCTTGATATTTATGAATGCTTTAAATTCAGTAATAAATGACATGCAGGACTTAAAAGACGATTTGGATCCCCTGGTGACTGGTTTATTTTAGGTTAAAGAGAGGTTCTATGAGGTGTGGGGAAATTCGAGCCGGTTAGAGGAGGAAGACAGCTGGAAATAAGAGGACGGGACTCTGGTTTTGTCATTACAGGCAATAAGGGCCTTTTTTCTGTCTGGAATTTATGAGTCAACTCATTTTGGAGTTCACCGTACAATCATGGATTTGGAATGTGTCACACACGGTTATTGGGAAATGTATTTTGGATATGGAAGTTTTATTTTATAACTTTGCGGTTTTTGAAGCGGCACTTCTGATATTCAATTTCAAAGAACCCATGAAACCAAAACATTTCCAATGGGTTTCAAACATAGTCAGCCAGAACCAGACCGAAATAACTGTAGAAAGGAGCTTCCTCTCACCACGCAGCTAATTATAATCAATCCTTACAGAATCACCAATCAGACCTGCAACCGTTTTTCAATCTAAGCAAGAAAGAGGCTGGTCAAAGGTCTCATTAAGAAAATTACAGAGTAACTCTTATTTTCAGCAACTTTTACCCTCATACATGAGGTATTGAAGAACCAAACTGTAATTATGGAGAGCTTTTTTTCTCCCGTCCTCTCGCACACGTGTCTCTCCACTCAGATTTGATGCTGTCTGATGAATATAATTAGGTGGACAAACTGTTACAAGAGAAAGGCTTGCGCTCAAGTGAATTCTTGATGAGAAAAACTGAAAGCGATTTGTTTATTACAGAGCCCCTTTATACACAATATAAACACTGCAAAGTGATGGGTTACATTATAATTTCTAATGCACTATAAATCGATTTTATCATTGGGGGCCACCAAGTTGATGCATACCATACTGAATTATTGATTATTTTCTGTCCATATAACTAAGGCCTCAAAAATACAAAAACAACAAAACAAAATAAAACACCAAATAAAGCAAAACAAAAATGGTTTTGAAAGGGTTTTGTCAATTGTTTTTTTTTAGCTGGTTGGGCTAATAACCAGTTAAAACCTGTTAAGACAGGATGAACATATAGACTGGTTTAAGATGTGCTACTATTAGTGCATAAGTTTTAAAAAAAATCATCACAAATGTGCCCTGCTGGAGTCCCGGATGGCACACGTGTTCACAATGGCACACTCCTGCGGGTCTCGATAGCACTGCCGTCCTCAAATGCCCCACATGCTGTCACCCACCTCAAACTGCAGCTACGTTACAGGGCCAGAGGGCTTTTAATCACATTCCTACACTCCCTAGCAAATTACTGCCTCGTGATTGCAATCGATAAACCAATAGAAGCCACTAGATGTTGCCGTTAGGGACGGAGGACAAATGCCCATCAGAGTAAAAAAGCAGCAGGGGACGTCATGAAAAGCAGGGGGTCGTGTAATGCATGAAAACACATGCTGTGTCATTCCCTCCTATTCTGCTTTTGAATATTATCACCCGAAGGCTCAATCTCAACAAAAGCAGAATTTCTCATGTTGACAGGTATGTAAAATAAAAAAAGGGTACAAGAGATGGAGAATACTGCAATAATTTAGTCGACATACTGATGGAATGAAGAGAAAAGGAGCGCGAGTGAGCAAGAGTGAGATTGCATGTTAGAAAAAAGTTTGATGACAGACAGTATAAGATGAAATTGGAAGAGAAGAGAAATAGAAGAGTAATGGATAGCAGGGACTCTGTAGAACTTCAGTCTATCTTTCATTTTTTTGACAAAATGTTCAGCTCGCATCCATTTCTTTTTATCGCTCATTTCATTGACTGTGTTTTGCTGCTCTCTCTTGTGTCTTTACTCCATTTGTATTTTTGCACACTCCAAAAATGTTCTGTCTCTTGTGTCACCCATTGGTCATCTTTTCTCATCCATTCGTTCTGCACTCCTGCTGACCTGTTTGCTTAAAAAAAAAAAAAAAAGAAAGAAAAAACCTCTTCAAAAGGATAGCACAAAAAAAAAATTCTTTTAAACATTATTTAATGTTATCCTCATCGTTTCAAAATCAAATTACTTTATTCCGTGGAACACAAAAGGGAAAAAACACGAATAACAAAAGTTAGTCCTATTCCATTCAGTTACAATAAATGGGGCCTGAAGCTTCCTAGCTTCAAAAATGGTGCAAATGACATTGCATTCTGTGTTCCATGGAAGAAAGTTTGAAATGACCTGATGGACACATGATTCATTACAGTTTGAATACAGTTTAATACAACAGCATAATAATAATAAAAATAATAATAATAATACAGAATGATAAAGAATGATAAAGAAAATATTTACATTAAATATATTTAGAATATTTCAAAAATATTTATATTAACGTACTACCACAACTACTATTATTACTACAACTAAAATTAATAACTTTATTATTATTATTATTATTATTATTAAATAATAGTAAAATGTATATTTTTTTCAATTTTGTTACATAATACTAAAATATTTATTAAATGAATTTACTTTAATTTATAAATATTAATATCATTTGACTAGTAGTATATTATTATTATTATTATTATTATTATCATTTTTTTAATTATTCAAAAAACTTTTAATAAAAAATATAATACCATATTTATTTATCATTCTGTATTATTATTATTGTTGTGTTGTTTGTAGTATTGTTTTAAGTACAATTTAACATTATTGTTATTATATAAAAATGTAAATATCTAATATTATGTATATATTATTATATTTTCATAATTAATATACAAATTAATAAAAAATATTTACAACATTACTTAAAAATAAATAATAATAATAATAATAATAATAATAATAATAATAATAATAATAATAAAAGGGTTATTCAAAAATATATATTTTGTAATATTAATTAATATGAACTTTTTTTTTTTCTTTAGTAGCAAAATAATCACTAGATACTTTTTGGTCCAGTTCAATACAACAAACAGAATGAAATCTATTTCCCAATCTTCTCCTCCCACTCTCATAAGCCTGTTTACACAGACGATTACTTTAAATCTGAGATAATATCACTGCAAACACCTCTTTCCTCTTTTCCAGAGTCACCTGTCATCTCTCTATACAGTGGGGTCTTTAAATATGCCACTGTATGCCATGACTAAATGTTCATTCAACTCCTGGGGCCACGCTGACATCGGGCCAAACGATGAGCCACCCGTGGGAAACAGACCGCTGTGTGTGCGTGAAGGCCCTACAATCATACTGGGCTTAATTGCCCATGTAAAATTAGATCTGACCGCATGTCAAAGGCAAAGTCTGTGTGAAATACTATTTCATCTGCAGATAAGATACAATTTTGTAAGTTTCTATTCTAAAGCCATCTGAGATCTGTGTTGTTGGGCAAAGACCAAATTGCATATTCTGTTGGATTTTGATGCACGGCTCTCTTTTCGGGAGTTGATATTCAAAAGATAATGGAAATGGCTTTGAGATGAAGCTTGCTACCTCTGTAACTCAAAGGGGATCCCTGTGAATTTTTCATTGAAGGATATATATATAATACATTTATAATAGTGTATCTACCTATATATATGTGTGTGTGTGTGTGTTCAGATTTGAATATAGAACTTCAAGTACTTACGATCCGATTTTATCATCAGATTAATACAAAATTTCCTGTAGTCCAGGTTCCAAATCATAAAAGTGTGAATGAAGAAGTACTGTTCATGCTGGAGAATTTCATAAAAAATTATGATATTTTTAATGATGTTGTTCTTAGGGATCATGAACTGATCTTATGTTGTTTGTTTAGATCTTATCACTTCTGGTTATAGCAAGGTTAAATTAAGGCTAAGGTTTCCCTAATTCTGTACGTTTCAGTGCAAAGGTTCTAATTGCTCTGAAAGAGAAATATAATGCGGTGTGCAATTCAATGAAGCGTGAGAGATGCCCTTCTCTACTAAACGCTGCGTCTGCATTTTCTCTTTCCTCATGAGACTTCCAAATGTATTAAATATTGATCTTTACCCTGGTAGGTATATATTTTTTAAGCTCTCTTTCAAGCGAGCAGACTAACTTGGTTTAGACTCAACGTTACTGGAAATGAAAACGGAGGATGTGAGTGAAGGTGAAATGTAACTTGTTCTGCTCATAGAAAATAAATCCCATAGGATGTGCACCAGCCCTACAGAAACCATTCTGAATTTCCTGCAGAGCGAGAGATAAAATCAGCCGTGTCTCCCATGATAAAAGACACCACGGTTTCCAATCTCATCTGCGCTAACTGTAAATGAAATATTAAACTTTGCATATATACGGGACATTAGCAGCCAACCTTGCCACTTTTCAATCAGACCCGGGGTGGAACGAGCCAGTCAAGGGATCAACATACAGCCGTGAGGGAATCCTGGTAGAGCTGTCGTCTCACCCGGTATACAGTAGATCTAATACCACAGAGTTAAATTACAGCTCACACAGAATGGGACAGAGTGGAAAACACACAGGGATACAGGGATAAAGAAGCAATACAACCATGCAAATGAACTGAAGTGAATCACTAAGACTCTTCCGTTCAATCTAACACTAATGCAGGAGCTGGAAAGTCTGTCCTCAAACTATAGGGATACAAAATATACTGATACTATAGATACTATCTAATTTTAAAGATTTTTTATTTATTTATTTTTTTTTATCTGATGATACAATATATATATATATATATATTTTTTTTTTTTTTTTTTTTAATAGTAGCAAATCAAACGTATATTCATTTTTCATACTGTACATAATTTTCTTATCAGTAAAATGCATTTTTATTAATATATACAGTACAGACCAAAAGTTTGGACACACCTTCTCATTCAAAGTGTTTTCTTTATTTTCATGATTTTGAAAATTGTAGATTCACACTGAAGGCATCAAAACTATGAATTAATTATATGGAATTATATAAATAACAAAAAAGTGTGAAACAACTGAAAATATGACATATTGTAGGTTCTACAAAGTAGCCACCTTTGCACACTCTTGGCATTCTCTTGATGAGCTTCAAGAGGTAGTCACCTGAAATGGTCTTCCAACAGTCTTGAAGGAGTTCCCCGACAGATGCTTAGCACTTGTTGGCCCTTTTGCCTTCTGTCTGCGGTCCAGCTCACCCCTAAACCATCTCGATTGGGTTCAGGTCCGGTGACACCCCATCACTCTCCTTCTTGGTCAAATAGCCCTTGATGCCTTCAGTGTGACTCTACAATTTTCATAGTCATGAAAATAAAGAAAACTCTTTGAAAGAGAAGGTGTGTCCAAACTTTTGGTCTGTACTGTATACATTTTATTTGAAGTAACAAAAACTAGTTTTAGTTTTGATTATATACTGTAATAATAAGCCTGCATTATAATGTTGCAATACATTGTTGTTGAGAATTTTTTATTATTTATTTATTTATTTTTCTGAAATGTCTCTTAATACATGATGGTTAACTTGCCATCTTTATCGTAGCCTTCCCCGAGTCTGCAGAATGAGAGAGGAGCAGAAGACAGATGGAAATTGAATGAAGTGCTTCATGAGGCTCAGGGTACAACAACTGGTGAAATTTATTAAATAGAACTTGGCACTCAAAGATCCTTTCGGTCATAGACACCCTCTAGGGTATAACAAAACATGTTTCCACTAAAAGCTGCCCGAAGTTGAAATTTGATCACAATGCCACTTTGAGACACAAACCAGCGAAATAACATTTACTACATCCCTGTTAACCTCAATGCAACCAGTGAGGCCCTATATGCCTAAAGAGGGCTGTGAATGGAGAAAAATGCCTTTTGCCCACATAATGATGTAGTTAAAGCTACAGTAGCAAACCATTGAGACCCTGTTTTCCACACACAGACTTGTAACTGACCAATCACAAATGTTGGTTATATTGGTGTATGGTTGATGCTGCTAGCTACTATTAAAAACATGCTGCTATGCAAATTTTAAACAAACAGACATATCTATGTATAAACAAACCCAAGGATTTTGCCCCTTCTCCTTGCTCTGAATGACATGTACTGTAGATGTTCAAGTGGTCTTCATTAGCGTTCAGCTCAGCCTTACAAAGAGTGTTTTTGCCAATGAAAAAATTGAGATTTACGAGTAATGGTGTGGAAATTCACTGGCAGTCGTTCTCTCTCTACTGCTCGAAGCGTGATGCGGCCACATCAGAACACATGGCGCTGTTGTGGAGAAGACGAGACTTTCATTCCAGTCAATTTGATATATTAAACAATTATTGAATATGCCACCAAATAAAAGTCTCTGACAAACAGGCCTTTATAAATCTCTGGGCCCGCTCTGTTAAATTATGCATGCCTTCATGAATAAGTCAGGACGTTATGCAAATAAATAAATAAATAAAGTGTCGAAACAATCAGCAATGAAAACAAATATGTTCTCGTCACCACTTTGGCTGATCCTATTGTTTTGATGACGAGAAACTCTGAAGCCATTCTGGAAATCTAAACGGCTGAGTCGATACAAATCCATTTGGCCATCAGTCATGGTTACATTTGAGGGTTATTTTGATGATCACATTATGAGCCTCTCTGAAGGTTTGATGGATTGTGAGCTGCTTAGCTGATGTAGAGTAATAATTTGATTGACAGTTGGGGAGACTGATCATGGTATGAGGCACACACAAACACTAACAGTACTAAACTACTCAATATATTGTAATCAATGGCGGGTGGTTCTTTTCTAAAGTGGGGAAGCAATGGAAAATGATCTTGTCTATTTTTCCTTTTATTATATATATATATATATATATATTAGGGGTGTAACGGTACGTGTATTCGTACCAGACCATTACGGTACAGGGCTTTCGGTACGGTGCACGTGTGTACCGAATGCAATATTTTGTTTCCAAATGAACATATTAAGTGGCGGAAGTCTTCGCGTTCAGCGCAAATCCCGCCCTGCAGCTGATTCTAATGCCGGTGACACACTGGCTGCGTGGCGTGAGCGTGGCGTTTCTGCTGTTTGTCAGTTGCGTGACACCTGCTTCGTGTTTTCTGTGTCTTTACACAGCAGGATGGTGCCTGACGCGGCGCTGACGCGCTGCTGCTACTGTAGGTGACAAAGAGGGAGACCGCCGAGGCGCCGACAGACCAGGCTCTTGTCTTCACTACAACAATATCTATACTTCATGTTGAGCATAAATATAAAGCCTACTGATAAAGGACACTGTCAACAGTATTGACGGTGTTTGACAGGTGCAATATGCCAGTGTGTCACCGGCCTAAGGTTTTCAAAAGGCATCACGTGAGTGTGAACATCACTACAACTAGGGAAAAAAAACGATTGTAATTCAAACGCAGCTCCCGTCGGCATTTAAACAGACCTTTGCTCTTAATTCCGATCGGTCCAACGCTATAATGAAATCTGAGCAGGTCTCAAAACTGAAACTGTTCATGCTGCACTTTACACTTTGGAAAAGTTATATATATATTTTTAAATATGAGCAGGCCTACAAGCTGGGATTGGTAATGCTGCACTGTAATCATAGTTATTTATTTATATTTTTCATTATATTTTATTATATGATATTGGTTTGAGACTGAGAGTATTTTATTTAGTGGAGAACTTTGCAGCAGTATTTTATTTCTTATTCTTTTTTATTTTATATATATTTTACTAAAAAGTATAAAAAAAGTGTAAACAAATTGTTAAAAAAAAGTTTATAGTAATAAACAACCTGCAGTTTAATGTTTGCATTTCTTTCCCTTACTATACCGAAATGAACCGAACCGTGACTTTAAAACCGAGGTACGTACCGAACCGTGATTTTTGCGTACCGTTACACCCCTAATATATATATACATATATATATACATATATATATATATATATATATATATATATATATATATATATATATATATATTACTGTAATCTTACTCAAATCAAATCAGCTTCGGTGAGCCAATAAAAAAAAAAATCTGAGCAACCCCAAACTTTTGAACAGTATTGTGTATACTTTTACATACAATACATGACTATAAATAAATAAATATATGACTATGAATAAATAAAATATTATTGTCACATTTACGGTGACATTTTATCTAAAGCTTTGTTCTCTGGAAAGCCTTAAATCGGTAGCCATTTATTATAATCATATGTCATGTCTTAATCATATTCAAACCTCTGCGCCGCTGTGTTTGCTACTCATTCGTTTAAACTCAAGTTGAAATCCTCGTACATTCATGTCTTGTCCTTCGAATCAGTCTTCTCTTTGATGTATCACGTTGCCTGAATCTTTATTAAAGATATAAATATATATTTTCTCTCTCTCTCTCTTTTCCTACTTTTTAAAGCTCAATGCTTCTCCCGGGGGACTGTTTTCTAATGAAAGACAGATTGCTGAAACATTTGTTACTCAACTAAAGTCTGTTTTCTTCTCCCACTGGTAATGTTCAATTGCACCATGATCAGGCGGGCACCTGGGGCAATCCAACTGGGACCGCAAACACTGCAAGGATTGCAGTTTCCCTGTTCTTGTCTTCTGCTCTCAATCACCTCACCTATACCAGCATTCAAATCCACTATTAGTGCTGTAAACAAATATAGTCTCGGTTCAGTCCTGAGACGATTATGGTTAAAGGCCCGGCGTTAAATTTTATTTCATCACCGGCACAGCTATTTCCAAAAGTCACACATCAACATTTACTTGACACAGCTGAGTAATTGCTCGGGCGGGCATTCACCTTCACTCGTGCGTGGACGCTAAACCTTTTGCCAGGAGCTAAAATGGTGCGATAAAGTGAGACCCTTACACTAAATGTGATGACTGAGTCTCTGTGGAGTAGTAGAGTTTTATAATGAAACTTTTAAACGGATGAACTTGTAAAGTTCTTTGACTTGTAGAGCATGTGACTGCTTTGATGACTTCTTAATGCCTTCAAAGACTGTAGCATGAGCAAATATCCAAATAGTATGTCCATTTCATTGAAAGCATGAGCTTACTGAACGAAACAAACAGGGTTTGATGTAAAGGAACCGAATAAATAAAGTATGAATGATACTCTGCTGACCAACTGAACTGACTGGAGGGAAAATAAAAGATAAGTGTCTTTGAAAAACTATAAAAAATTATATATGCCAACTCAATTGATTACTGATCTGGCTCTATAATGACTCTAACCAACACAAAAGGTCAGTGAACAAATCAGTCAATGAATCTGAACACTCGCTGGTCACAACCTACTAGTTTAATGACTAACAGAAAAGTCTTGCTGAATGAATCTATGTACAAATTTTCAGCAAATGAATTCAAAAGATTCAATTCAGTCCAATGAATGCTCAATCCAGCAGAAAGGTCTTGCTGAATTAATCTATGAAGAATTTGAACAAAACTTTTCAGCAAACTGATTAAAAAAATCCAACTCAGTCAAATGAACTAAAATCCCAAATTTTGTGGGCCCTCACTGGTCACTACCTACCTACAATGCAATGACCAACAGAAAGTTATTGCTGAATGAATCTATGAAGGATTTTGAACTTTGATTATTAAGTCAAAATAATCAAAATCACCACCATTAGTCTTTGTGGACTTGCTGGCGGTTACTTTCAAGTGTAATGACCAACAAAAAGGTCTTGGTGAATAGATTTACAACAAATGGATTTAAAAGATTAAATTCAGTCAGATTAATTAGTTTAGGTGAACTTACAAGCTAGTACCAAGTGTAATGTCCAACAAATAAGCTGTGTCTTTCTGAATAAATAAATGAACAGATTTGAATGATTCTTTTTTTAGCAAACTGATTCAAAATACTCAATTGAGTCAAATGAATCAAAATATCCCCTATTAGTCTCTGTGGACTACATACTAGTCTAGAGACTTGCTGAATGAATCTGTGAATGAATATGAACAACTCTACTCAAGAAACGGATTCAAAAGATTAAAATTCAGTCTGATGAATTGAAATCCCCACCATTAGTTTCTCTGAACTCACTGGTCGCTACTTACTAGTGAAAAGACCAACAGAAAGATCTTGCTGAATTAATTCATAAACGTTTTCAGCCAAAATATTCATTTCAGTCTGATGTATCAAAATCCCCACTGCTAGTCACTGAGGACTCAGGAGAACAGAACATAGAGAGGCATGTTTTTAATGTGCACAGGATTGTTGAATGGAATGGATGTGGTGAACACAGTCTAATTGTGTTTTACATATAGATTGAGACAAATAAAGAATTGAAAACTTTTTTTATTTTTTTAAGTTATTTTGGTTTTGTGACCCTTGCATAGGAACTTAATTAATTTTTTATTTAGATTTTTTTTTGGGGGGGGGGGGGGGGGGGGTTGGCTATATAAAATTAAGCAAAATCATGGATAGCAATTAAAACATTGTTTGTTATTTTATTTTTGCAAATGAAAGTCTGAAAAAAACTTCAGAATTCATCATGAAAAAAAAAAAAAAAAATATATATATATATATATATATATATATATAGTATCTCATCAAGCAGCTAGAGATTTTTATGGAAACTGTGATACTTTTTTTTTTTTTTTGATTGAAAGAATGAAGTTGAATTTCCATTAAAACAAAGTTAACCGTATTTTTATTTTATTTTAATTTTTTGAAGTGCATGTTTTTAAAACATTATATGTTCCTTTACTGTCAATTTTGATTAATTTAATGCATCTTTTTTGGATAAAAAGTAATCATCTGTTTAAAAAATTTAGTTTTTTCTTTTTTTCTGTATGTGAATCTCTCTCTATTTAAAAAATAAGTAGATTACAGGCATTACAGAAATTATGATGCATTCTATTTCCAGCAGGTGGGAATGGCTTGTGCAGAATTAGTAATGGCATCCTGGTTCACAGGGTCTTGTGGCATGGGTGTAGGATTACAAGCAGGGGTCACACTGCCCTAACCTTGGCCCCAGTCCGCAGCTAATGCAAACACATCTCTGCATCCAGCAATGCCCACTTGTCTCTGTTCCCTCCAAAACTCCAGCTCATTATATCCCTCCGTTACTGTCATTTTCATGTTTATTCCATACAGTACATATGCATTCTTGAGACCAGACCTAACCAACAGTATCTCTTCCTCTGCTTTCTCCACAAGTGGTGTCTCATCTCTGGCCAAGTATATAATGCATAATGCCAAGCAGCTTCAATCAAGAATGACACATAGAACATAAGCAGATGTTGGCATTTGTTACCACACTACACATATCCCCTACTCACATCCAATTATGTAAACATAAAGACGGAATCAGAGACATCATAACCTCTTGCAAATTTCCACACACAGCTCATACTTAAAGGGGTCATATGACGTTGCTAAAAATAAAATTATTTTGTGTGATGCAATGTGTTTATACCATTTAAGGTAAAAATAAAATCATATCCGCATTTGTGATCGGAAAAGCGACAAACAACACTCTACACTGCTCAAAACTCGCATTTAAATCATCGGTGGGGCATTTATAAGGGCATTCTAACTGTATTCTAACAGGCTTCATTACATAGTGAATGCTTTTGGACCCTCAACATGTATTTTTGTTAGTTTTTTTTTGCAAAGTTGGTGACTCGAAATCTGCTATCGTCTCTCAATCCGTCACACATACAGCACAATAACATAATGTCGGGGAATATCTTTAAATTATAATCAAGGAAACATTATATCTTTTCTGTTGTCTACTTTTTAAAGAACTTCAAAAGTTGCACGAACCATTTTGCACAAAAAATTACGAAAACTTGCTGCAGCTTGTTACAGTGCTGAATTCTTATTGGCCAATCGCCGCTATTTAGTTTGTGAATTATCATAAGCAATTTAAAGAATTTTAACATTTCATTTACATGGTAAGTTTTACATAATATTCATATTATTCTAAAGGGGATGGTTAGGGGGGATGATGATTTTACCAAGGAGATACTTTCTGATTTTTTTTTTCAACCAGAGGGGATGCCATCCCTCCAGTATCCCCCCTCAATCCAGTCCGTAAAAGGCGCTACAAACATCTGAATATTTGGGTTGAATTGTTCTGCAACAGTGTTGTAAATACAACTAAACCACTGATTTCTAGTTGTGTCCTTTTATATAAGGACAAACAAAGTAGTCTTGCTTTCAGTGTTATGCAAATCTCCCCACACAGTGACGTAGACATATGGGGGCGTGTTTAAATGAAGCATTGTAGGAGGTGTACAAGTCTTAACTTTTATAAATAATATCTCTTTGGATTTGAGATTTTAGTCTTTTCAACTTTGGGGATCTTATTTATGCACGAACAGCTTGTAACACTCCAAAGAGAAAGGAAAAGTATTTATTATAATCAAAACAACAACATAACATATCCTTCTTTTCTGCTTCCCTATTATCACTAATTTATTTCTTCAAGAATGTATTTATTTGTACTTAAGTAGGCCAAGTGCTTGCAAGCCAGCTATGTGTGGAAGCACTCTGGCAGGACTAATGTTACAGCTGCTGATTTATGCTGTTAATTGACTGAACAGAATTACTCAGTGGTGGTTAAAACATTTGAGTAGAACTGTGCTCTGATATCTAAAATTAACGTCAGTCTATTTTAAAATCACATCTTCTGAACATGTTTACTTTTGTGTTTTCGTAAATGTTTAATAAAACATTCACACATCAAAGAAGTTGTTATTTTTCAAGTAAATTAACCTATTAAATGTTTAATATGACTCTGATAATAAACCATATAGATAAATCACAGTCACGTAATATTTTATTGTATTTTATTCTTTATTTTTTTCCCTCCAAGCTGCTATCCTATTGTACAATTATGACCCCATTGGGATTGAGTCTGTAATTGATTGGAGCAGGGCCAAGGCAATGCTAAATTGAGCTTTTCTTCAAAGTCACAAAGTGACCTCTGCTAAGTTGGCCACTACTGAAATTTCAATATGCAGCTCTTTGAAATGCTTTGAGGATGTGACCTTCTGGAAACTTGAAAACTGCCGTGGAGAGTCTGTCGCTGCCTTAAAGGGACAGTTCAACAAAAAATAAAAATTATTTACAAATAATTGCTCACTGCATGTCATTTCAAACCATGTGAACTGCAATTTAATTCCAATAGATTAATTATAAAACCAGAAATTTTAAACATATTGGTATTTTTTTTTTCCGGAGCTTTCAATCTTAAAAAAAAAAAAAACACAAATCACAAAAGTAATCTATTCACTTCCTAAATATTTTAAAGCAATATGGCAGCTTTGTTCGTGACTAAAATTTAAGTCATTTACTAGTTAACAGACATATGTCACCGATTTCATCGCCATGGCAAACAAATTAAGCATCTATCATCATGCGTCCTACCAATTTGTAACATATTATAATCTGATTAGGCACAGTCGGTGTTTTACCAGTGCAATAATGCTTTCAGAGTCAATGCACACCGTTTTATTCCGTAAGTTCTTAACGAAGCCTCAAAAGCCTCATGAAAGGTTTTAAAAGTAGCAACAACAGCATCTGATTGATGTTTTATTTGTCCTATATTTTTAGAGAGAGAGAGAGAGAGAGAGAGAAAGAGAGAGAGAGAGAGAGAGAGAAAGAGAGAGAGAGAGAGAGAGAGAGAGAAAGAGAGAGATAGAGATCCACCAAATGAAACCTTATTTTGGCAGTCTTATTGTAGTCTAATAAAACCTTTTAATTAAACCAGTTTCATTAGACAACCTTCAAAATGATGAATCTGCATAGGTTGCACATGTTCAAAAATTCATAATTCATATTGAGTCATTAATAGATTTCTCGACTTGTCTTTAGTGCTCCTCTTGCAAAGGGTGTTTAACCTGAAAGAAATATTAAATAAGATTGTGATTATGAAAAAAAATGCCTGTGGTAAGGCTGAAATAAATAAAAAAAATAAGCATATTAGTCTGTTGGGCTTTTAAACACAATAACTTACTAATGGAAACCAATTTGATCTAAAATAATATATTAGTTTAATGAATAGCCTCGACTGATTCAGTACTGTTTTGTGAAGAAGTTTTAAGCACATGCATTCTTCATGATATCTTATTATTTTTTATACTGTATGCATATTCATAGTCATCATGAAATCAAAATGTATTATTTGTTTCCATATTTGATTCATCAGTGCTCCCCCCCCCCCCCCCAAACTCTCATTTGATCCCAGCTATGGAAGGCATTTTCTGCCAAATTTAAATAAATAAAATGAAATGATTAAAATTAAAACCAGATTAACGATTTAATCCGTGTATTATTCGTTCTTTCGTTTTTCTAATTGAAACCAAAAATGGAAAAATAAAAAAACGACTTGTTTTTTTTTATCTGTTTCCAAAACCAAAATGAAAAAACAGATAAAGCTTCGTTTTCCGATTTTCAAATTTATGCTAATATCAAGAATTAAAAAAACGGATATCAAGCGTGTGTGTTTCACGTTGGTGTTTTTGTCTGATGCTAGTTAGTGACGGTCATTCTTGAACGATTCGATCATTTTAAACGAATCTTTAATGTGACTCGGGAAGAAAGAGTCGTCTCTGGGAGTGATTCGTTCAGTCGCGCATGCGCAAAATTCTATAGTTTCTGTACAGAAATAGTCTAGTTCACCTGTTTCAGTCAATGCAGTGGGTGCCGGTGTTAGAGAATTGATTAATTAATCTCTTGAGTCTTTCGGGTTTTCGAGTCGCTCCTCACGTGACAGACCCATAAGCTTTGACCATAGACTGGAGTTACCCTTGCAACAAATCTCTGTGTATATTATTATTATTATTTGTCTTCATGATTTTAAGTGTATTGCCTTAATGTTTTAATGTTTGCATTGTTTAATAATTATAATAATAATAATAATAATAAAGACTGTATAAAAGGCTTTATCCTATCATTCGTTCTTTTGTCACGTGACGTGACAGCATTGGATGGATGAATTTACATGCTTCCTTACAAACAGGTGCCTAATTATTATTATTATCATCATCATTATTATAATTATTATTTACTCTTACAGTTACTGCATTTCTGAGCTTTTTACTTCTTACAGTTTATAAATGTACAAATTTCTGTCATAATGGTTATTTTCTATACACTGAATGTTGTAACAAAGTTAATAAAGAGTACTTATTAATGAACACATATGATTATGGTGGGTTTAATTTCCTTGATTTCTCTTCTTTGAACAACACTCTCAAAATTAATTGGATTAGACAGTGTTTGTGTAATCCAAATTCAATATGGATTTTTATCCCCAATGACTTCTTTTCCAAATTAGGTGGTCTCCCTTTCCTATTGATCTGTATTTATAATATTGCTAGAATCCCTTACAATTTAACCAAATTTCATAAACAGGCATTACTTGCATGGTCATTCATTTTTAAGCACCCCTCAGCGGTACTTCATTTGGAAATTTGTTTTGGTTGTTTCCTAGTTCTTTAACTTGGAAGGTCTTATTTTAAGTCACAAAAAATTCTTATGTAAATGTAATTTTCCAGTAACTCCCAAAGAATTCTCCATCATCATGGACACTGTTCCTAAAGGAGTTGTTACTCTTTCAAGGGACTCATTAGATCATCCAGCACTTTATCTTTATCTTTACACCCATTTGAAATCCCAGTAGGAAAACTATGCTTTTTGTTACATGAAAGTGAAAAAGTGATGTGACATTCAGCCAATATGGTGACCAATACTCATAATTTGTGCTCTGCATTTAACCCATCCAAAGTGCACACACACAGCAGTGAACACACACACACACTGTGAACACACACCCGGAGCAGTGTTCATCATTTATGCTGCGGCACCCGGCGAGTAGTTGGGGTTCAGTGCCTTGCTCAAGGGCACCTCAGTCGTGGTATAGCCAGACCAAGACTCGAACCCACAACAATAGGGTTAGGAGTCAAATTCTCTAACAACTAGGCCACGACTTTGTCCAGTATCCTTCATCACGTAACTATAAGATTAGATCGCTTTTTCAAAAGGAGCGTGTAACGACTCCATATGTGGTGTCTTATTGGAGGAATGTGGTTGATCATATTGATGAGAAAAAAGTATGGACTCTGTCTTTGGAATATATAATAACTAACAAGGTTAGAGAAATCTCATTAAAATTGTTACACAGATTTTACCCAGCTAAAGTGTTTTTGAAAAGGTTTAAATCAGACATAGATACAAGCTGTTGTTTTTGTGGAGACCCTAATGAAACTGATATACATATCGTTTGGGATTGTCCTCACACACAGCTATTTTGGAATGAATTCTCTAATGTTATCTATCGCAGTGTGCTACAGGGTTTCTCTCTGCTTTTTAAAGATGTACAGTTTGGCTTCTTTAATATTCAAAAAGACAAAATTAATGTATATTTCATTATTAACCAATTATGACTTCTTGCAAAATGTCATATTCACCGCAGTAAATTCACTCATCAAAATCCATTATATATATATATATATATATATATTTTTTTTTTTTTTTTTTTTTTTTTTTTTAAAGAGGTTCAACAGTATATCCAAAGTATTTAATCTTCCAAAAATCTTAAGGCTGTCAAAAATGTTTAATCTTTTCAATGCTATTTAATCGATTTTGTTAAAGTTTTCGATTAGTATTATTTATTTTTATGTTTACATACGTCTGTAAATGGTGCTTTGCATATAATGCCACTTCTTTGTATGCAATATTGACATTACCTATCTGTACTTTTATCTTTGGTACATTGGCATTAATCAAATAAGAAAAGAACTAATCAATTCTCTTTCCGGCTCCCACTGCATTGACTGAAAAAGGTGAACTAGAACCATATGCGACTGACCGAATCACTCCCAGAGACGACTCGTTCTTCCCGAGTCACATTAAAGATTCGTTTAAAATTACCGAATCGTTCAAGAACGACCGTCACTAACTAGCATCAGACAAAAACACCAGAGTGAAACACACACGCTTGTTATCCATTTTTTTTTATTTTTGATATTAGCACAAATTTGAAAATCGGAAAACGAATCTTTATCCGTTTTTTCATTTTCGTTTTGGAAACAGATTTTTAAAAAACAAGTCATTTTTTTATTTTTCCATTTTTGGTTTCAATTAGAAAAACGAAAGAACGAATGATACACGGATTCGATTTCATTACAGAAAACTGTACGCAAAATATGTGACAAAATTGAGAATGAAATTAAATGATTTCATTTTCATGGTGACATACTTGTCAAATTGAAAAATAAAATGCAATTGGTGATTTCACATTTCATTTTCAATACAGTCTCGAGGCAAGACTGTCAATATTAAAATGAAAAGCCAAACAAGAAAAAGAAACTACACATACAGTTTTAACAAAGCTTTATTAACGCTCACGCAATAATAGTGACACAATTCAAATTTAAATGTAAATTTTAGGTCCGTGTATATTTTGGTCATTTGGTTTTCTATTTAAAAATAAATAAAGATAAATGAGAAACGGTTTGATTTTCGTTTTTTCGTTTTGTTTAAGAAACGCAAAACGAAAATGTAGCTGGATTTTTCGTATTTTTGTTTGTGGGTAAAAAATGAGATTATGCTTTAATATTTGTTTGAATGTGTGGGCGGCGCTGAAACGCCCCTTTCATCCCTTCTGTACTGCACCGACAAGCGGCAACCGCAAGCTCAGTTCATTTTCACCAGGAGAGAAGCGGCAGACAGCAGAGCATATTAATCCCGCGGATTCTTTGCTAGTGGTGCTTGCAAGATAAAATAATAATAATAACAATAATAATTAATTAATTAATTAATTAATTAAATTAATAATAAAATAAAAAATAATATTATAATTTTCCAGCTGCTGCATGTTATTGACAAAGCAGACTTGACAACTTTATTATTTTAATTATTTTAATTTTTATTTATTTTATTCTAGGCCATTCATAAAAAAAATAAAATAGGAAAAATCCAACCCCACATTTATAATAAAATTTATATTAAAATAAGTTAAGTTTTCCCCATAATTAGTCTACTTTAAATGTTTTAATTATAGGCTATATAGGCTACTTATAATTATGAACTGAATTCACGAATTCTGTAGATGACAGTATGAATATAGTGATGGTGTGACATCATTACAGATAATGAGTTCAGACGGGAAACACTGCACCTCTCGTTGGTTTCATTTGAATTACATAGGCCTAAATATAAAATTAGTATTATTATTTTTCTATTTAAATGGATTATTTTAAAAGTAGACATGTCCAGCTAGACATGGTTCGTCTGATGCATGAGCCTGGTTCATTTCTGACGTTTCAGAAAGAAGTTAATGTAGACCGAGATGGCAGAAAGCACATCGTGTTGAGTTTTGTAAGGTTTTCGTGTTATTTAGGGTGTTTTACGATCCAAACTGACGGAGCTGAAGCTCTTTCCCCTGTTTTCGGGATGGAAGGTGTGGATCGGGATCTGCCGATCAGAGAAGTGCAGCAGACTACACTACAAGATAAAGCTTCAGTTGCTGTTGTTTGTAATAGCAAATGAAAACATAGGCTACTTGTGAGGTTTTTCTTAAATAGGTATAGAATAAAATTAGTAGGCTAAAAATCCGCATATTTCATGTCATTGTAGATCATATAGGCCTACAGTAAAATTCAAATGTCATTGAATAAATTAATTTCTGTTTGGTCAAAAAAAATTTATATATATATATATATAGCTTGCAAGCACCACTAGTATAGAATCCGCGGGATTAATATGCTCTGCTGTCTGCCGCTTCTCTCCTGGTGAAAATGAACTGAGCTTGCGGTTGCCGCTTGTCGGTGCAGTACAGAAGGGATGAAAAGGGGCGTTTCAGCGCCGCCCACACATTCAAACAAATATTAAAGCATAATCTCATTTTTTGCCCACAAACAAAAATACGAAAAATGCAGCTAAATTTTCGTTTTCCGTTTCTTAAACAAAACGAAAAAACGAAAATCAAACCGTTTCTCATTTATCTTTATTTATTTTTAAATAGAAAATCAAATGACCAAAAGATACACGGACCATTTTACTTGTCATTTTAATTCCTCTTTTATTTCACTGTTTTCATTTTCGTTTTCATTTTCAAAGACAACCTGCATGCAAATTATATGTTAATGAGTGGGTGTGGCTCAATTACGTTGTTACGTGGAGGAGCTATAATGGCGGTTATGGCCAGTATAGCAGCAGAATTAAACCAGCTAGCAAACATTTCGGATGATAATGACTTCATTTTGCTACGAGTTGAATCTATCTTGGATAGGGGTGCTCCGATCACGATCAGCCGATCGTTATGCGCATCTCGTCAGTAAAGCCGGTTCTCTAATCAGCGGTTAATTCCATCAGGTGCGTGATTTCACATAGAGCAGCTGTTACTACACAGAGCCACTGAGAAGATGCGCAAATCCACGTTCATTTTCAGCGTTTATTGGCGCATCTTCTCAGTTAACAATGGCTCTGTGTAGTAACAGCTGCTCTATGTGAAATCACGCACCTGATGGAATTGACCGCTGATTAGAGAACCGGCTTTACTGACGAGATGCGCATTAACGATCGGCCGATCGTGATCGGAGCACCCCTAATCTTGGATACACTTGGACATTTTGCAGCCGTCACAAACTCAGCAGACAGCAGATTTTCCGGGGAGTCTCGTGGAGGCTCAGGCCGAGGAACTGCAGTGGGTCGAGGGTTTGACGCATGCTGGTCAGGCTGATTGTTTCTTCCACGTTCTAATGCTGCAGCAGCTTCCCGCAAAAGCTCACTAACAGATTCGCCATGTCTCGATTACAATATATTCACATTTTAATGTCGTTTCACACATTGTTTCAACCACCATTCAACTCATGCACACGAGACTTCGACGATTGTCTCTAGCGCCGTTACTTGAATAAGCCACATCCACTCATTAACATATAATTTGCATGCAGGTTGTCTTTGAAAATGAAAACGAAAATGAAAACGTGAAATAAAAGAGGAATTAAAATGACAAGTAAAATTTACATTTGAATTGTGTCACTATTGTTGCGTGAGCGTTAATAAAGAGCTTTGTAAAAACTGTATGTGTAGTTTCTTTTTCACGTTTGCTTTTCATTTTAATATTGGCAGTCTTGCCTCCAGACTGTATTGAAAATGAAATGTGAAATCACCAATTGCATTTTATTTTTCAATTTGACAGGTATGTCACAGTGAAAATGAAATCATTTAATTTCATTCTCAATTTTGTCACATATTTTGCTTACAGTTTTCTGTAATGAAATAGTTAATCTGGTTTTAATTTTAATTTTAATCATTTCATTTATTTATTTAAATTTGGCAGAAAATGCCTTCCATACCCAGCTAGCCATTTTTAATGGTTAAATATCAAGTTTCACTGTGAAATATGTAGTAAAAAAAAAAAAGTTTACTTTAACAGCACATTTAGAAGGGAGATTTATTGCATTTGTCTTCACCAACTGCATTACAATTTATTTAAAAACTGTACAGAAAAGCTGCTCCAGGCATTCATACAGACAGATTATCATCCCACAACCCCCACTACTTCCATATTGCCCCGGCCTCTCAAATAACCGGGCCCTTGGAGGAATCAATCTCATTTGAAAGTAGAAAGAGAATGAACACACATAAGAGGAAAGGGAAACATTTGTGTCAAGGAGCGAGGCCCTGAACATGTTGGGCCAAAGCAGGACTTCAGATTTCCATCTGGTTTTAGTCACAGACAGACATCAGGAGGGAGAAGCAGAAGTGGAGCCCAGTTTACACAGACGCTCAGGGGAGAAACGTCCCTTCAAGGGTATCAGGTGACAGAAGAGTAGGTTGAAAAATTAAGTTACTCCCGGCCTCCCACTGGGAGGGCTTGAAAGCAAGTCGGGTACTGGGACAGACAGGGAAAAAGGTCACGGGATATGTTTCCACTTTAGAGAGAGTGACTGGTCAGACTCCAACAGAAGATGCGGAGGATGCAGAGGAAGGTTCAGCCAGTTGTGTTTCACGATTACATGGTCCCAGAGAGAGCGGGGGTGATGATTGGTGGTTTGTGAAGATCTGAGAACTTCTGTACAGCCACAGCTGTCGCTGGAGACTCAGATGTTGACAGAAGTTCAGCCTGGAGAGAATCACAAGCAATCACTGCAAAATAAAAAAGAAGCCCTTATGGCTTCAGCGACAAGGCAAATAACCTTTTTATTATGTTATTAATCTCAAACTAGGCCCCTTGACACAAATGCATTGCTTTTGCCATAAACTGGGTTTTATGATGGTTCTTAGTTATCACAACAAATGAAATTCAACAAAAGTGCAGATTTTCAGTATTTGTGAATGAATGACTTGTTCTGCCTGTTGCTTTGGTCTTCATTAACACCCGCTGCTAGTGAGCGAATAACAGCAGGTGCAGATCATGCATCGGTACTCTACTGCTATTCCCGCAGTTCCCAGATGTGCAATGCTGAATTTTCTGCTGAATAAGTGGAAGCGAATTTGTAAAGTGAAATAAAATGGACCGAAAATTGCATGTCGAATAATATACATCATATCTTTTAACAGACTAAATATTTGGAAGTGAACTCTGGAAGGTGAGTATGAATTATTTAATTTTTTTTATCATGAAAATGTGTGTAAAAATGTTTTGAATTGAAACGTCACAGCTTAAATAAAGCCCCTAAAAAGTGCAAGCCCTGAAAATACAGGCCATAAAAATGAAAAAACTGTAAATGCAATGCATTAATTTTTTTATTTAGGCTCCTAAACTCAAAACCAGCCTCTTAACATCTTCATGTCTCCACTTAATATTCACTTTATCAGTAAGATCTTCATCATTCACTACCTCACTTTGACATACTGACAGTGTCAACCTTTTTGCACATTTGCCTCCTGTACATTCCCATTTATCTTAATATTTAAGACTACAGTTTACTTTCATGCTAATTATTTTCCTTTCTATATTTAATTCTACATTATACATATTTTTTTATATTTTATTCTAATATTTGTGTAATTTTATTTATGTATATTTTCATCTGTGTTGTATTCTTTAATATTTGCACTGTCCATGGAGCAGACCTGACTCACATTTCACTGCTGGTGTTATATGCTCTATATAATTGTGTAGCCTACTGTATGTGTGTTTTTTTTTCTTTTTATTCAACAAGCTTTTTTGTTTCAAAGACCTTTGTCGATATTTTACTTCCATATCGGAAATCATTCTAATATTCTAGAAGAAAAAAAAAAAAAAAAAAATATTAAATACAACCCGAATTCCGGAAAAGTTGGGATGTTTTTTAAATTTTAATAAAATGAAAACTAAAGGAATTTCAAATCACATGAGCCAATATTTTATTCACAATAGAACATAGATAACGTAGCAAATGTTTAAACTGAGAAATTTTACACTTTTATCCACTTAATTAGCTCATTTAAAATTTAATGTTACAGGTCTCAAAAAAGTTGGCACGGGGGCAACAAATGGCTAAAAAAGCAAGCAGTTTTGAAAAGATTCAGCTGGGAGAACATCTAGTGATTAATTAAGTTAATTGATATCAGGTCTGTAACATGATTAGCTATAAAAGCTTTGTCTTAGAGAAGCAGAGTCTCTCAGAAGTAAAGATGGGCAGAGGCTCTCCAATCTGTGAAAGACTGCGTAAAAAAATTGTGGAAAACTTTAAAAACAATGTTCCTCAACGTCAAATTGCAAAGGCTTTGCAAATCTCATCATCTACAGTGCATAACATCATCAAAAGATTCAGAGAAACTGGAGAAATCTCTGTGCGTAATGGACAATGCCGGAGAACTTTATTGGATGCCCGTGGTCTTCGGGCTCTCAGACGACACTGCATCACTCATCGGCATGATTGTGTCAATGACATTACTAAATGGGCCCAGGAATACTTTCAGAAACCACTGTCGGTAAACACAATCCGCCGTGCCATCAGCAGATGCCAACTAAAGCTCTATCATTCAAAAAGGAAGCCATATGTGAACATGGTCCAGAAGCGCAGTCGTGTCCTGTGGGCCAAGGCTCATTTAAAATGGACTATTTCAAAGTGGAATAGTGTTTTATGGTCAGACGAGTCCAAATTTGACATTCTTGTTGGAAATCACGGACGCCGTGTCCTCCGGGCTAAAGAGGAGGGAGACCTTCCAGCATGTTATCAGCGTTCAGTTCAAAAGCCAGCATCTCTGATGGTATGGGGGTGCATAAGTGCATACGGTATGGGCAGCTTGCATGTTTTGGAAGGCTCTGTGAATGCTGAAAGGTATATAAAGGTTTTAGAGCAACATATGCTTCCCTCCAAACAACGTCTATTTCAGGGAAGGCCTTGTTTATTTCAGCAGGACAATGCAAAACCACATACTGCAGCTATAACAACAGCATGGCTTCGTCGTAGAAGAGTCCGGGTGCTAACCTGGCCTGCCTGCAGTCCAGATCTTTCACCTATAGAGAACATTTGGCGCATCATTAAACAAAAAATACGTCAAAGATGACCACGAACTCTTCAGCAGCTGGAAATCTATATAAGGCAAGAATGGGACCAAATTCCAACAGCAAAACTCCAGCAACTCATAGCCTCAATGCCCAGACGTCTTCAAACTGTTTTGAAAAGAAAAGGAGATGCTACACCATGGTAAACATGCCCCGTCCCAACTATTTTGAGACCTGTAGCAGAAATCAAAATTGTAATGAGCTCATTTTGTGCATAAAATTGTAAACTTTCTCAGTTTAAACATTTGCTATGTTATCTATGTTCTATTGTGAATAAAATATTGGCTCCTTTGATTTGAAAGTATTTTAGTTTTCATTTTATTAAAATTTAAAAAACGTCCCAACTTTTCCGGAATTCGGGTTGTATTAAAATATTAGCTTCATATTTATTTAACTGATGAATTAAAGCAATATCATTCTCATTGTTTTGTATTAAATATCACCACATCTGACCTAATGGCATTGCATAAATTTCCACAGAATTAAGTTCATTTAGGTTTGTCCGAGCAGTCAGTGAATCTATAATGCTGTTTGTAAAGTGCTTGTAGCAATACACACACACATTTGTAAATTGAGAGTATGCATGTGGAAATGGGAAACGGAGCCACTCCCTGTCAGTTCTGTCCATTTCCAGCCTAGTTTTCTGATGCAATCCTGGCTTTCTCCTTATCCAAAGAGACACATGCCGTTCACTTGTCATTTTCTGGCCAGGGAGGCACAGAGAAAACTTAGCTCCTAAGTCAATCTAAGATGAAAGTTTATGTTCACCCCTTCCTACTCGTCTGTGATGCGACGTGGGTCTGACTGGATTCAGAAAGCTGGGCTCATGCAGCCCTGCCGAGACCAGAAACCGAAAATTGCATTCGAAAATTGTGTCTTTCCTTGTTTGAGGCTTTGATTGGCACTTGGATTAATGCCTGCTGGATTTCAGTGCGCATCTTATGTTGATAACTCAGTGATAGTGATTAATAACTGTCACACACGCTCTAGAATGTTCCCGTATACATTTGATCCTGTTTTGCTCTTTAATCCATCCCTCGAACACTCGTCCCTCATTCTCTTTTCCATGTTCTGGATTTCTTTTACAGTCTACGCTCTGATGTCTGGTGGCAGACATACCCTCCCCCTCATGTTTCTGACTTTGTGTCTACAACAGACTTGCTTTACTACATCTTTTCACACCCCATCCTCCCCACCCAGGAACAGTGCTGAGAAAGGTACTTTGAAAACTGTAGCTTGTCAAGATATCAGATATTCAAAATGTAAAGCAGGTAAATTAATGTCAATCTACATTTTGGAACTGTGGTTAGATACACTCCAAGCTTCTTAAACATGCAGTATATTTTAAATGTATGACAAAATATACAATCATCAGAGCATCAGAAATCATTCGCTCGTCTTGTCAACACTGACTGTACATGACAGGAGGGAGCTAGGTTGAAAAAAAAATAAGAATGAATTGTGGAAAAACAAGTGAAGTGTGTGTGTGTTTTAAATATATTCTATATAACCTTGTGTCTGTAAGCTATGGCATCTTTTTGATCCCTCAAAGCATTCTATATCTTCACACATGCAAACTGACAGTGGCCGCACCCAGTCCCTCCACAGACTCTCCGTCTGCCCTTGGTTTGTGGTCAAGTAGCTTGACTATGTATGGAGAAATAAATTGCAAGCTTGAGCTCATGTCCCCTTGTAATGTCTCACCAACCGAAGCCTCAAAACCAAGCGAGGCCTAAAACAGCTTGTAAAACCCACTTCCTTAAAGAAAAGAAATGTAGTTTAGAATCCAAACCATAAGTGAAATTTGAATTCAGCCATATAAAAAAGGGTTTGCTTATCTTTCAACTATATCCATTAACCAGCGATCAATGGCATTTTCAAGGAAAGTTTTACCATTACAACTTATCTGGTGATTCCTGGCTATGGAATGTGCGGAAAAATGTAGAAGTTTAATTCAGTTCAAAGAAAGGTTGAGAGAAATTCACTGGCCTGCAATGTTGTTCTACCTTAAAACTCTCCGTCATGATGAATGGACTCATTAAGGTTCACACCTGGTTGAGTTCTAGTCCCCATCGTTGTGTGGTTGTGTGCATTCCCACCTCTTTATTTTCAGACCTGGGGCTACGATGAGCCTGGGTGGGATTAGCCATGAGCTTTGGGGTCATGGTGCAGAGCCACATCTGAAAAATTTAGCACAGGAGGAGGGACAGAACCAATCTCCTCCATATGGTTGGATTTAAGAGCACGCCGGGAGGTTGTAAGCCTTTCTTCCCCCTCTGACTTGACCTCGGCTGTGTTTTGTGAAGTGTTGTCCGGAGCAGCCACCTATGGAAAATCCGCTTTGTGGCTCTCTGCTGTAAATGAGACTTTGGGTTTTGACCTGAACCGATATACCTCGGCAACATTTCTGATTTAGCTTCCATCATGCTTTGATATATTTTTTTGGTCTAGTCCACCTGTAATTGTTCATGCGAGACACACAGATTGTGATTGCTTCCATAAAGTCTTTATAACAACAACTGTTCTACATCATGGGCAGCTTGTAGCAATTACTAGCCCATCTACACTGTTGATTCAATCCAAATGAGGGACTCTCGGCTGCTCCGACTACTGTTTGTGCTAGGTGCTCACAATGTGAACTACATTAGGCTGTCATAATGTCTCAGACAGCTGGACCCAGAGAATAGGCTTTTATCTGTCTCTAATCTGAGAAATGGACTATCACACTTTATCCCAGAATAGCACAGGTCTCTCAACAGATTGGCAAATCAGACTCATCTATTTCATTCTCTCTGCCCATCCTGAGCCTTGGAAGGGAGTACAGGAGTCATCTGGGTAAAGGATTATTGCCTTGAAACAATCCGCTAGACTTTCCCGCAGAGTGAGAATTTCAACAGGGCCTCAGGCATCACGCTACACCTTTTGCGATCATGCACCAGTATACTGACCTCACAGCAATGTATTTGGCCAATGCAGTGCAATGTGGTAGTTAGTGATAGCATATCAGCCATGATGCTAACAGCATTAACAATGATAAATAAATTATTATTTCTATTTTTTTTTTATTATTATTCACCTTGAGTATATATTTTTGTAAAATAAATGTGCATTGTATTTTGGCAAAATCAAATTTTCATTATTTTTCATTCAGTAAACAGCATTCAGTAAATATTATTCAATATGTCCTGTATATTTGGGTTTCCAACTTTTTGATGCCAAGAAGCCATTAATATATCTTTCAGGCCTTTATGAAATATAAATATAATTTTTTTTAAGTGTGTAAAAAAAAAGAAATCACGATAAAGACTGATACAATTTTAATCATTAAATTTAAATGTAAACAATTTAATAAATATATACAAACTTGAAATAACAAGGAACATTTTAACGTTGTATAAAATACATATTTTAATTAAATAAATCAGCATATTAGAATTAGTTCTGAGGCATCATGTGGCACTGAAGACTGGAGTAATAGCTGCTGTTTTGCCAAGGAAATAAATTAAATGTCAAAATATATAAAAATTGAAAACAGTTATTTTAAATTGGAATAATATTACAGAAAAATAATCAAATAATTGCAGCCTGAGTGAGAATAAGAGACTTCTTTCAAAAACAAAATTATTCACAACTAATTAACATAATTAAATATAGACCAGCAGTATGGTCTTCATTATATATATATATATATATATATATATATATATATATATATACACACATATATTTATATAACTGTAACATTAGAGGAGTCGTGACAACGAAGTGTGAATCAGACTGCAAGCTTTAATTCAGAGAGCATAGTAGAAGCTAGCAGGTTAACTCAGCAAACAACAACAGCAGAGAAAAGGCAAAAAAAAAAACAATCCAGACAAACAGGCGAAAGTCAGGGCAGGCAGCAAAGTATCAAAAAACAAGGAAATAGTCCAAGATATACTAGGAAACAAGGAAAGCAAGACAATGGGAGGCTAAACATTCAATCACCAGCAAAGACTGAGAGTGTGTGTGCTACTTCTAATGTGAGATAGCTGTGAACTGATGATGAGATCTGATGAAAGACAGGTGATTGCAATTGATGACGTGTCTAGGCAGAGGTTTATGGGAAATGGAGTCCGGGGTGAGTGGAACAGTCTGTGTAGCGTGAGAGTCTATGTGGTGAATTAAAGACAGTTCAAAGACCGGATCATGACAATAACCATGTTAATTAATTTATTTGTTTATTGATCATGATTTATGAATGGCTTCAAACTGTAAATAGTGAAAATATTCTCAATCCCTATAAATGTGTTAAAATTACTGCGTTGAAGATTAATAAGCCTAAATTAATAAGTTAACACATTAATTTTACAAATTAACACATTAACCAAACAAAACAGCTGCGATTTGAAGCAAAACCAGCTGAAAGCCTCTTTTCTAGAAAACGCAATCAACAGGTACAAATGATGAAAAAGAAAAACCACTATGGGTGGTTGACTAGATCCGACAAGACGTATGGAGAAAAGAGTGTAGAACAACTCATCAACCCCAAGGCTGCTCAATCAAAAGGGCCGTGCTAAAAAATTTATAAGAAATTTCAAAGGAGTGAAAAGGGCACGGTGAAAACAGCACACCATGAATCAATCCCTGATGTGCTCTATTTAGCACTTTCAAAACCCACAGGCTATTGAGTTTTACATATTCCACAGGTCTTTGCATGCCACTGTAGAGAGTGGGTAAGGAAGGAAAGAAGCATGCCTCTTTTCACGCTCAGAAGAGACAGTGTTAAGACGGACTTGACAGGCCTACTCTTCCGATTTATTTAGCTGTTCAATAAAAATCATCTTGATGAGCTGCAGGAATCAATAGAGCTTCTCCACCCACTGATCGAGTGTGATAAACCTCACACACACACACACACACACACACATCTCAATTGTCGTCTCAACCCCTAACCAAAAACTTCTGTAATCACTCGCAGTTTTGAGATTGTTAGGTGTTCAGGTGCCACTGATATCAGCAGAGAACTTAAAATATCTGTAGACTTGTTAAGGAATTCTTTAAGTGTGAGACATAACACTAATTGAGTCTTATGGTATCTGTTTTCATATGCCTTCATATTTCTAGGTGATTCAGTAAGCACTTGAGATGAAAAGCTTGTGTAATGTGCACTTATAAAATCACGTGAGTGGAACTATAATGACACAGCTTTCATTACATACTCTCACATCTGAGGAAAAGACATGTCCTTGTTTCTAGTGTGTAATGAAAAATTTTCCCTTAATATTAAAAAGAAAACAGACATTTTTTGAGCATCTTAATTTTGATTAAATCAATGCTCAAGTATGAAATTAAACAATGAGATTTTGAGATTATAAGTGTGTACAATATCTACTGAAAGATGAATCAGGTTGTAATGGAGATAAATGATTTTTATTTTACCAACGGAAGTTTGTTTTCTTGTATTACAATGACTTTCAAAAAATCTATGCAACATAAAATAAAAATAAAATAAAGGTTATAAATGGTTATAAAAATTGTCATGGTTATGGAATGTTATTTTAAACAAATTTCTTCATACAAAATAGATTTTTTCTTATGATTTCGGGATCGAATATGAACATGTTCTCAACAAACTGGTCTGGTCTGCTGACCAAAATAGTAATCCAGAACTTTGCTTATAAACATAAATATGTTAAACCTTCACCTGATTACCTCTTAGAAGATATAAACCTTTTTAATTTTAGAGTTAAAATATGTATAACACATCACGTACTACACAAATTTTAGTCTAATCAGAAACTCCCTACATCGAGAATGTTCCACCCCTACACTCTCGGGAAATTTTTTCAAAGGCCGTCACTGGGGCAGTTTTCTTTCATTTGGTACACCATGGTACCTTATTAACCCCCAAAGGTTGCATGTTAGCAATATGCCCAACAGGAACCCTGCTTCAACGGGAAATACATCAATTCAAGAAATGTGATATATAACAGTAGTATTGAATGAATTCTCACTGCTTTACAACCACACACACTTGGTCCTAATCCAGCTCTGGCCACTTTTCTCATTAAATGGGATTACTTCCAATCTCTGAAAACATCATTTGTGTGAGATTGTAATTAAACTGTGCTCAGGTTAATGCTTTTCTCTGGCAGTACCTTTCATTGGCCACTGTATTTAAAATCCTTTCACTTGCCTGAATTCCGCTGGTTAAAACCAGGCAAGTTGACAATGACAAAGCCAGACTGATTTACCAGAACGAGACCCTAAACAGATCTGCCAGAGCTTATTGATTTCTAGTACATCTAAGCACTTCCACACACATGGTTTCCTCTTAATGTATACGTACCTAGAGATGCCAAATGCTCATATTTAGTTTATGACTGAGATTGTAAATTACCTTGAGAAAGAAGAAGGCGGTTGGTGCCAGTCCCCGCAAAGTCAAATTATATCTTGTGTTTGCTTTGTCCTTGCTTTAGGGGAAAACCATGCATGGTTGAGTCACATTCTGTGATCACGGAGGACATGGAGAAGCTGGCATCTGGTGCCAAAGCTTCGCTATTCATTAATTTTAATGAACACTATTGACTTGTTAAATTCCATGTGTGAATCTGGTTTTACGAGTCCCGTCATCCTTTAGGCAGTAAAGCCACTCCCTACACTGTCTGCAGAGACATGTACAACAAAAACAATGATATATATCCTAGGATTATTAACTAGAGGTAGAAAGAAGAAGAAATCAGTTCAGTCTGAGGTGCAGAAGCTAAACTCATCTTTATGTCTGAAAGCTGGAGAGAGTTATAGTAAACAAACTACTTTGTTGATTTATTGTTGTTTACCACAGAATATAGGTTTATATGTTATTATTATTATTATTATTGTGGTTACAGTAAAGCATTTTGAACTGAGATAAATTGGGTTATATAAGGTTTCAATGCACCTTTTATTAAAAAACAAAAAGGGTAAAATGAGTAAAAGGAGTAAAAATATTGACTATAAATTTCCCAGGCAGGGTTGGTAAGACTCATGGTCACAATATAATGTTTTTATTTATTTAATTTCTATACACTTATATACTTTACAATAAATCTATCTATATAGAGGGTTCTGCATATACACGCTTGTCCGAAGGAAGTTTGTTTGTGCTGAACGAAGGATGTTTTTATAGGTTTATTTTTTCCATAATGTACCTCTCGTCCCAAATAAATAAGTGCTCCAGTTTAAGGTGCTCCCCTTTGGTTTGAAAGACCTCCTCCACCTATACTCTCTGAGAAAGACTTCTTCAGTCTCCAATGAGATCGCTTTCACTCCTGTATCCACTCCTCTTCTCTCTCTGTAGTCCTCTAATCTGCACTGAGAAACAACAATTAAGTGTGTGTTTTGATGTTGAATTTACTGGAAAGAAATACACGGCCATGTAGAGTCTAAATCAGTGATGTGTTTGACCTCATTGAGACCATCTGTTGAATTTGTATAAAGGACAGTGAGATGCCAGAAAGCATTGTGTCAATCAAACCCAGGCAATGTGTCTCAGGTTCCAAAGAGGATCCCAGTGCTTTGTCTCATTACAGTCCTTACAGTGCTGCTTGTGTCCATGTAATGACGAAAAGGTTGGTTGTAGCCGCTCATTATTGATGAGAATCTTGAAGTGGCGGCTTCATAAATATGGAACCCGGGTCTGTTTACCCGATCAGAAGTGCCCAGGGAGACATTTATCAAAAAGGAAAGAGTGCAAAAGGCTGGAAACTTTCCATACAGCTTGGAGGGAAGTAAAGGGCATGCAGGCTGGGCATTAGTCAGAAGGGACAGCAAATGCTGAGAAATAGCTCACACAAAAATGAAAATATAATTTACTCAACAATATTATGCTCAAAACTTACATAAGACTTTCTTTCATCTGTGGAACACAAAAGGTAATTTTTTTAGAATATTCTAGACTGTGTTTTCGTTATAAAGTGATGAAATAAAGTTCAATGGAAGTGTAGAGGGACTAGGCTGTCAAGCGCAAAAAATAAAACAATGATTAAATCAATCAATAAAGCAGTGAATAAATAAAACAACGAATAAAACAACAAAAATACAAAAGCAAAATAATAAATAAATACAAACTAAATAAACAAACATAAATACATGCATGGCAGAAAGAAACTCTTTAAATAATAACAGTTTTTTATTTTATCTTATTTTATTTATTTTGCTAGAACAGTCCAAGCAAGTCAATATACTATGGTATCTAGAATCAGATATCTCAAAAGAAGCATCAGTAGCATCAAATTCAGTAAATTTGCATGAAAATAACATCTTTTGTAAGAGCAAAGGAAAGAGATCTCCAGTACTGAGGGAATGAATCTGCATGCTCCATGGATACTTCCGGATTGAGGTGAGGATGGCAGGAATGAATGAGTTGAGTGTGAGAGTGGATGAAGGGCTCTTTGGAGAGTGCTAGTAAAGCTCCTCAAACCAACAAGGAACAAGCGGCTTCTACCCAGGGTCTGGCTAACGCATTATTACGCTATTATTTCCCGCCAACACAAACTCCACTCCCAGAGTGGCTCAATTAGAGCACCAGCGACGCTTAGAATACATTAGCCTTTTTTTCTTATTTAAAACGTTATGTTAAACCACCTGGCATACAACAATTGGATAACATGCTCTTCGTGAAAATAAACTGTTTAGAAAACAGGACAATTGATTTTGTTTAATGAGAGTTCTTGTACTAGACTGACCTTTAGTGAGTATAATTATATCATAATCTCCAGATAATTTAACATCGCTTCGGAATCTACAGTTACTTGTCAACACGCCTAAGGACGAGGAACCTGGTCTGGAGCCCTGCAGATTTTAGATTCAAACCTAATTAACCACACCTGATCCAACTAATCAAGTCCTTCGGGCTAATTTGAAAACTACATGGTATGTGTGTTGGGACAGGGTCGGAAAAAAACTCTGCAGGGCTCCGGCCCTCTGGGAATTGAGTTTGACACCCCTGACATAGACCATCTACCAAGGATTCAACCAAAAATCAATTAAAAAAACCATCAAATTCACGATGATGGAATCAGAATTTAAAAAATGCTAAATTGTTTCCAGGTTTTAGGACTCATTACTGCAGCACTCTATTCTTGCAATAGCTGCAGATAATGTCTTCATTATCATACTGACACTGACGAATGTACATATCAAAGACAGAAGCTTCTGTAACACTGGAAATTCTTATTACAGTTTACACAATGTTATTTAATAAATAAATCTAAACAAGGCAACTGTTCATCTGTCAAATCTTAATTAACTGACAGTGACTTTAAATGCAAACAATACAAAGTATGTAAACAGTGCAGAGTGGCTATCACGCTCTCTCTAAGTGTGATCTCACTCTCATATATGGGTTGGTGATAGAATGCTTTTGGCACCATCATTCCTTACTAAACTGTTGGTGAATATATTTGTATGTGGCGCTCTATAAACAGGACAATATTTCACATATGCGTGAACATGGCCTATGAGGAAACTCAACTAATTTCAGAGATGAATTAAATCAGGGTCTGCTGGCCGATACAGAGATTCATGTCAGGGCACAGGTGTGACAGGTGGTCAGGATGTCACTGGTGGAAGTTGGGAACAAAATGAGAATCGGTGTGCACTGTAATGAGAGGTGCTTCTGGCTTCAGGGACACTGTGGAAAATAGAATTAGGGGCCACATGATAGGTGTGTCACCCTCCGACATCTGTCCAGCCCATATGGACCGAGTGTGTTCATGCCACTGGGACTCTCTTCTGACACCTTTGGAGGAATCTAGAATAAGACGTCCCTGATTACTATTTGTGTGTGTGTGTGTATGTGTGACATTGAAAGTATACCACTTGACAATGAATTTGAAATTCCATTTTATTTCCTAAATTTGAAATGCGATAGCAAACAGGATGTGGAATTGACCAACTTTGAATATAAGGAAGTGAAATTAAAAAGAACTGAAATCCAATGAAACGGCAATACAGACAGACAGACAGACAGACAGACAGACAGATAGACAGATAGATAGATAGATAGATAGTGAGTAATCTAGAGCGAGTTACGTGATGTGCATCTTCGCTTCGCGTCTGATGCGAACACACCATAAGTCTAATGGATCGGTTTTATGATTTCTCCAACACACACATTCACACACAACCATATTAATATCAGGTCTGCTAATATCAAATGTGTGGTTCAATTATGTCAGGGCTGGAAGGGGTTTTCTCGGTCAGATCCTGCTCTGAGAGCTGAAAGTGGGTTAACTGGCTTTAGGTCTGAAGCTGGATAATGATGAGGAAAAGAACTGAGGGGAAACAAGAGACACTCGTCTCTCTTTTCCACAAGAGGCAATGGGAAGGGGATGGACAGAGACTGACAAAGGGAACGGAGGAATGAAGCAGTGAATGTGCGAGAGAGTGAGAGAGAGGTGGGACAGGAAGCTCGGGGGCAGCCTGGGAGGCGGTCTTTAATTGGCAGGGTTGTGTGAGCCTGGATGATCACCAAACGGGACTGGCACAAATGTCCAGAGGGCAGAGACGGACCCTGGCACCACACAGCACCACCATAACAAGTCTCTCCAACCCTCCACATAGCTCCTTCTCTCTCTGTTTCTGCCTTTCCCACAATCCCACAGGCACTTCCATCTGCCTCTTTCAACCAAACACCCTCATTACAGCAAGAGAGTGAAAGAGAGAAGAATTGAGGAGTAACTGACTAAAAGTACAGATGCTGCTAACTTTATTGAGCTATGTTTTGCAACATGTAGCAGTGTAGCCCATGTATTTAAATATGTATATATATAAAAAAAGTTTTTCTAACACTGAGAGAAATTAAAGAAAGCGGACTCCCAGCATTCTTTGTTGAACAAACAGAACTGGTGAGAAATGCAAGGAGAAGGAGGATTTATAAAAAATCAAAAAGTGGCCATTGCCTTTAGATGGCTGAGTGTCCTGAACTTAACCCTTTGAAGTCGATTAACGCGGATACGCGTTTTGAGTCATTTTCTCCTGATAACCCCGAAAAGAACTTAAATTACACTTTCAGTTTTAATCGTACAGATAAGAGCAATACATCAATCGAATCTGTAAAGGGTCTACTTTTTTTTGGATACAGACATAATAACAACAAAACTTTGTGCACTTATAAAATAAAGATAACAAACAAGGTGTGCTGTCTGCAGCCTTTGTCTGCGCTGATCTTTATTTACAAACATTAAAATTAACTGTAACTCCGTGAATACTCAACGAAGGGGTCAAAGGTCATTAGTAAGCAGTGACCGTTTATATAGAGAGACAGATGATCACAGAGCCAGGTGGCCGTCTGGTCACGTACAGTACTTACATGGTAAAAGAACAGCACGTCTGACCACCGCAGTCATCGTGTTTATGTTAAGAGCAGCTCTTGTTTAAGCAAGTTTTGACTAGACAAGAGTAATGGTGCTTGGAATAATGAAGAGACAGACTGCTGTGGAGAAACACATACACACTCACTTGCAGTACATATACACCCAGTTTATTCAACTCTAAAAACATAATGGCCCTATTACAAAGAAACCGTCACAGTACTAATGTACGTAACACACAGACATTCCTGCGGGACCAACATCAACACACTCGAGAAGGAAACGGCAGCCTTTAATGAAGTGTTTATTTTATTGTGCCAGACAGACCAAACAAGACCGCTCAGAATGTTTAGAGAGGGACTGAAATGAACTCGGGAAAAGTGCTCTGGGCTTATTTTAATGGCTTTTATTTTAACACTGGAACTTATTATCAGTATAGTATTAAGGATTTCACTGAGAGCCCACTATATACACAAACAAACTGTGAATAACTTTTGCATATACAAATCGATAGGCTAGTTATTATACATGGTGCCAGAATAAAATCTGTATGATATTGAGTCTGGTACAAACAATGGAGTCGGACCATAGGAACATGAAAAGCATATAAGCTTTGCTTATGAATATTAAATAGATATGTAACATTACATCCCAAGTAGTTACTTTCATGCATCTAGTGTACTGCAAAAAGTAGGTAAAACATACATACATACATGCATACATACATCTTTAATTTCACAATGATTGATTTGTGAAAGAAGTGACTAGGAGTCTTCATTGCTTTCATCAATGCTACAACTTGTGTTATGGTTGTACAAAACCAAACGTGCTTGTTTCTTAAGAAAATTGTCAGTTAAAAGGATGATGTGCTTGTATCTTGAGAGGAAATGATACATTCTCATTGAATGCATGAGTGAAAACAGCATGCTATGACTTCCTCTATATGTGCAAAGGGTGAACTGAAAAGACATGAAGAGCTCTCGGTATTCAGATCTGAACTAGTTTGTACCAGTCATCTTGCCTTGATTTCTTCCTTTGCGGCAAGTCTGTCTCTTTCTCCATCTGACAGAGATATTTTATGGAGGAAAAATACCTGAGTCACACACATTCTCTACCTAAACAAAAGCCTTTACATTTTAATTACAGTGAAATCATTGGCGTTTGCGTATTAATCTCGTCTTTTCATTAAACTTTGTTTTCATTCTCGCTTTCTTCCTCTCTTTTAGAGTGACAGACACCAAATCCTCATGGGATGCGAGGATACACACTTCTGAAGGGAGCCGTTTGTGAGTGTGTGTTTGTGTGGCAAAGGAATCTGGGATGCTGGGTGTCATTGCCTGGTGTCACTTGCAAAGAGCTTTCTCATTAGAGTGGCACTGTCTGACATAATGCGAATTATCTTCCTGCTTTTGAAAAACCCATGTTTCAATTACCACAAAAGGAGCGTGGGTTAACAGCTGAATGCTCCGTGGATCTGCATTCATTACGCCGCCATCAATCCGGGCTGTTATGCTCTTCAAAATACCGGGTGCAAATAGGTCTTTACAGATTGATGCTGTAGAAGAACACCGCAAAGCAGATTCCCAAGATTTAAACGGTGTGTGTTAAAATTAGACTAAATGTGGTAAAATAGCTTACTAACCTTGTGTGAGCAAAATTATATCCATCTTTTAATTGATGTGACTACTGCTTTAGGATAGCTACTAGGATACAAGGCGATATAGCTGTGTAGGACTGTTAACTAAATGTTTGTAATTGAAATAAAGGTGAAATAAAGTCAAATATAAACAATAGGTAAAAACTGCTTAAACAATGGAAATATGCTGAAAATTTTCTCACCCCCAGACCATCCAAGATGTAGATGAGATTGTTTCTTCATCAGAACCGATAGAAAAATACACCAATGGAGTTTATTATGAAGTATCAAAAAATAAAACCCAATAAACTGAAATAAAATTTAAAGCTAAATAGAAACATTTAAACAGCACAAAATTGACAAAGTAAATCTAACAATAAAATCTAATACAAAATAGTAATACATACAATGACAGGTGAGCATATAAATAATATTAAAATAAAACTGCTAGCTATACACAAAGTACAGTTTACATCACTGTTTACATACTATTGGTTTTGTTCTGAAAAATCTTTGCAGAGTTTATTCCAAACCTACTCAAACAAAGTTCAAGTTACCCTTGACCTAGGTAGAAACTGAACTCTGTTCGACCGTGCAGATTTTGAAAGTAAGTGAAAGTATTTTAAAAAGTAAGTGGTGTCAGTTTAACTGTATGAACAACAAAAATATGCATTTAAAATCTTTGGTATGCCTTTCTCCATAGACTTTCATTATGCATCCACTATTTTGCTTAAAAAAAATTGAGGAATGAATCAAAATAATTTTCTGTTTGACAGCATGCTGCAGATGACATAGACAGAATCAACTTGTACTGACGTGACACATTGATTTAGGGGGATGTCGGTGAGCTTGATGTTTTACATCTCTTTAGAGTGTTCTGATGATCAAGTTTTGTTTTAACCTTTAAAGAAACTTTAGAAACTAGGGCCCGGGATCTTGTGCAGCGCCCCTGTATACATACATATATATCTTTCCACTTTCAGAAAGAAATAGCTATTAAAATAAATTAATTTAAGCTCTTGCTCTTTCACCCTCTCAAAATATTCCTCCATCCTTCCTTTTCACGCTCAGGTGGTCATGTTAACCTTGGTCCGGAACATTTCGCTTGTTTGTGGCAATTCTGTGCATGCATTTCTGATCAAACGTGGCTCTCGGCGATCAAGGTTACAGTTCTGGAAGATGAGCAAGATCCTCGAAGACAAAAGGCACAACAATCACAACAAGCACTTCAGATAGCTACTAAAACCTCGCTGTGCGTTCAGCATACCAGAAACAGAGGCTGTCGGGCACGATGAATGCAGTGCTGCACAATCAAAACTGAGATGTGATTTTAAATGCGGCCACAGAGGAGAAACAAAAGAAATGCTTATTTTCTTCTGCTCTTTTAATCAGAGGAAAGGTTTGTTTTATGTCTCATAAATCTCTTTGGGTAAACAAAGCAGGCTGACATCTCTATTAAAGGGAAACATGGGAAAATAATACGTGCAGACATTAAGTGGCATTAATACAATGACTCATTACAAAGAAATCTGATCTGAACTACAGAGGCATCCGGCATAATTATCTGCAAAAAGGACGGACAGTGTGAACAGTGAATGTCTGTGTGTGTGCTTATGTATGAGCTTTTTTCTCTATCTTTTTTTTTCTCAAACATGACATCTGTTCTGTGATCTGATGCATCTCTGTGTAAACGTGCGTGAGCTGTAGAATTGGATTAATCAGTTTCCTTGAGTTTCTGTCTGGTTACAACCCTATCTGTCATGACATCTGTCATGAGAACTGACACAGGAAGAACTTCATGCATTTATATGTATGTGTGTGTGAATGTGAATGTGAATATGCACTTAATTCATTACACGATTAAGCTCCTTAACCATCTATTTCCCAGGCAGTGATTGCACTTTTCTCAAACGCTGTGTACAGTACCTGCAACATATCGGATTAACCTTTTTGCTCATCCTGTACTAAAGCAGGCCAATGAAAGCAAACTAAGTTGCTGAAACATTCCATGGCAAAGAGCTTAAATGGAAATACATATTCATCTTTCTCCAGACTGAGAGAAAGCATGATTATGGTTATAAGAGCATTTAAGATCAGAATAAAAAAAATGGATGCGAGGCCCTAAAGACAAAGTATATATATATATATATATATATATATATATATATATATATATATATATATATATATATAGTCATTAGTCATAATTATAATTAATTAAAATTACAGCTTGATTAGAAATGAAGTTAATAAGTGGACATGTCTAATTTTTTATCTTTATCAAACACTTTTATAATTTAAAAAATAATATATTTTTATACAGTTATAATTTATAATAATATACAGTTATAATTTAAACACAAAAAAATATATTGAAACAAAATTAATTAATTTAGATAATCAGTTTTATTTAGATAATTTAGATTAATTCATTTAGATAATAAATCTTATTTATACTGTGATGGCCCCGATGCAGCCACACATCATTAAGCGGTAATGTTGCACAATCACATGCTTACCAATAGTTTCTGTTCATATATTTATTTGGCAATAAGACTCAAACACGGTTTATTTTTCATTAAGATATTTATTTTGGGGGGTTTGTCTTCCCTTATGTGTTAATGTGGACTAGTCCATTTGTATAAATGTGTCCCTGATTGTTTAACTGGTACTGTAGATCAGTTCAGTTTGTCTTTACACGCACTCAGTGTTTGAATTTAGTTTGTTCTGTTGATCTCTTTTATAGGCCTAAACATTTGTTTTGATGATTTGGACTTTGTTTCCTTTTTGAAACCTTTGTATATGATTTTTTTTAATTTTAGTAAAATATATATTTTTTGGAATATATTTCTATGATCCTCCTTCCTTGACTGCTTGGTCCCTCACATATACTATGGTAGTTTTTTTTCAGATTTTAGGACTCAAAGTCTACATACTGTATGGGACAGGTTAAACTTTAAAATCTTAATATAATAATTATAAAAAAAATATGAAAGTATGTCAGCTTCAATGTGACTTGAATATTTAAATAAATATATTAGTAATCTGTTCATTTAAATAAAACTCAACCCGTGACATAAAAATGCCTGTTGTTGGTGAAACATGAACAGATTACCAAATCAAAGACCACTGGCAATAAACTGTTCTTACAGAGAGGAAGAGATAATCATATTACACACCAAATGCTAATAGCATCATGATGAGTGGAGCAAGAGAAAGAGAAAGGACAGAAATGGAAGGAGAAATAAACAAGAGTATGAGCCACTCTGGATGAATTTTAGAATGGCAGTATACATTCATCACTGTGATCCATCATCGTATGGTCCCAGCATATTTCTTCATGGCCTGTCGCAGGCCCTGACGCACAAGGGCAGCCATGCAAGGGATGCTTATGGACCTAAGATAGACTAATGAGGAAAACCCGTCATGCAGTCATATATACACACACATAGTACACACACAAGCATCTAAGCTGTGGAGAATGCAGAAAGCAAACATAGAAACCTGAACTGGAGATGTTCTGCCTCAGGGGCAAAACACGGTGGACTGTTGCTTCAAACAGGGTTCGTAAAGAAACTGCAATATTCCAGGACTTTCGACTTTCGAGGACTTTTCAAAAACACATATATATACAGTACAGACCAAAAGTTTGGACACACCTTCTCATTCAAAGAGTTTTCTTTATTTTCATGACTATGAAAATTGTAGAGTCACACTGAAGGCATCAAGGGCTATTTGACCAAGAAGGAGAGTGATGGGGTGTCACCGGACCTGAACCCAATCGAGATGGTTTAGGGGTGAGCTGGACCGCAGACAGAAGGCTAAAGTGCCAACAAGTGCTAAGCATCTCTCGGGGAACTCCTTCAAGACTGTTGGAAGACCATTTCAGGTGACTACCTCTTGAAGCTCATCAAGAGAATGCCAAGAGTGTGCAAAGCAGTAATCAAAGCAAAAGGTGGCTACTTTTTTACATTTTTTTTTTTTTTTTTTTTTTCAATTACTGAAATCAGAGATCTCACTTATCAAACTAAATTGTTATTATCTTTCAAATTCTAATAAACTAAATAAATAAATAAATAAAAAAAATAAAAAAAAATAAATGTTACAAATAAAGTGCAGCAAAAAAAAGCATGCCATGGCTGAGGCAACCTTAACATTTGAAAGGATATTATGCCAAAGTTATCGCTTACATTATTCAAAGTTTTTTTTTTTTTCTAGAAAATATTAATGTTATATATATATATGAGAATATATGAATTAATTTTATGTAAAAAATAAAAAATATAAAAAAACAAAAAAAAACACTAATTTCATATATTCTGCCCTTTATAAATTCAAGTATTTTTCAAGCACCTGCTCAAAAATATGGCTGTTTTGAAGGGTTTTCCATGACTTCCAAGTCAAATGCAAGTACTTTGAGCACTTTAAGCACCTTGTACGAACCCTGTTCAAAAATGCACTTTGGCAAGCTTAATATAGAGCAAAACACAGGGTGCTCGAAACATTATAATTTTATTGAATATCACATGTGCTTAAAATCTGTACAGTATATTTCCATCAATTTAACAGACATGCATCTATACCAGCCAAAATTATATAGTTTTGAGTTTCAAGTTCTTAAGATCAGTTAATAATCCAATTTCCTTTTAGAGTAAGATACTGCAGTATCATTCAAATCACTCTCCTCTGCACAAAATTCAGCAAATTTCCAACCAAATGACCCTGACATTCCCAGGCTCAGCTTAAATGGAGCCCTTGACCTGGGCTAAATTCTCCTTGAGTTAATTCAGTACCATGGGTGAGGTGACCAGATCCTGGCATGGAAATTCACACAGCCTTTTTCCACAGCTACCAAAAGAGAAGAATGAGAAAGATAAATAGCCAGATGGGAACATGACCTCTGACCCCTAACCTCTGTGACCTTTCTCACCTATTCAGTAATGGACAATGTTTAAATGTCCACACAGCTCCATCAAGCACTTAAAATAACTTTAGTCTATGAATATTATACTTTTTTTTCCCTGGTTATTCCATATGGTCCTAAAGGTGGCCAGTATGTTCTTGTCTAGTAAAGGGAGCATCCAAAAATGAATGGGTATTTCAGAATTTTAAGATGTCAGGCAAAGAAAAAATGTATTTAACAGCACTCCAGAATTGCAGATATCTGCAGAAGCATCTTGTTGCAGGTGACCTTTACATATGATTCCCTTTTTAATGCAATTGTGGCACATAATGAATACCTGAGGGTTATAATAAAATAGGACAGTAAAATAGGTTATTCTCATTATGTAGGGAAGGAAAGGGTCCATGCTGGCGAAGGTCGGTTTAATGGAGTGACATTTTAGTGGTCATCTGAATCCTTTATATATGAAAGGAGAAACAGAGAAAAAAAATGTGTGAGGTACAGACAAAAAAATAGTCATTTATTGATCTTCTTTCTTCTTCTAAGATTCTTCTGAAGATCTGACTTGAAACAATGATTCGATCACAAACCATACACTATTTCCTTTTTTTATGAACGAATAACATTTTAACTGTTCTTTACACTATCAGTGTAAGCTATCAGATGGCTTAAACATAAAATGCTTGCCATATGGATTAGTCTTATGATACTTTTAAAGGTGCTTTCACATGCTTTTTACAGCTTGAAGGCTCTGCAATATTTGCAATATTTGCATTTTAACTACTACTCTCAAACCCCACCATTAACAGCATTAGGTCATCTCATGCAAAAAAAATAAAATAAATAAATAAATCCTTTTATTATGAAGAGAAACCAGAGCATTGGAGCTGTACCTTAGCATTACTATCACTCGCACACAGACTCATAAATTACCACTGTGCTGTACAAACCAAACAGCTAATAAGTAAACACAGAATTTTTTTTTGCTTTCACAGTTCTTTAATGGCCAGAGCTGGCCTTGGGGTCTCGGGTTTGGTGATTTTACAGTGGCACGAGTTTAATACTGATCTTAATTAAGGTGAAACTGAGATCCCTAAGGGCCAGCGGCAGCTATCATTGCAGCTATTAAGTCACACTGTGAAGAATTTATGAGGCATAATAGGGCAAACAAAACAGATGTAATGAGAAGCACACAAACACAAAACCCACAAGCGTGCTGGAATAAAGAAACAAACTGTATTACACAGCTTCTAAATCAACAAGTCCTGCAGGGGACCTAAAAAAACTAACAAACAAAAAAGCTCAGCAAGCAAGAAGTTTCAGCCCAGAACCGGCCCACATCTGGCCCGCGTGAAATCCATGCGGGCCAAATGTGGGCCAGATCTGGGCCGAAACTGCTTGCTGTCTGGGAAGCAGCATGACAACAACTTGATTAATGTAAATTTGAAAAAGTCAGTGTGCATACATGGTAATAATTAGGCTAATACATATTTATAAAATCAATAAATAACATAATAAAAATAATCATAGTGACCACATATAAGTCATAGGAATAAATATATAAATAAATAAATAAAAGTATTTATTTCAATACATTTTATAGCAATGCTATTATTTTTAGGATTTCTTTTAGATCTCAAGTCAACCTTAGGGTTATCCGTCCAGTCAAATCAAACCACATTTTCAAGCACCTTTACAGGGCTTGACTTTCAGAGTCGGCTGCTTGCTGCATTCTGTATGAAAGTGTTCCACAGTCATGCTCAGATTTTTAACACAGCTTAAATATCAGCACTGTCTTCTCAAATGCCATAACACCATGATGAACAACTACTCGCTGTTCCTCAACGTTATGAAAAAAGAGAAAGAATCCTTGAAAGGATTGATTAAAATTGATTATTTTAAAAGTGATTGTGAAAAAGTCAAATGTGAAAGATTTGTCTTTGCAAATCGATGTAGTATAAAGCAGCTCGGCTCTATTTGCAGTGCTAGTTATGAAAGATGAGCAGATTTCTGAAAAATCTCGTCCTTCTATCAAATGACAGATAAGCAAATGATAACAAAAGGACATTGTTTTGCTATGCTATGCTATGACATTTAGAATTTGACTGTTTTCTCCCAAAAACATAGCAGAAAATGCAAGAACTCATTTAGAATTATATCAGTCATTAGAAATGTGAGGCTCAAACATGATAATGGGATTTGGCTCGTCTTATCTACTCTAGTTCACACACTTCCCATCATGCAGTTAGGAAATGATATATAAAGATACAGTGATTGTATGAAAATTAACTGTGTGATGTGAGCATTCTCTCCCCTGTCTTAAGGAACAAGGACAGAGCAAAGAAGGGAAAACTGGCACGAGGGGAGAGTGATATGATAAAATGAGGGCATTCTGTGATTTTTCTTCAGCTTTATCTGTTACCCCATCAAGAAGCATTTTTGATAATCTCACAGCATGCTTGAGGAAGCTCGTACTGTGTCCGACAGCAAAGCCGGAATGGAAATCTATGCTCAGGACTGAACAAGGAGAAGGTGGAGGAACGTAAAGTAAACTATAAAGTGAAGAACACTTGTGAGTAGGTCTTCATTTGCTAATTTGAATTATGGTGCGGGCACCCTATTGACTTGCATAGAAGATATAAACTGCAAATTATTTACATAAATTCAGAATTCCAAGAAAAAAGTCATAATTGTAAGATGTTTACTCAAAAATCATACAGGTACATAAAATCAAACATAAGGTACTGCAATTGCAAGAAAAACTTGTGTCATAAAAAAAACATTATTTGACTTGGATAATTTGGAGTTTAATACACAATGAATTTATATCACAAAATTTTGGGTAAACCTCTTACAGAACTTTTTTTCTCCACTCATAATTACAAGTTTAAAGCTTACAAATTCAGACAGTTTTTCACTGAATTCTGTGCTCTGTAATCTCACAATATTTATTTATTTATTTATGTCGTCTTGGAATTCTGAGTTCAGATTTCACAATTTGACCCTTTTTCCTCTGAATTGAGAGTTCATATCTCAAATTGACTCTTTATTTAATAATGACTGTTCACTGTTATTTGCTTAGAGCAGCAGAATTGAATTTTTATTTGCATCATTGTGAATGACTATTTTTCTTGTCTATAACTAAAAATGCTTAGAAACAATCTATATTGTACGAAAGGGCTACATAAATATCTTGGCTTGACTTGACAATTTAGACTTTTGATCATCTGGATTCTGAGTTTATATCTGTTTTAAGGGGTGTCATATTTCATGGACAAAAGGATATGCCTGAATCATGAAATGCATTAAAACACGCGCACACACATGCACATCTAGAGCACTTCACAGCAGGCATAGAACCTATCTGACACCAGATTTCCTCATTGCATCCTTCAGCGTTGGGATACCACTTATCTGTGCTCATCACACACACTTATCCACAAGTCCTTGGAGCGACACACACACACACACAGAGACACGCAGTCCACTCATTCTTGTGGTTAATGAATTTTAGCAGCACTCTCTCACAGCATTAGTAAGCCTGTCACTACAGATTAGCACTGCCAAACCCAGCCTCATCTTCATCACTTGTCGTGTTTGCCTGCAGAAAAGGTTTGCAGACACGCGAAGAGTTACTTGTTACAATCATTGCGCTTGTTTACATGTGACTGGAGGAGAGAGAGACAGGTTTGGAGATAGTGGAAGCAGCCTCACATATTATTTTCTTCGCCCTTCTGCTCAGTGGGAGATTTTTTTCCTCATCTCTTCGTAAAGCTGCATCTACTGTTACAGCAGCCGGTGCTGGAACCACCGACAAGCTCAATCCCCCAGAGAACAGCGGGAGAGTGTGAGAGCTCAGGAACACACACCTAGACTCCGGAACGATAAATAACATGCTCACACACTCACCATGGTGTACATCACCAAAATAATTCCAGATTTGGAGTTTTCTCACAGCATTGTCATTTTCCACAAAAGCATTATCATCCTCCATCTTGAACTTATTAGAAACAGCATCTTAGCCCCAAAACTGAATTCTTAAACTGCATATGAACTCATTTTGGGTGCATGGTTGTAGTGAAAAAGCGAGGTGAACACTCACTAGCAATATGGCAGACGCTCGCTGTTGAAAGAATGGATGGCCATTTTCTAGCCACAATGACAGCATGGAAGTTCTCACCCCTACCGGGCCTCTCATAAACATGTATCCAACCCACTGAGACCCGTGCTTTTGAAGAAAGAGTGTGTTTGTGAGTGTGAGGATTCATAAACAGTGCCGGTTACTAATGGCTTGCTAAAAATAGTGGTGTTTTCCAGAAATATGTGACTGCTTTGTATGGCAAAACACTCCATCACAAGTGTTTTTGTCACACAATACGTAAGCAGGAGAGTGGAGGGAATATTTAAATACACTGTAAATGAATCAAAAGGGAAATTTGATTCATTATAGCGAACTCATATTCATTTGGATGTCAAGATTCATTTGATTCATTACGGTCCAATCAAATTCACACACTTTTTTCAGCCTTTTCCAAGGAAATCAGATATGACGCTAAATCACAAATATAAAACAATGATTTATACACAACCATATAATAAATATTAGCAAAATAAACATTTATAAAGATTAATTAAATAAATCAATAATGCTATATATATATATACAATGTTTATTATATATATATATATATATATATATATATATATATATATATATATATATATATATATATATATATATATATAGTGTGGCTACCAACATCACCCTTTTATTGTTTTGGTGTCACAAAATTAAAAATACATTGTCTCTCTTAATAGCTTTAAAAACATTCAGCGAACTGCACTGAAATATGAGTATTAGCCATGTCTGTCATTTCCAACATTGCTATGCTGTTCAGATACAGCGGAATAACTCCAAAGTCAATTAGCATCACTGCTAACAAAAGCTTGGCCGAGCATGAAAACAAAAGTATGCCACAGACTGTCCTGGCAGTTCAATGGCCGTCTTTGGGCAGCTGCCATCCCCATTACAGAAAACAGCCCTCTGTCTGCACGGCCAATTCAGCAGCTAACATTATAAGCACTGAACCGAAATGAAGGCGAAGACAGACAGCGAAATAACGGAATGAAAGTGAACGAGAGATCGGAGGGATGTTGAATAATTTTTGCCTCTTGAACTTTTACAGTTAGTTGTATGACAAGCACACACAAACCACTATGGAGAATTAAACAGCCAGCCGAGTGCATCAAACACAACTAATCAAAAGTTCTGCTTCTCTGTCTGAAGAAATATAATAAACAACTGAAAGAGGACATGATTTTTGAGGGACTGTTTAGTCTGGCTTCACTGAACCTCTTGTATGGCCAGACTACTAGAATAATCTGGACATTTGAGTCACTGGCTTGAAACACTCACTAGATTTATCCAATAAGAATTACATTACTAAAGAAAGAAACTTCCACATCACATATTATATAATGTATTAATGATTTAAACCAACAGTTCCAACAATAAAAGACACATAAATATAATAACCTATATATTAAATCTAACTTTTGCCCTATTTCTAAACAATCACAGTACTCAAGGAAGATTAGTGTGTGTGTGGGTGGGTGTGTTTTTTCATTTTTTCGCACTTATTCTTTTTTATTTATTTGTATCTGTGTATGAATTCTATTAAACATTTAGTCAAATTAATCAGCATATTTAATAAACACATGCTCACCAAGGCTGCAAAGCTGTTTTTTTTTTCTCGATATTTAGAAAGTTCAAAATAACAGAATTTATTTTAAAATTAAAATATTTTGAAACATTATCAGTGTCTTTACTGTCTTTTATATCAATTTTAATGAATCCTTATGGAATAAAAGTACTAACTAATGTAATTTTAAACATCTATGTTTCTATGAGTCTGTCAAGGGCAAATCAATGCTGGAGGACATACGAGAAGGAATCAATGATTAATAAGGCCACACATATGAAATCTTAAGACTGCTTTGTGTTCGAGGGTCACCGACCACAACATAGCTGAACCAGCTTTCACAGCACAACACTGTCCTTCCAGACAAGTTCTCCTCGATTTAGAGGGGCACGCTCTCCACTGGCCTGTCTGACTGCAGGCCACATTCTGCACTTTGAAGCTAAATCTTCCACCCACACTTTTTCCTCCTCCAGACTAGAGGGGTCTCTGCTCTTCAGGGCTCCTTTATGGCAGGTTAGCCTGCTTTAAGAGTCTCTTCATCCCCCCACAGTGATCAATTGACCCCTGTCGGGACAAGCAGATTTGCTTTATAATGCTAGTGCAGTGGTACAGCTCTATTAGCTAACTAATCTGAAGGATCTAACTAATATTAGTCATTAAAGATGACTGCCGGGCACATATTTGGTATTTTTTTTCAAATATGAACTATGTGACTGCCATTTTTGCCATGTCTCCCTCAATCTTTGGAACTCTCAATCACTCTTGCTCTCTCTTCCTCTTTCTTCCTCTCATGGGTGAATACACTCAGTGTTCTGGCACATCCTCACACACACACACAGACACTGGACCTGCAGGTAGATTTGAGGGCTAGAACTCTCCTGGCATGTTTAATGCAAAAGCATAGGCTGAATACTTTTGATAACTTTGAGACAACTTGGCACAAGTGCACCACAGACTATGTAAATGCTAGCACACTAGAGTAAGAGAAAAATCACATGCTAAAGAAGGGCTTAACAAAAAGTTCTCCACTGTCACGCCATATGAACTAGTTCAATATAAGAAAACAAATAAAAATTGACATTTAGTAAAAAATACAATTAACAAGCTTTAGTTGTTGCACAAAAAAGAAATAAAAGAGGAACTAAATATAGAAAGAAACTACTATTTGATTAATTAATTTATATATTTTGTATTATTGGATGGATGGATAAATGAGAATTTTAGTTTGACGAGGTGGTAAATAATATGTTATAATACCAAATATGTATATACCCAAGATTATATATATATATATATATTGCAATGAATTTAATCATGAAAATAAATAAAGTGGATGGTAATATGCTTTTATTAGTAGCTAAAATTAAGTTAAATTAGTCAAATATTTAAAAAACAAATCTTGGTAGGTAAACTGGAAGCAGGAAATATATATTGAGCTATATACCCCTATACAGTATATTGAGCTCTGCTAAAGCACATGGTATTTTATGTTCGAGGCTTCATAGTACATACTGGATAGTGTTAGACATCATTAGATTGGAGCTTTTCAGTTCTCTTCATGGTTTGAAGAAAGAAAGTCTGACCAGTGGAATTGCCGTGTACAACTGAATAACTGTGTCTCCACAAGAATGGACTACTGAATTAAAGCTCTTCATTCACAGAGACTTATGATGCTACTGTAAGAAACTGAGCGATGTGATGTGCTCCAGCCTTGGCTCTGCAACACAATGACCCTTGTGGTTTCATTATGGAACGCATTGGCTTTGTATCCAGAATTCCGGCAGCACAAAGGCTGCACTTCTTTTGCATCAATTGACTATATATGGTCCCCATTCAGTGAAATGCTATGCTCTCTATGAAAAAGATGCAGACAAAGAAGAAGAAACTTGGCTCTGTGTCAGACGAGGTGAAAAAATAAGCACATCAGTGGCTGGAGTGCATATACAGAAATAACAAGCAGAGATATACGGAGAGCAGAGTGTGCTGACCAAGAATCTGAATGGTATAAATTATGATGGCCAGACACTTGGAGGGCCAGATAAAGTGGCCAGATTAATGGCCGGACTTCAGGACCACAATATCCCATCACTTCTTTATGCAGTGCCTATTGCACTGACTGCAGCAGCTCATAAATGCCTGTTGGCTGAAGCAGGTAGGATAGGATGTTGACGGAGGCCTCATTAACAGTTAGAAAGAGCAGCTGAGCTGAAGTGTAGATTACACTCAGTGGAGCTCAGCTTTTTTATGATGTTCCAGCAGTATGTGCAGGGAATTGGAAAGATACACATACAGTTGGGAAATTAATCCCAGGGGGAGGTTGTATGAGACTCACAAATGCAGACAGGCAAGCCCCAATGCTTACAGAATTAACTCAAACATGCACAAACACACACACACAAATTAAAAACCATGCTAAAACTGATTTCAACACCAAGGGAAATTCAGAAAACAGTACATATTCAAACCAATGATTAGGGTGATTCTAGGCTGTCAGCCTGAGGGGAATGAGTGCCATCTGAATATGAGTTGTGAATATGAGAGAAACATTGTTTTGCTTTAAGAGCAAGAGGGTGCATTTTGCTTGACAGACCATTTGCTCTCAAGTTGATTCAGACCTATATACTGTAAGTTTCTTTCTTTTTTTGAACACAAAGGAAGATGTTTTTGAAGCAGTTTCGGAAACAGTTGCCAGTAGCCACTGACTTCTTTAAGTATAAAAAAATGAAAATAAAAACTATGTTAGTCAATGGCTACCAGCAACTGTTTCGTTACACACACACACACACACACACACACACACACACACACACACACACACACACACACACATATATATATATATATATATATATATACACACACATATATACACATTTTTTTTTTTTTTTTCATATATATTAATATTAAATTTTGCCATTTCAAGGAGGGGGATACATTAATAATAAATATTTCAAACTAAAATCTGACCATATTATGGTATCTTGGTTTAATGTGAAACGTAACAGGATCTAGTACCAAAATGCATAGTGTGCTGCTAATAATTAAATTAATGAAAGAAAAGTACCACTAACCTCATTCTAAAGACTTATTTTGCTGCTCATCATATATATATATATATATATAGCCTATCCAAAAATAAACTTAGAAAGTTTTACTAGTATTCAGATTTGAAAGTAGTGAAACAATTTCCACCAATTTAAAATATTGTGTACATTAATAGTATTAGCTCAGTATCAATAAGCTGAACCACTGACAACATCTAATACATATATATATAGTACAGTACAAAATCTATTATCATAGGAGCTACTGTTTAAAAAAAAATCATATCCAAAAATAAACTTAGAAAGGTTTACTAGTATTCAGATAGTAGTGAAACAATTTCCACCAATTTAAAATATTGTGTAATTTAATAGTATTATGTACCATCTTTATCAATATGGGGAGCTGGCGGCAGACGTGCAGGGCTGCTCGCCAACTGCATCATGCACGCACAGCACGCTCCAACCTCGCTACAGTGATGAGGCAAACTCTGTCAACCATTAGCAAGTGATGTCAGCATGCATTTCAGATGAGAGACGAGTTTATAGAAGGTAATTCATATTTATTGTACAGAGTGCGATAGTCTGGTATGGCCAATTCCAATGCTTATTTTAAAATGTTTAATACAGTTTATTGACCTGCATTTTGCAAAATCCTGGTGAAATAAAGGCAAAAGATTGCTAGCAATTTGCTGTGCAACATCCTCTAATTGAATTGATGGACAGCTGGCATGGACACTGCTCTCCATTTGATATCCAAAGGATCTACATTAGAGGTGCTGGCACAGGTATATTACAGCAATGTGGTTTACAACTTGAAAAAGACTCTAGATTTTTTTTCCCTCAAGAGTCTTTTGCAAGTTGTAAACCACATTACTGTAGAGTAGGGATGCACCCAAATGAACATTATTGGCCGAAGTCGAACAAAATGAAACACTGGGCCAAAGGCCAAATACTGAAAAAGGTTTTTCACATCTTTCTACCATATAGGTTTATTTAAAAAAAAAACTGTTTTGTCCTGCTTTTCAAATAAATAAATAAATTACTAAACAACAATTTACAAATATTTACTTAACACTGAACATTCTAGCAGGCATTATACCAACAAAACACAGTGTATCTTAAAATGAATAAGTTAGTGAAATAATATGTTTTGGCCATTTTTGAGACTTGAATCAGGCATGTATATTTTACTGTACAAATAAAGCCAGCCTTGCTGAGCAGAAGAGACTTGTTTTTAAACATTAGACAATATTACATATCCCAATTTGAACACTATGTGTGAATGTTAAAATAAATGTATTAATAGAGCTGTTGTAGGGTAATTATTATTATCATTATTATTTTCTTACTTTTTTATTTTATTTTACAGAATGACAGTAAGAATGCAATACTGTAATTTATGAATGTCAATGGAGTTGTTGCTTTTTCTCTGCTTTTATTTTGGCAGAATCTATACTTAGAGGAAACTGACACATAACTAAAACCTGATCTTATGAAAGAAAACCCTTACATACACAACTTGAACATCCACTACCTTTTCTGAAAATTACATTTCTCAACCGCTGTGGCATTTGGTCTTTCAGCACCTGCTATTTTAAGTATCTAAGTGCAGGTGGTGTGTCAAAAGGTCAGTGCCATGCTGTGCAATGATATGGTTCTGTGAAACACGCTGAGGGTATGAAAACTGCACCAGCCGAACTAAGACTCTGACAGACGCTTGCTGCTACCACATCAATTCAAATATCAGAACAGACTGACTATTTTCCCTCTTTACCGCTTATATAAAAAGAAAGGAACACAATTACTGTATTATCTAAATAACACTGGTTCAATTTACTCTAGCACAAAGAGTTAAATGCATCACTTTGAGATGTTTGTCAGCTGTTTTGCTCTAACTGCAATTCAAGGCCACGCAGGTAGCATTTTTCTTGCATGTGCACTGAAACAGAATGTCATTTGGCTTTTCAACTTGATTAAAGGACACAAAGAGAGAGTGCAGAGAAAAAAGAGGTTCTGTCATTGTGTCCTGTGGCAGATTGCACAGACAAGCCTTTTGCAGGCAGTGTACGTTCTCTTTGTATTCAGGCGTCTACCTGAATAAACCCCATGGTCAGCCTTTAAGAGGAGTTGCATGCCGTATATGCCGTCACAAATGCATCTACACACAAATACTCCAATCAATGGCTGTTCACAAACTCCTTTTGTTCCTCGGAGTTCCTTAAGAAAGGCCGCCTTGCTCAGAATTGGGTACTTTGCAATTATTGTGTTTGTTCAATAGGAAGTCGTCCAATTCTCTTTTCAGTTGGCTATTTCCTTATTTTGTCTTTGATTACAGGGTTGCTGAAGGTTCCTGGCTGATTTGGATTTGATTTGGAAATTTTCATCAATCTATCATTGTGGTGTTAATATAAACCTATTCCTAAATGAAAACAAAAAGAAATAAAATAAAAAGACAAAAAAAACGAATGATTGAATAAATAAATGAATAAATAACTAAAATAATTAAATAAATGTTTTACAATTTTTAATAATACAAATAAACTTGTTTTACTCATTTTACATTTAGCATGTCCATCTAAAAGTCCTTTAATAAACACTGCATTGGAATCTCTGACTTATTTGTGACCCTGGACCACAAAACTTGTCATAAGCTTTCCTTTGATGTGGTTTGTTAGGATAATACAATATTTGGCCAAGATAGTCTTAAACTATGTACGTTAGGGAATTTACAACATTTCTTCATGGGACATGATCTTTACCTAATATCATAAGGATATTTGGCATAAATAAAAATCTATAATTTTGACCCATACAATGTATTGTTGGCTATTGCTACAAATTTACCTGTGCTACTTAAGACTGGTTTTGTGGTCCAGGGTCACAATATTTTTTTTTCATATATTGTATTTTGTCTTACTGGACAGGATTTTTTTTTTCTTGTTTCCAGTCTAAACAAGTGAAAAATAAATGCAAAACAAAATATGCGCATTATCACAAGTTCTTAATATTTTATGCAGTGTTGCTTAGTATTTATAAGAAACTTGAAATCCATCCACTCATTTTACAAAACACTTGGCCTATTTAGGATGATCTTTAGATATTTTAACTGGAAAACAAGGGGGGGGGGGTATATGATAAAAATCATAAGGTATATGATTTTTTCCAAAGTGGTTGGTAATACAAGTTGGTCAGATGATCTAACTTAAGGCTTTTTGTCCATAATATGCTGAATAATAAAGGTCTGGCAAATTGAATTTTATTTTTTTTGTATAATTCAAAGAAGAAACCAATCTGATGCATAGTTGACATTTGAGGCTTAACACTATAGAAAAGCACTAAAAGTTTTTCAGTTTGTTTATTTTCATATAAAAATATGGCATGCAGTTGCATCAAACAATGGTATAAACATCATTCAATGTAAATTGTGATAATCGTAATTAATAACCGCAATTACAATTTCAATGGGGTAATCGACAAATATGATTTTTGTCATTATCATGCAGCCCCAGTTTGGCGGCACGAAAATCCCCTAAAGGTGAATTTTACAAGACTTTTACGGACATTTACTCAAAGCAGCAATGCACAATTTATTCCAGGCACAATCGCCGAAGGACCAGACAGCTGTGGAGCTAGCACTCCTATTACCCTGTGTTTTTATGCTTTATAAAGCTAAGGACTTCAGACAGGTGAAGTGAAGCACCTCAGCATCCAGCCCTGCTGCTCTTGCTTTTTTAATAACAAACATATATTGTCTCCTCCATTGCTGAAATGGCGACGAAAAGGCTGTTGGAGAAAAACAGCCTCACAAATTAAAGATATCGTTAAGTGTAAAATCGTTTTTTTGGGCTGCAGTCTCCACTATCTGCACCCACTGTAACTGCCACGTAATGACCAGAGTGATGTACTGCCATTCGGTCCAAGCTTTCAACAAAAACAACTCACATGGCTTCACAAAACACTGTAAAACAAGGCCTTGACTCAGAATACGGAGAGGTCCCCTCAGCATTTGGCCTTTGCTTTTATGGACAGACATGATAAGGATTGTAAAAAGAAAGGAGAGATTGCTCATCAGCAAGGCAATTAATCAATTAGAAAGAACAGATCGATATTTCTCCCCCCATCCAGGCTGGCAGGCTGACAGCACTCAGGTGTAATTAAAATTGTAACTATTGACAAATCAAGATGGATGGAGGACCACCAAGCCACTTCGCTTCTGAGTGAAAAGTCAATGAGAATTAATGACCATTGTATTACGTGTTCCACAGAACAACTATATTTGTGCTGGCATAACTGCATAATTCCTAGTGTTGGTAATTATGATTTAGTTATTAAAAAAACTAACTTTTAACTAACCTCACTCTAAGTTCATAAAAAACAGGGCACAATGTACTGTGTTAATATGAAGGAAATGTTCATAAGCTTAATGGATAATGTCCTGGCAGAAAATTACCACTATGTTTTCCATTTTTCTCCAGATTATTATCATTATTTTTGCAGTTCTTGCATAAATCCACACAACCCTTTACAGTCGTGATGATTGCAATTTTTGTCCACAAACATCTCATGCAGCTCATGCTAACATTCCTATTAAGTTATGAAAACATTATTTCTCGATGTTCCCTGAATATTCAAAATGTCCCGTTTTTAAATGTCACATTTTATCATTTTGCACACATTATAGGGAAGATATTTTTGAATGCTCTCTGACACATCTGAAACTAGTAAGTGTTAATATTGAAAAATAGTTTGATGAACGTCCAACTAAAACACTTCAGAAAAATGTTCCATTCAGAATTAAACAACTGCCTCCTTTTCAATTCATCAGTGTGAATAGAAAGCTGGACTGAAATATAATTTGGAATGACAGAGGAATTTACTGAATTGCAATTCAAATAAATATATATATATATATTTTTTTTTTCATTTATTCAATCAACATGAACAAAAATGAAAAGTGCTTCCAATCTTGTCCACAAAATACTGTTGATTAAATACTTTTTTAATAACTAAATACTTAAATACTAAGTTTTGTCATGTCAACATTCAAAATACAACTGTTGCTTTACTAGTTTAAAGGCATTTGAATTTATATGATATTTAAATTTATTTGAATCATTGGAACTGGAATTTTATTTCAACCTTGTTTAACACATCTCAGAAGCTGCTGGCATCAAATCTGATGTGGTGTTTAAAAATTCTGGCCACATTTCTCCGTCTATATTGTAATGAAACATTCCGTCACAAAAAAGTCAAAAAAGAACATCCAGTTTGGGAAAAGTTTAGACTTGTTAGAGATGGGCTTTAGATCTTTATTTTATTATTATTTTTCAAGAAGAAACTGTCTGCTGCTTCACACAGTATGAAGAAGCCAGAGGCTAATATTCAAGAGAAAGAAGATGGAACATGCACTGAAGTTGAGTAATCGGAATGTTAAAACTCAGTGTTTATGTTGAGATGCATACAATAGGGTACCATTTTTTATGTTTTTGTCTCTTATGCTCACCAATGCTGCATTTATTTCGGCAAAAAAAAACAAAAAAAAAAACTTCTAAAATCACTTTTGTATATATAAAATATTAAAAAATTTACCTTTATTCCTGTGATGCAATGCTACATTTCCAGTAGCCTTTACTCCAGGCTTTAGTGTGACATGATCCTTCAGTCAGTTAATTAATAAATATTGAAAATTATTACACTGCTTAATATTTTTGTGGAAACCGTGCTGCATTTTTTTTCTCAGAATTATCAGATGAATAGAAAGTTCAAAATTACAACACTTACTTGAAATATTTAGCAACAACTACTTTACCTTAAACTGAATATTACCTCTATAAAACACAATAAATGACAGCAGGGAGCATTTGCACAAAAAACAAGCCTTTTAATGCCACCAAATTCCTGTTTTTACATGAACATGACAGGAGAGTTATTCAGAAAACATCAAGTCAATTACCTGGAGGATTAGAGAGAAAGATTTCAGTGACAACCTGTGGCACATCGCAAACAATCATCGGATTAACTGTAGAATTTGAGAGATATTCACCTTTTTGAAGAGACGACAATGACAGCAAAAAAAAAAGATGATCACAATATGTGTGAAGCACTGTTGGTCATCTAAACACACTCTAAGGTTATATAAATGCCACTTTTCCTCGCCCCTGCTATACGTGAAAAACCACAAATGTGTTTGCTCATCTAAAGTGTAGCACCCAACAAATCAAAGTTAGGGCAATTACACTCCAACATCCCTCTTTTTTTTTTTTTTTTTTTTGAAATGGCAACAGCTGTTTTCTGTGGTCCAAACTACACTGTAATTTCATGAGGAGCATATGGTTACAGTTGATTAATCCAGAAGGAAAAGTGTTTTATCATTTCCAAAGGCGGTTGGGTAAATAAGCCCTCAAAAGGGCTCGAGAAAAGGAGGTGGAGAGTTTCGAAAACTAAGGCGTGATCGGGGGTTCAGGCTTCCTCTAGTGAGTGGCTTCTGCTGCGTGGCATTGATTGATGAAGCCCCTCTGTGCTTGTGATAGGTGGCATCTTCATGGAGAGAGTGGCTGACACCATATGCTCATTGACAGGTGTATGCACAGGCTCACAAAGATGCGTGCTATGTCATGCTTAGCATATAGACTAATCTTAGTATAGTGTGACAGAAAGCACACATACACATCTATCAAGTGGAACCCAGAATACTGTGAAGTCTGTCACAACGTCTTGGATGTCTGCAGTGTCACATTTATTCTTTAAAGTTAAGCAGAAAAAATGACAATGCTACAAAAAAAAAATATTAATCTTAACTAGTATGTATCATGAGTTGCACTGAAATAAAAAAAATGCCTAGAATGATATGCATTAATGCAGAGATGTACGTGTGACAAAGTAGCAGTGAAACAACAGACTAGATGTATTTAGTTTCTTAAGCTATAAACAATATAAGCAATTCTAGCCATTTTCAGATGTTTATTTGCCATGTTTTCACATTATAGGTTCCCTTAATATTTTGAATTTAGTTTTAATCTGTCTGTAGGTTTTGTAAACTTCAAAGTCAATATTCACTATTCACAACCCTTAAATAAATAAATAGTAGATTCCCTTAATATTTTGACTTGTTTTTTAGTTTGACATTTTCTGATTTAATTTAAATTGGTTAAAGTTAAAGTTAAAGTTTTGTATTTTGTCATTTATATTTGTTTTGTTATTTATTTTTTTATTTTAGTAACAAAAAAAGAGAGAAATGTTGCCTTTTAATTAAATTTATTTTATTTAAGTTAAAATTGATTTTATTTCAAGTAACAGAAGTTCTTATGGTTACTGTTTTAATTAAGAACTTCATAAATTTACATCTACAATGTTTACATTTTTTACTGATGATAAATTATTTTAATTTAAATTATTTTCAAATTTGTATGATGTATTCTTAAACATTTTTCACATCTATATAAAAAGGCTATGTATTCTATATAAAACCCTAAATATTCAATATTTATAAACATATATAAAATAAATACTAATATTTTGCTGAAAAATTATAGCATACAACACAAAATATTAATACTTGATTTATATTTTATTTATGATCGTTTAATCGATAATTTGTCTATTTCAAATTGTTTTCAAACTTTCCAGTTTTCCGATCCCCTAAGTCTTCTATTCTCTCTATTGTTTCCTGTCTCCCCTCTTACTGTATCTATTAACAAAATGGCAGAAATAACATCAAAAAGGACAAAAACGGAACAAATTGGTCGGTGGTGCACTGAAATACACAAACACACTTCTAAGAGCTCATTGTATTTTTCAGTTTGGATGAGACCATGCTGTGCAAGATGCTTTGCACCCCCTCTGCGTTAGAGTCATGTGGCTCGTGTCTTGCATTGAGATCATTAACGCTTGAGGGAATACAGTATGTGCCATCATACCATGACTCCAGCTACAGGTCCAATTATTCACAAAAATTCTGAGATTGCTAGCATTTTTTAGCTCATAAAAACACATACACACAAAAATAGACAGAAACACCCAGAAAGAGCAGCAATTACAGGGTTTAGAGGTGGCCTCTTATAAGGCCAATCTGATTGCAACTCCATTCCAAGTGCACGGCTCTCTGCTTAAGAGTGTAAGACTTAAAGGCCTCATGAACGACGTGTCACACGGAAGTCCATGCTCATTACCATACTGCCATGCTGACTTTGGTAAACAAGCAAAAAGTGCCTTGCACGGTCTCCATGCTTTGCATTATTGTGCTTTAAAAGGCCTGGGATTCAGCTGAATATTACACACTGAACATTTACTTAAAGGCAAGCGTTCTCTGAACGAACGTAGAGGTATGTTCGTCTGATTTCCTGCATTAAAGGCTTCAAAAGAGTAATGGGCTCACTGGAAATGGGCACCATTCATGCAGAGTCTGGTACATGGCAGGGATCATATGAGGAGAGGTATGTGGATGAGTTTAGATACAAGTGGAAGCATAAGGATTGCAATTTCATTAGCCGCGTTTCCACTGTCTGGCCAAAAGCGGGCATTCCAGGGCCAGTCGCGTTTCCACTGTCACTTCCGGGGCTTGATAATGCCTCATCGGTGCTGGAGGCTGGAGGAGTGGTTATAAACAAAGGCAGAGTTTCTCCGCGTCTGGAGAGCGTCAGCGCCGCAGATCATTTCAGAAAGCCAACAGCTATAACACCAGCATTAACACCTTTTAAAATGAGTTGAGCTCAAAACTCACTTTCAGTCAGCAGCGAGTAGGGATCTGATGTGGATTATAATCTCCATACAACGCAGAAATATTTATAACCGATGCAAAGACTATGCACGATAGGCATTAACATTACCATAGTAAACATGCTAAATATAACTGCTGGAGAAATCAGACGTCAGCTTCTTATTCTCTATCACAATCGTGTATTTATTTAGTAACAAATTTTATCTATCATAAATCGTGTCTATAGAGTTTAGCTCTGCGTAGCCTATGTCATAAAATAAAACAGCCTAATGGTTTTTTGTTCGGGAGCTTTTATAAAAATATAGAAATAATCATTATTTCTAAATGTGATGTATATAGGCTATTGTGACTTCAAATAAACAGAAACAGACTCGACTGAAGAGCAGACTATGTTTATATTGCTTTATTTCTATGTTACTAATTTTCAATTCTGATATATTATTTCATTATGAAAAATGGATCACTTATTATAGTAAAACATTGATGTTTTTGGATTTAAATTTTTAACAAAACATGCAAGCAAACGGCCGCTTTTATCATGTTCGTTTTGTGATCGCACTAGTTCCCGTGACTTATTTCTTATTAGTTTTCTGATAACTTCTCTTTGTTGGTGAATGATGGGGTTGCATGACGTTGTTCCTAAGAGGTGTGTAAAGGGGCGGGATTTAGTGTAGCTCAGCGGAGCTTCTGGCCAACTACAGGAGCCAAGCCATGTTGGAAGAATCAAGGTGAGGAAAAGCTCTCCATGCTAAAATGGTTGGAAGTGGCAATAGCATCACATACACACAGACTGT